>NC_051445.1:20630652-20764026 GCF_001649575.2 Kryptolebias marmoratus
TTTTTTTTTTTTTACAGTAAATGTATGCAATCTTGAGGTTCTTCAGTCTCTTGGTCTCCTGCAGGAGCTCAGTGCAATCACTTTAGGGAACATTTGGTTCCACCTGCTGTCGTTCTTGTGTTACTGCAAGAGGATTCAGTCTGACCAAATGTGAAGTAAATGTGTTTGTATTGTTCCTTAGATGCAGGTAAACTGCTAAATTATGACCTGGAGAGACAGCTTTGTTTAGCCAGATAGTTACCATTGTCACAGTGTCAGTGTTTATGTTTTCAATAAACAAACTGCAGAACAGTTTAAAAAAAGGCAGCACGTTTTCTCGTCTTCTTTTTAAAGATTATCACTGTTAATTGAATTTTTTAAAAGACTTTTGACTTATGTTTTGACACATCACATCATTGATGTTATTCACATTTCTGAACAAATGGCTAAAATGTTGAATCCTTGTTCTTCAGCATAAATACTGACAACTAAAGTTTGGATAATTCACTGAACTCATGCTTTTGTCTGCTTAACCACTGATTAACGTGAAATAGCTTGAAATAGGATTTTAAAAAAGTTAGTTCTTGTGTTGTAAGTTTTTGCACTGCTTTCAAAGGAAGCTGTAAGGATTTCTTCTGAGTCATTTTGTCTGCAGTAACACAGAAAGGACAGCAGGTGGCTCAAAGTTTTCATCTTTCTTGTGCATCAGACAGAGAGGGAGAGGACAGGAAAGAGACTCAGAGTAGATGTGACTGTTCTCATTTTAAGATGGTCATTCAGACAAAGGTCCAAGACACAAAGTAAAACAGTTTTTATTGTTTTGAGTGTAAACTTTTAGGACAAAAAGAATGAGGCAAAGCATCACTACCACACAACGTGCTTCTCACACGAGAGCTGCGAGACTGTCTGGAAAAGAAAAACAATTTCTTCAAAAGCTTCTTCAACTCTGGTGTCAAATCAAATCTGTTACAATAAATATATGTGCACAAACATAGCATTATTTAGTATTTGATTCTCAGTACTGACTTGTTAGCTTCTTTATTAGGGGCTTTATTACAAGAAAAAAATCTAACTTTGTCACTTCTTTATCACTCTTATTCGAGTTAGCAAACCTTAACATAAACTGGAAGCTTTGAGTATTTTGTCCAGAGCTCAATCAGCAGCTTTAAATTGTTTTGAATCTGTGAATTATTTGCATTGTCAGGATTTCAGTTTAGATTAATGTATATCACTACTGAACAGGTGATTTAAGTTTTCAGTTCAAATATGCATCAGGGATTGGCTATGAAGCTAACTGGACATGGGGAAAAAAAACGACTAAAACAAAAAGAGTGCATCAGTTACCAGATTACATCATTCATTTGAAAAGATGAAGCTGGACAACCAGAGTTTTAGATTTTTTCAAGTTTTATTTAGTTGTCTCTTTATTCTTAAGCAGAGTTACAATATGTCTGCCTCTCAGGTTCCTCCTTCCACTGGTGACTAAGCTTTTAAAACACACTAACAGTGAAATGAATACAGTAGTTACCATAAGTACTCAGCCAGAACAACACATCTAAATTGGCAGTGGGAGGTGGAGAAGGGGCACACGAACACAAATATTTTCACCGACCTTTCGCCTCGTCATTAAAGGAAAACACAGATGAACTCAGAACAATCAAACACTGTTGCTGCTGCCTACATATACTGTAGTAGAGCTAAGGGCCGAAATGCTATGACTTGGCTATGGGTGGGGCTTTTGTGTAAAAGATAAGGGAGGGTTTATGATGTTTAGGGGTGGTCCCTTTCCTAACTTCCTTTCTGGGCAGGAAGCATCTACTCCTTGGAGTGCATGTACAGCAGCAGGTCGGCAACACGGTTGCTGTAGCCGTACTCATTGTCATACCTGCAACACAGAAAAGGGAAAATTGGTAAGGCAGTGTCAAAATGTTTGCTCTCGTTTCCGTCCTTACATCAACACAAACTGAAAGTCGTGTACAAGACATCTGGAAAACTCACCAGGAAATGAGCTTGACGAAGTTGTCATTCAGGGAGATGCCAGCACCAGCATCAAAGATGGAGGAGTGAGTGTCACCAATGAAGTCAGAGGACACCACCTGCAAAAAGCAAAAATTACACAAGTCAGAAACTCAGTTTATCACAGAAAAAAAAACCCACCCAGCCTTAGGGATCTCACTTTTTTTTAATTAAAAACAACGACTTTACCTGGTCTTCGGTGTAACCCAGCACTCCCTTCATGGGTCCATGTGCTGCCTTCTTGACGGCCTCCTTAATCTCAGCGTAAGATGCAGGCTTGGTCAGACGGCATGTCAGGTCCACCACTGACACATCTGCCACTGGCACCCTGAATGCCATTCCTGTCAGCTTACTAAAATGACAGAAAGGGACATGTATCAGAGTTTCTGATTTTTACAAGCTTCTTTATACATAATTCCCATTTCTGCCACAAGAGGGAGCCAAAGATAAAGCTGCGGACATACCCGTTGAGCTCAGGAATGACTTTGCCCACTGCCTTGGCAGCACCAGTGGAGGCTGGAATGATGTTCTGGTGGGCACCGCGGCCGTCACGCCAGGCCTTGGAGCTGGGACCGTCCACTGTCTTCTGGGTGGCTGTGTAGGCGTGGACTGTAGTCTGCAGGGAGCGGAGTTATGCGGCGTGAAACACAAGAACTTTAAAGGCTACAAAAACGCAAGATTAAAGCAGCAAATAATTTAGAAATACATTTAGACAAAGATTTACTGATAATTACCATGAGAGCCTCCTCAATGCCGAAGTTATCATGGATGACTTTGGCCAGGGGGGCCAGGCAGTTGGTGGTACAGGAGGCATTACTATAAATGGGAAAAAAAGAGACATTTAGCTAGCAAACTTAATTAGACTCAGGTTATTTTGAAATAAAACAAAATAAAATTAAAAATTAGTTCAGGCCTATGCAAACAAAAAAAGTTACCTGACAATGGTCATGGAGGAGGGGTCGTATTTGTCCTCATTGACTCCCATGACAAACATTGGAGCATCAGGTGAGGGGGCGGACACAACCACACGCTTTGCGCCTCCCTGGATGTGAGACTGTGTTTGGAACAGAGTGAGAACTAAGATTAGAAACCAGACTGTCCTTCAAACTCTGTACATTTCTTTGTGTGCCCGTTCATGTCTGTGATTACGTACAGTGGCCTTCTCCACACTGAGGAAGACTCCAGTGGACTCAACAACATATTTGGCTCCAGCACTGCCCCAGGGGATCTCAGCAGGCTTCATGCTAAAGTCAAAGAAAAACTGAGTCAATCACAGATTCCAAATATGGCAGAAAATTAGTTCAACCAAAAGAGACTGCTAATCTCAAATGGTGTAAGAAAAAGAGCAGTGCATCCTGTGCATGCAGAGCCTTGGTAAGTGAACAGATATGTAATTCTCAGCGTAGTAAAGTAGGAATCTCTCTTCTATAACCACCCTTTTTGTTGATATTCCAATTTTCGGCGCACATACCGTACAACAAACTAAAACAACAACTGGCACAAAGAGTGGACAGGATAGTTATTTGAGTGAAGCCCCAAGAAGCTGAAAGCTTCATTCCACTGCCAGGAATTCAATCATGGATGAAAGAACTACAGATCAAAGAAGTATAAAACCCTCAACCAAAAAAAATAGACGTAAAGTTAAGGAAGACATTTTAAAAAAACTTAAAAACCATTGTACAGGGTTATATATGAAAACCACAAGAACCTTGGTCTGGACTGATATGATGACATACCACTGGAAAACAGAGATGTTGCTGCCGTCGACGATGAGCTTGTTGCCATCGTGGGAGACCTCACCATGGTAACGGCCGTGAGTGGAGTCATACTTGAACATGTAGACCTAAGAAGGCATAGACCAAAGATTATAGCTTATAGTGCACTTCACTTTCTTATTAATACAAAACTAATGTAATAACCTATTTAAGATTGAAACATTTCCAAAGACCTTGACTGTTTGGGTTAGTTTTAGCTTTTTTCAGACACTGTGTCACTGTATGATTACAGCTACAGTACGTACGATACGTAAACATGCTTTGAGTTTTCTCACCATGTACTTCAAGTCAATGAAGGGGTCATTGATGGCTACGACTTTGATGCCCTTCTGGAGGCAAGCCCTCAGAACCAGGCGGCCAATGCGCCCAAAGCTGCAGAGACATGAAGACAGACATTAAACAACAAACAAACCATGATTCTACCTGTGTGCTGCCTATTAGAAGTGTGATTGTGAACTACATACAGAAAGTGTTGTTTCTGATATAGAGCATAGTTTTGTCAACTTAAGTTTATTACTGCATAATTAGGAGGTAAATGGAGATCAATGTGCTGAACCTACGTAGCGCAGTGAACTTTAAAGACCAAAAAATATTAAAGGAGAACGCTGTCTTTTACTGTCCAGTTGCAATCTGACTGAAATCTCCTTTTCTGTTTTTCAGAACAGTGGCACACACATATTTAAAAAAAGCATTTGTCCCTCTCGATAAACTGAACCCAACTATGTGCTCCTTCCTGCCTGCATCTCACCATCCTGTTGATACAACATGAGGGTCAAACTCACCCGTTGATTCCAACACAGAGGTCTGACATGGTTGTTGTTGCTTAGGGGAGTGTGGAGTTGCCTACAAAACAGAAACACCAGTGAGATTCAACAGACAACAACTAATGAATGATGCTAATTGACCTGCAATGGAAACAGTTTGACCATTCGACATTAGGTGTGACAAAATGCAACAAAAGTTATAGGTAAGGGCTTGGAGTGAGGCCATCTGCCTTAACTGTAGTTAGCTTTAAAGAAGCTAGTTAGTCAAGGTTGGACTGGTTTGTCATGCTGTAACTATTTTCAGACAATTGAATACAAAGCTTTGATTATTGGAAGGTTAAACAGAATTTACGTATAGAGCAGGTAGAGCCAAAAACTCAGGTGTGATTTGCCCTGGTGTCCCATTTTATCAAAGGATCATTTTTTATGAGCAAAATATTTGTAATCAATATTTCACACAATCCAATGCCCCAGATATATCCAGATGGGTGCTGCTTATTTCATATCTAAAAATCCCCTCAGGGTAACTTCATAAAAATATAAAATGACAGCAGAGATTTCACATAATGTGTAATGAGATGGAAAAAAGGTTTACATTTTGACAATTTGAGTGTGAACAAAAATTCATTTATTGAAAAATCAGATAAGCACTAATTCATGCAAGTTGAATCATCAAACCCATCTTATATGTTGACCAGTGATTTATAAGACTTTTGTGATAATCAGATGAGGTAACATGCTGTTCATGTAGTGTTTAAATGAAAAACAAATATCTGAAATGACTTATGACTAATTTAAACATCAGCTGGTCTACATAACCCAGGCGGAGGCAGGAGAAGTGGAGAACAGACATGGATTCGCACCAAAAGGAGAATACTGAAGTGATGATGAGCAGCGTGTAGTAAAACTGTGTAACCCAGCCAGGAGGTGGGGCTGAAAGCATACAAGGGTGTAATTCTGCTTGTCAGTGGAAAAATACAGGCTGTCGAGCCGTGATTTGAGCAGATGTACGCTGCTGAACGGTGTTGCACAATGCAGGGACATGTTTAGAGAAGAATGAAATAAGAAGGGTGGAAGAAAGGTTTTGGTACGTGAGCCAACAGTGAATTGTCTGTTAATGGAGTGAAAGGAGGACCTGGCTTTGATACAAATATGTGACCTGATTTTCATACAGTACTCTCAGTCAAACAAACCTACTCCTTTTCTTTGTAATTAAAGATCTTTCTTGAGTCTAAATGAGCCACTGATGGGCAATATGTATGACAGGTGATCAGTCTGTGTGTGGTACAACTTATGAATTTATTACCTAATCTAGTTCATTAGTTGTGATTATCTGGGAAACTAAAACAGACCAATCTGGTCCACTTCCTTTTCTTAATCTCTCTCGTTTTGCCTTTTCTGTCCATGTCAAGATGGTTAACCACTGTCTGACATGATGTTTAGCTTCCCAAATTTAAACTGAACCATGTGTGGGCCTGTGACCTATAATGGGTCGAACACATCAGATGCTGTGGCAGACCTGCAGCTGCAGGCTTGATAGATGCTTTCTGAGGAGTTATGGTTTGTAACATGTCAAAAACATAAACTCATATGTTATAAAAGGGATGGCGTGATCTTAACATGTGTGTAAAGGTGGAGCATGTTGGCTGTCCTTGGAACTGGCTGCTTGTCATGATAAACTACTGTAATCTCCTAATCTGTTGTGTGTTTGTGTATCTCTACGAGGAGCATCTGGGACAGGCTGTCAATCAGGTGAAATGCATTGTGGGAGCACTTAAAATAGACTGCAGGGGTTAACCAGATTAGAAAACATCAACTTTACCTCTCACCTCCACTCATTCACACTGATGAATAAATGTTGGAGGCAACTGAAATTGGATTTACAGTTATTTTACTGAACAGGCTGCTAGTTTTAAACTAAATATGGTCTCACTGATGTCAACTGACTGAGCCCAAAACTTTTTCTGTGGTGCAATTTTGTTTTTATGAATTCATTCCAGGGTAGAGCAGCCATTTTGTGTTGTGCAGCCAGCAGCATCTATAACACAAGGTCACTAAAGGAGAGACAGAGGGAGTGTGTGTGTGGGGTGGGGTGGGGTGGGGGTGCATGCAGTATGACTTTGCAGTTTCTCACATTTCCATTTTGTGTGGTCACAACATTTAACAGTTCCCATCCAATGTAAGCTGCTTTGCTCTCCTCTCTCCTTCCCTGCATACTAACCTTTCAGTTTTTATCCACACAGAGCAGTTGCCCAGGGTTTCCCACAACAAAATGGCTGCCTCGCTGATAAATGACACCACAGAAAGGTAACGTTCTGCTTTTCTAAAGCAGGTGGAAGTTTCCACTAGGCAAAGAGTGGTGTAGACGTACGAGACAAATCAAGTGGAATTAAATTTTAAATATGCGCCTCCAGATGTGGAAAAATTCATAATCTCACCATTTCATGTTGGGCATACACGCTGAGGCAGGTAATACTTGTTTGCCTGAGACTCCAGGAGATTTTTCAGAAAAAAAAACACATTTTTTTGCCCTGCAGCTGTTTGAGGGATTGGCCAATCAGTGACAGGGGGAAGGTGGTGGAAGTTGCTATTGCTACCTGCTTGAAAAAGAGAGATTCAGCACTGAGGCACAGCAAATCCAATTAATTTTTTTTTTTTTTTTTTTTTTAAGGCACACATCAAATATGTGAACAGAACTTGTGTGAAATATAATTATTTTCTGTTTAGTAAACTTAACCACAGCCCTATGTAACAATAAAAGGAAGTTGCTCCAGAGCCAGCAGCTTCACTTTTACTCTACCCCAAGGTCGTGGCTCTTTCATCAGAAAACAATAAACCTTGGTGTGGTATTCAGCACGCACACACACACTCTGACAGCACTCAGACTGAAACGCCTCGGCCTCACAGAGACAGTATTGTGCAGAGGAGAGCAGTGGAGGACCAGCACACTGTCAACTGCATCTTGCAGTCTGCTGCCACTTCTTAAAGCGTTAGGGGACGAATGAAAAAGGAACATAATTTTTCCTGCTCAGTTCTACTTCTCACTGCTTTATCAAATCTGTCAGAAATTTCCCAAGTATGGAAGGAGAGCCAGGTTGAGTTAAGGTAGATCTGATCGAACAGGTGGCTCAGGAAACTCAAAACCAAAAGGAGGTGCCACCAAGGTATAAAAAGACAGATAATGCTTTGTCTGGATCACATTGGTGCAAACATCTATTAAAGTCTTAAAGGCAATCAACGTACTACTAGTTAGTCACCAGCTTATTGTAGCCATTTTTCTCTACTTCCATCCATCTGTTCATCTTTGAGCCTCATTATTGTTCTCTATTGTCCCCTCCCCCGCCTGCAGTCCTCAACCATCAGCTCTCAGTGGTGACTCTCTACATCGTAGTCTGGGGGCACTTTACAAAACACCCCAAACCAGGACACTCTCTGGCCGCTTTGATGTGATTTCTGAACGGTCCGGGGCGGAGAGGGGAGTCAAAGCCAATCCACCCCTGGTGCACCCGTATGCTGCAAATTGAGGAGCAACAGAAGCAAAACAGTTGACATGTGAAAAGGTTCAATAATGAGATGAAATACGCTGTTTTGGTTTTGCAATCTCGCTTAATTTCTGAAAGCTGTGTGGGACGTGGCCAGCTCCATCTGTGATTTGTGAACAGTCAAAGGCAGCATAAAGACGGACCGGTCTGTGCGGCCATTTCACAGACCTGTTTTGTGAAAGAGTCTTGAGTTTCACACACATCCCCCTACCACAACCACCAGCCCCCCAACCTAATCATTAAAATTCAGCGACCTCCTGATCTATATTTGCCACCACTCTTTCATTCTTTCTTTAGATTTAGGACAACCTCCCTTCCCCCCAGAGCTTTGACCTATTTTCTTCTCACAAAAACCAGTGTGGATACACTAGAAGTGCTCACTGGGGTAAAGATAACTCACGATAATAAGCTGCATCAGGTGGTAAACACAAAAATTGAGTGCAAGAATGTGAAGAGTAAAGTGAAGTTTCCCCACAGAATTTAACTTCTGACAAGATTTCCCCTTCAGAAATCAAGCAATAATTTATTTATTAGTCTTAGAGTCTCCCAGAAATGTTTAGAAAACGTGATCCCTAGTCACTTGTTGCAGATCCTTATAAAGTCTAAAGTTCTGAATACTAAAAATGATCTGCTGCTCAACTCTGCAGTGGTTCACAACAGACAAGTCAAGACTAAACTCTTTACATAACTCACTGTATTCCTGCCAAGAGACTAAAAGTTTAGAAAAAAAATCTACTGCACTTCTGGTATTCTTTGCTTTGCCTCAGGTTGCACACTGATTAGAAATTTCACAGTGACTGAGTTCACGTCTATCCCGACTTCACCTCACCGCTACGCCCCTCCCCCAACCTTCCTCGTTCATCCGCCTTCCTTTCAGCTCCCGTGCCGACTCAAACCTTCCCCCAACTTCCTCTGTCACACCCTTCTTCTCTTCAGTGTTTTTCCACTGCAGTGAGTCGATTGGCCAGAGACCACACAGACTACCATATTAGCTAATGTCTTCTCCTTTCGCACACCTTCTGTGGTGTGACCTTTAATATTTTTCTGTGTGCAACAACAAAAAAGGTTTGGGCTATACTGGGGTTTTTTTCCGTCTTTTCCCCTTCAGCAGCGTACCTACCCACATTCATTTCATTAACTCATCACTCAGATGTCACTTTGCAGTTTTAAACCAGGCAGTCGATTGTCTATGCTCACCAAACTGAATTGAAATAACCTTCATCACTGAAAATAAAAACTGACACGACTTCTGTATTATTATAACAAGATCCACAAAACACCTTAATATTGTACAATAAGAATACTTGCATCATTACCCACACACACACAATGTGTGTTGTGTCAAACTGCATAAAATTGAGAAAGGAGACACGTGACAAGTGAGCACAGGAAATGGCAGAGCACGCATAAAAAAGTGGAATTTGAAACTTTCGCCTATCTCCATTTCAGTGAACGGCAGCTGACAAATGTCTCAAATTCAGCTGCAAAGGAACATGGTTCACTATGGCTTCATTTCAGGTATTTTTGGAGGCACATCTGTCAGATTTGCAGCAAAAGGATGCTGAATTGTATTGAATGATACAACTTCTTATGGTAATAGTGGCATGATATAAATATAAAACAGTTACTGAGTTACAATCAGTAATAGTTTATTCAAGCCTGCTGATAATCTGTACATGAGTAAAATTGTAAAATCAGACAGGGCAAACTGCTCTGAGGTTGTGTGGCTCCTTTCCTTCAGGGCAAAGTGGTGAGAGTTATGCGGAGTGCTGAGTCATTCTGAAGGCTGTTCCCTCATGGCCGACTCATAATGGCTGGTGTATAGGTGAGCTGCAGCTGCACGATGAAGAGGTACACCCAACTGCAGCACTGAGACAACCACACCACCTTTAAGGGGAAAACTTTGGTTGGTCTTGAAATAACTCACAACCACCCCTGGAAGAATGAATGAGTCCTGTATGCAAATGAGTCTTTTCTCAAAGACTTTTAGTGGCAAGAAGTACCTAACTGGAGGATGCAGCTCACTAATCTGATCTGGTTTAACATCCAAGAAGACAAGTAACTCATCACAGAAGCTAAAATAAATATATCTCTAAAACTTCCCAGGATCCTCATACAGAAGAAGGATGACGGATGTAAGAAGCCAGTGAGGCTTGTTTGCATGTTCTTAACAGTGCGGTCTGCGTTATGCAGGAATAATGCGCCTTGTGTGTTTCTGCTTGGCTCTGGCTAATCTCATCGACTAACAGGCTGTTCATTCGAGCAGCAGCAGGTGAGCATCAGATCAGTCTGATCTGAGGAGATGGCCTGAAAGGAATCACATGAAGCAAACACAAGTTTTGATATGTTATTAATTTTAAAAGTTTAAATGCAAAATACATGAATGTTGCATTTAAACGTGTAAAATAAACATGTAAAGCACATATATGTGTGTGTTTCATTCAGATCTTAGCACAGGGCCTTAAAACCTCAGACCATCATGAGCAAATTTAGCTTGTAGCATCTCCAGGATGCTAAAATTCTGCTGTCTGTGACCTTCAGCTGAATGAAATGGCATTTTCTGACTTTACAGACATTAGCTACAGAGTGAATAGTTAAAAACCAGTTTGAGGTCAAAGATAAAGTGCTGGTTAGCATCCCTGCAGCAGCTCTGGGCCTGTGGTGCCCTTCATCAGCTGCAGTGGTGACCTTCATCCGGGCAGACATGGCTGCATCCTGCCTGTCAGCTACAACCGCAAGATGGAGGACATATTACGCTTTTTGAGTTTATTTTTCAACTTTTTTTCCATCTTCTTCTGTCATTATCTTTGAGTTAAATTTCACCCAACTGTTTTTTTTTTTTTACCCAAACAAGGTCCGGTTTGCGAACCGCATCAACAGGTCTGTCGAGTCAAACTGCGGCAGAATCACGCGACGCTGCGCCACATCTCTGCCCCTCAAGATGCGTCACGAGGACACGACCGACGCTTTCCCAGCCAATTGATCGAAATTGTGTCACCGCGGCTCATTTTTTTCGGTTCTCGTCATCATTCGTTGGTTTTACTTCTGGTAATTGCGAGATTACGGCTCGCCTCTGAACGTCGTCAGACTTCATGATGAAGAGGAGGGGAGGCACGTAGCTCCACTTAGCGTCGTCACAGCTCGATGCGCAGACGAAAAAGCAAGATTACAGTAATGCATTGTGCTTTATTTCCACCTCAGCTCTCCCTTACACGGTGTATTGCTGAATAGTACAATGGTTATTAACATGGCTGGATAGGACTACATTTTTGCACCGGATTACATAACATGGAGTCTTCTAATCTACTTCCGCAAGATGATGCAGCCCTGCTCAAAGCTGCCAATGTCACGTTACCCGCCCAGTGTAATCCGCACAGCGGCTTCAAATGAGTGGACTGAACCGAGCCATTCTTTCCGAATAGAGCTGAATTTAAAATTCGCAGCTATTAGAGCCTTTTTTTGTTCAAGCTAGCGAAGGCAAGCATGAGGAAACACTGCGCCTCCCATCCAGCCATGACTGCGCATCCCCTCCCACATCTCTCTTCCGGTAGCCCAAAAACCTTTCTGCAAAAATAAATAAATATAACGGGTCCAAAAACAAAGAGAGCATAATTCTAATATTTTTGAAGCACCCCATTGTCTGCTCAGACGGTTTCTCCGGTGCCACTTCATACACAGGCTTAACCTTGAATGTGGGATGGAGATCAAATTCGACCACTTCCGCGAGTCGTATACGGTCTATTTGTGCTCTCATAAAACACTGACTACATTAAATTAATATTACTAAAACCAACAATCCAGTCTGTAAACTCTCAGAGTATAAAACTACAAAGTCCTGGTGGTTAGAGGCCTAACACTGACAGGTAAAGCGCCCTTACCTCACTGCTGATGCTCGTTCAGTTGGTGTGCGCAGCCGACAGCGCGGGGCTTCCGTTTTTATACTCGACACGTGCTCGGTCACCCCTGGCGACGTGACGTCACGCCCTCCTCCGCCGGGAGGAACCATTCTGAACGAGGCACTGGTCACGGGCTCTCTGCGGCTGCCATGGTAACCATGGAGCTGAACCCCAACCAAAGTTCTGGTTAACGTCGTCTCCTTGCAGCAGCAGGCGTGCTGTTTCTTTGGTTAAACTCTGATTTATGAACCGCAAAGAAAGACAGACGCAGACAAGGAAGTGAGAGTAACGAAACGGTGGAAGTGGAAAGAAACGATGAAGCATTTTCTCACATTATCCATGAAGCGGATGTGATGACACACCGTTAGCACATAGCCTGGTACATTCCAGAGGACAGACTCAGATAACCGCCACGGAGCATAAATGAAGAAGTAAAGATGAGGCTGGTCACTGTGCGTGTTGCACGGTTTACAGGATTAAAATGCAAGGTGATACGTGAGGATGTGTGTGTGTGTGTGTGTGAGCGGGGGGCTGAGTCCACACAGCGCTCATATGTAAAGGGTTAGTTCAGCCATTTTAAAGAGGTGCTCTGTGTAAAAGTGACGAGCTATAGGCTAGTTTGAACACAGCCAAAAACCAAAACAGATGGCTGCTGTCTTAAGCTCCAGTCCCCAAGGTTTTATAGCACTTCATGTGAACACCAATCTTTTTTTATAACTGTTAAGTTTTACATTACATGGTATTTTACATCTAATTCATTGTTTATTTAAAAGAGCATACTGACGGTGGCAGCAGCAGCTAGCTGTAGCACTCCCGTTCGAGCTGGAAGTCCAAGGCTAGTTCAAGCGGGTCCTCTTCCAAAGCGGATCTTAAAACAACTATTCTTCAAACATTTGGGGTGGTTTGTTAACCTTTACACTGCCATCAATTTTGCATTACACATTTATGGCAGATGAAATATAATATTCCTCCAGGAAGTGCTACAGCTAGCTGCTACTGATCCTATTTACACCAAAACAACAAAATAACCATAGAATTTAGTTTAAATAATCCTGTTATATAAAACTGACAGCAGTGTAAAGGTTTATTTAATACCGTTTGTATAAACTGCTATAAAGCTCTGGAGATTGGAGTTATTTTAAGACTGATCCACTTTAGTCCTAGCTGCATCAGACTAGCCGTTAGCTCATCAGTCCTGTCTAATACATGTATTTCTACAACCGAGGCTGTTCAAAGAGGAAAATATAAATTGATTACAACTTCAAAATGTCTCTTTAGGAGAGGCCTCGTGGCAGAGCTATTCACTCCTGTTATTACATTATGAATCCATTATTTTCTGCTCTAAATGAAGAAGGTCCTCCTCTTCCTCCTCTCTCCTCCACGTCAGACTGAGACTGGGTGTACGTGAGGCAGGGTGCGTACAGAGCTGCAGGGAGGGGAAATCCCTGCACGGCACAGACCAGCCTTGCTGAGCACATGGTGAACATCCGCTTTCATCATCTCACGCTGGCGAGGATTTCCCCATTTTTGGTCCTCCTCAAATGTGACAGACCTCATGTAGTTCATTCATTTACTTGTCAAAAATAAATCCCATTTGGATATAAAGACATCATGAAGCCTTCTGCAGAGCAACTTTACTGTTTTATTTCTGTGATTTTAAGGTCTCTGCATCACGGAGTTAAAAACTCTTTTTAAAATCTGCGCTCTTAGTAAGCAATGGCACCATCTGCTGGACGAACTGCGATCCTGCACGCAATATTGATTCGCACATTTGCTGTAAGTTCATGAGGGAGTTTCATATCTATAAAGAGGAGCTAAAGAGGAGCGTGTTTATTTTCCAGTCAGTCATATATCTATTTCCATGGACAAAGACGTTTAACTGATTTTATTAGGAATGATTTAATAACAAACTGGGTTTCATTATCACAGTAAAACAGGCAATCATTGCGTCATATCTACAGACTCGTTAAACAGTCTCAATAAATGACATTATTCATCAATGTGCTAGTTTTCAGGGTCCAAACATGAAGCTAATCATCAAAACACAAACATGATCTATTTTTCATATCACTGAGATAAAGCAGATGTGAAAGGTGTACTCAAATATTTAAAGTAGAATCAAATTCATCCTGGTATTTCTAATGAATAAACAGAGACGCTGCGCCTCTTTTTGATATTTGAAGACTTTTGACCACTCATCTGAGAGGCTTCTCTAGTTAACTGAGCACCTGGAGGGTTGCAGAGGTCGTAACGCGTAGGTGTTTGAAGATGGGGGTCGTTATTTGACACTAAACAAGATGATGGGGGAATAAACAAGCATCTATAATTACAAGCAAACAAAAGGAATATCTAAACTGACCAGTCCCACATGAGACCACATCACTGTAAAGGACATTTGGGGAAAAGAAGCAAAGATACCAGTTACAGGTTTTTGACCACATCACAGCCATAGAATCAGCTCTATGGTGAGAAAATAACAGACATCAAGAAAATAAAGCAGTAACATATTTCTTTACAAAACCCAGAGCATCACCGACCTGCCCTAAGGCAACAGATCTGCTGTGGTAATCAACACAGGCAATAAAATAAATTAAAATCATAATAAACCACTTTTAAAGGCTTAGATCCTCTGATCCAACTTACAACACTGAGAATGAGTCCATTAAGGTTTCTGGCACCAGATCCTCAGCCGAAGAACGAACTAAACGACGACGGACGCTCCTCTGGAGAGAGTTATTTACAGAGAACAGAAAGAAGCCATTTACTCCACAAAGGAGTGGGCAGAACTAAATATGGGTCAGATGGGATGCAGGTTAGAAACTCGTCTCAGGGCTGTTTCAACCTTTTGCTTCATTTGCCAGCAACATGTCCGGACTGCGGCGTGGGTAAACAGCCCACATGTGACCTGGTGGCCTGAACAAACCTCTCCTGGTTGTTGTGATAACTCTTCACAGGAATTTTAGTTTGAGTCTCTTTTCTAAGGTCATCCACTGTCACCACAACAGAAATAAACTGTTTTTAATCAGTCTCTCATTAATAAAATTGTTTCTGAATTTGTAACTGAGCAGCTCCATGTTTCAGCAGTTTTTTTCTTTTTAATTATTGTATAAAGTTTAATTGAAGTGTTGCACATGAGGTGTGAGCCTCATTTATTTATTTCCAGTACTTTGTTCATGTATTTATATTTCTTGTAATATCACCCATATTACCCAATTTCAGTTTTGTTTGTTCCTGAATTTCTAAAGTTTATTTCTTAATCTAACATTTCATGTTTGCTTAAAACTGGAATGTGGTTTAAAAATAAAGTTTCCATTTCTATTATTTGCAGTGAATGTATTAAATGCTCAAATTTGAACTAATTTATGACTTTCGTGCTTTCAATTGATGCTATAATCTCTAAACAATCTTAATAATAGTTTAGAGTTTCTTCTTGTTTCAGCCCAAATGAGACTTGTCATAAAGCCACCTATGAGGGGAGCATTATATGTTTGAATGAATTCATTAATCAAATAAAACAAAATATGTTTTATGTTTCTTTGACTCTACAGACATTGATAAATACAAAAAATAATTATCACAGTGTGAGGTTTCTGTCTTTGGTTTTGCTTAAAGTTTAGCTTGTTTGGTGTTTTATAATCCCAATGTTTTTTTTTTGTTTTTTTTTTTGATTTTGTCATATTTCCTGTTTTATTTTGGTATAATGGTTCCTTTTGTGTTTTTGGTGCATTTTACTTCCTGTTTTTGGCCCATTTGTAAGAATTCTCCTCTGTATATGTGGTACTTGTTATGTGCCAGATCACCATTGCTCTATCTCGCCTTGTTGCTGTTCTTTTTATTATTTTATTTTGTTTTTAATCAGTAGCTTCAGCTCTTGCTAAGAGTGTGGCCAGTTTAGTTTGTGTTACCTGCAGGCCTCCCTCCTCTCTGTCTTGTGTTTGGGTCCTTCACTTAAAAAATAAGTTAAGTTTGCTAAAGTTAGCTAATTAAAGAACATCAGCTTCTAATAGGATGACAAGTCAACAAATAATTTATTTTCTTTATTCATTTATTTGGTATACAAAAGTGGACAAATAGAGCATCTTTATAAGTTTGACGGCCCAAATTATCACACAGGCTTCAAGGATTCAACATAAATATGTTTTAAATGTTTAATCATTTTTTCCTGGATCACAAACTTCCCTTTAAAATGACAATAGAATTACTGTCAGTGCAACACTGTGATTGGAGGGAAAGAAGAGATTCAGCAGTTTTTACAGTGCAGTGTCAGTGTTGTCCAGCAGGGGGCAGAACTCCCTAATCAGTGATGGAAGTTTACTCTCACTCAGCTTGAACAGAAAATACACTTTTTAAAACTAAATAAGTGCTTAGACTCAACACAGAAAGTATTATAGAATTTAAAAATCATTTAAAACAAAGAAAGTTTCTTAAAAAGTTTAAAAAGAAAATAATTTGAAGAGGCTTTAATCTGGGATGAAAAGATTAATTCCGTATTTTTTAGGGGAATTTAAACATTTTTTAACAGTTTTTAAAGCCATTGTGGGTGATTTTAGTGTGGTGGCCTTGTTTACAGTCATAAAATCAGATTTTCTTGAATAGTTTGCCATTTGTTTTCTAAACACACACACACCTTACAGGTCATGTTTCATAAAAGAAAAGCACCTGTGTCGCAGGACAAACTATTTATTGATATTTAAGCCTCCTTGTGCAAACTGTCGGCTGAAATGAGCCACTTGCCAAACGACAAATCTTTCATATTCACCTCCTACCACTACCTGACAGGAAATTTAGGTCTGAGCCGAGGTGTGTGGGTGTGTGTACGGATAGATGTGAACGTATGAGAGATTCGAGGTTTCCCCTCATATACAGCTCTGAGAAAACAAACCATTTGTCATGCTGTAATTTTATAATAACTTCCACATGCTGCAGTCGTGTCGAGGTTTTAATAGCCAAAGCATTACGTCTAATTTTCACGTTTACATTACTGCATATATGATTAGATCTCGTATGGGTTTTCTTCTCCTTCTCCACCCGGGGAAGGTGATTTAGGAGAACTGTAATGCAGTCGGTTTGAGCAGTTCGACACAGTGAGCCCATGGCATCGTTAAAAAAACCCTCCTGACCCCCTCAGGCAGAGAACTGGCCCTCTCTGATAATATTTTCACAAGCTGTGAATTATAAGTGTTTAAAAGGGCACCGATCGCAGCGTAACTCTCCGAGCCAAGAGCTGCTCAGCATCAGTAAACCACAGCGTCTGGCCTACAGAGCCTGAGTCAAACATCCATTAGAACTATTATTTTTTATAACGTATCTGCTGTTAACAAACTACACAGTGGAAAATAAAACACAGGAAATGATAGGAAGGATTGAGGGATGAAGTACAGCATCTTTAATCAGATTTAAACCACAGACACCGTCTAATGTACAGCATGTGCCCAGAGCTCCCACATCTGCAGAGTTTTGTTCAAAAATATTTGGCAGGGGCCTAAAACAGTGGAGGAAAAGCTCTCGGAGCACGGTATAGAGGGGTTCCTCGCTCAGCTTCTTGTTGAGTTATTCACAGGCAAAGTGAAAGCCAACAGTGGTGATTATCTTCAGGATAGGGTTTCATTTTCTGTGAAGCTCCCAAAACGATACACGCATGAATGTAAGATTACGAAAGGTCTCCCGAAGGCCAGATCATGGAGGAAACACCACGTTCGCTCATGACAATCAGTCACTAAAGTTCTTTATTCAAATGAAATCAGTCTGATAAACAAAACAATATGAGGATATTAATACATTTTAAAGTGATTGCAACTGTTTTAGATTAAACTGTTTTCCCTTTTTTAATCATTGTCTCATGTAAAAAAGACTTCCAATGAACAGGAATTGTTCATAATATAATACAAAATCGTCAAGAGCAAATAACATTTTAAAGGTTGAAAGATTTTGTTCTCAATAAAGGTTTGGTTCAGGTCTGGCTCAGGTGCTCCTGGATCATCCCTTTAGTTGTGCTGCTTTAGTTTTTTTACTGTTGAGGGTCTTCCTTCAGCGGACAGAACGTGTTTCCGTACTACACTTTCTTTATGCTTATATACGCCATTACTCATTCAACTCAGTTCAGTTTATTTTGACCGTATAGCACCAGTTCACAACACTGTACAAACTAATGCAACACACAAACAAGGAAACAGGTCCAGGTAATATCCTCATACATGCAGTCCAATTTAGATTTAGAGACAACAAATTAAAAAAAAACACTGATAAAAAGGAACCCAGTAAATATCATCAAAGCTAATTTTGCTGCAGCAGAAGTTAGCTTTGCTCATGTTTTGTTTTATTTTTTAGCAGATGTTACCAACCAGCTGTTTTTGTCTATATAAACCATTGTCTTATAAACCAGCTCCCAAACATTGTAGTATTCAATCCAGAACATAAAAAGCTGACTCATCCCCCAATGGCTGGATGAAGGAAAACATTACTTCCTCATTATCAATAATTAAGAATAAGTATTTCAGAGAAACAGCTCCGGTTAACTGATTTGAGACAAAGTCAGAAGAAAGGCTGAGAGGGTTTGGATGTGTGCAGAGGAGGGATGTTGCATATATTAGACAAAATATGTTGAATATGGAGCTGCCAGGGAGGAGGAAAGAGGAAGACCACAGAGGAGGTTCATGAAAATAGCGAGGCAGAAGATGAAGAGGGCTGGAAAAGATGGAGGCAGATGATCTGCTGTGACCCCAAAAGAGAAAGGAAAAACAGATCTATTAATGGCCACGGTTTCATCTCTTTGTAACAGTTTAAATTAAGTGTGCTTTTGGCAATCACATTTAAAGTTATAATGACAGCATTTAAACCACAGCTCTAACCTTCAAGCAGATTAAAGCAGAGGGCGGCCTTTTCCTGGATCTTCTGCTGCATTTTTAAAGCAAGAATACCCACAATCCTGTGCAGTCTCGGGATGGAAAACTGAGTCACCGTGCATGCATTTATTTTCTATGCATTGTGCCCTGAGATGACGTTTGTGTAATTTTGGCTTTATACAAATACAAATATACTGAAGATTTGTGTTTATTTATTTACTTTTGACAAATCCATCATCACTTTCAGGTTTCAAACTGTTAACCATATCTCATACTTTCAGTTCAACACTTCACTGCACCTCTATGGCATGTAAGAGTATCTTTGAGAAGATTCTGAGACACCCACTACATGGTAATCCTAACATATAAAATTAAAAGCAACCGGATATTTTTTTTCTTTTTGAAATATTTTATTTAAGAAAAACTCCTCTAATGAGAAGCAAAAAGTCATCAAGTAACAAAAGAACATCCACTTATCTTTAATTTAGTTTGTTAGGATCCTTGATTATCACAAATAATACATTATAGAGTGAATTATTTGACCACAATTATAACGGCATTTTCCAACAGGTCTCTAAACATCTCTGAATTCTTGTAGCTCACATTCCTACCTGCCTAACTACCCATCTATCTTTCTAGTTTACCTCTCTTCCACTTCCTCTCCCTCCAGTTTTTTCCTGACTTGTTTGCTTTGGCTTGGCACGTTTTGGCTGGATGTGTCACCTCATCACAGCAGAGATTTGTTTTGCTTGGAGGCTGCTTTAGGATGTCTGTTAATCTGATTTAAAATCCTCAACCTGGCTTTGGCAACTTCGTACGAACGCTGCTGCGTCTCAAACAACTCAGTGAAGTTCCTCTTACAGCGTTGTCTGTCTCCGAGATGGACTACCTGCTAGAACCTGGCCTTGTGGTGTGAAAACTGTGCCAGTTTCGGCTTTTCCTGGCTTTGGCCACGTTGTGCTGTGGAAACAAACAAGGTGTTGAGCAACAAAATGCACAAATGGATGTGAATTAAATCTATCTGCGCAATAATAGCTGGTCAGATAAAACCATCTGAGCACATGCTCTTTTTGTTCAAACCACCACAGATAGTATGAGGTTTTGAGTCGTAAATTTCTATTGGACTCTTAAATTTATTGCAAAATCTTGCTACTTCAGCTGTTTTTTGTCATCAACTTTGACCCAACTGGTTTGCATTCAAAGAGAAGATTTAAATGGTCATAGGATTTAAGATTTGCTGAAATTAAAGGAGAGCTTCACCCCAAATTACTGTAGTCTTACAGATCTTAGGGAGTACCTCTGTGGATGTAATGAAAGCCTTTTGGGTCTCAGATGAAGTTCTGCAAAGTCTGACAAATGTGCTTAGCTGATATAACTTTAGTAAGCATCAGCAGAAGACGAACAGACTGAAAATAAAATACTTTAGGGGCTCCTCTCCACAGTCTCTAAGCTGCATAAGCGACTATAAGACTAAAAGAGCTAACCTAATGACTGAATTATGACCCAGTTATAGCTCATTTGTTAGGCTGAAATATCTTCCTTTCTAAAATATGTCCTTGTGTGTGCAAGTATGTAAAAACTGTTGCTGAAGCATGAGCCTAATCAGCAAACTGGAGAGCTGTAATACAAACAGAAGGGATGTGAAAGTAGGTCTAAGTATTTTAGCCAAAACTATTTTTTAACTAAACCTAGTAGTTTCGTTTTCCAGCTTTATTTGTCACCTAAGGGTAATGATAAAACCTGATCCTAACCAAGTACTTCCTGTCCCCTGAAAAGGAAACAATGAACAACAAGAAAAACACAATCAATTTAAAGAGGACAATTTCTTGCTTTATCCTTGACCCTCTTTGTAAAAACACGTTTTTTTTTTGTCGTTCAGGGATTGAAATCTGTTGAAAACATTAAAAGTGTGAGAGGAAAATGTTTACTTTGCTGCCAACAGCGCTAAATATCTCCACTTGTAGCTATTTGTTCTCTTTTTTTCTGTCTCTTTGCCTTCGCTCTTTGTGTTGTTACCTGTATACGTCTGTCCGGTTAGACCACCTTTGAAAAGTCTTAGAGGAATTTAATGCCTGGACTCACAAGCTAATGGCTAGTCTGAGCAGAGCCAAGACCAAAGTGGATAGCTGCCATTTTAAAACAACTCTGATCCCAAAAATCTTAAACAACAACAAAAAAGCCTACGTGAAAGCTAATTTAAAACCTTCAGGCCAATATCAGTTGTGCACAATGTGTTTATTTGTTTCAGAAATATTAGGATTTTTCTGCCAGAGGTGCCTGAGGCTTTAGGTGCTCTAGCTAGCTGCTGCTGCTGTTGGCACTTATAAAAGAACCGTAAAATCTTATGTAAATACCTGCATATTGTGAAACTGTCAGTGATGTCAGTGTTTGTAAATTAAAGGTCTAACATTCTTCAAAAAGAATGCATATCAACAAAACTTTCATACCAGGGTGTTAGACGAAGATTGTCTCATGTTGAGAAATAAAGGTTATACTTGTTTTGGTTAAACTTTGAAAACAACATTATTATTTTGCAGAATCTCACACAATATTGCAAGATCCCAGGTGATCTGATAACACTTGGAGTATGTGATGGGGAGACTCCTCGGCTGCTAACGCATCAAATTTTACTTTAATTCCTGCATGGCTCAGTTATAGGCAGTTATGTGGAGACTAAAGCTGATTTGTTGTGTTGGCCACTTTGAATTTAGTTGGCTCCAAAAGTTAAAGCGTTGTAGATGCACATGCATCGATTCATCTCTGAGAAATTCAGTCAAATCCATCCAGTAAATTTTTTGCTAACTTGATACATAAATGAACACACACAAACACACAGGCGTGGGCAAATACATCACCGCCCACCTTTTGGTTCTCAGCTGCGGGTGATAAACACCGTTTACAGGAACTGCTGTGAAAATGAAGTTTGGAGTTGTTGTGAGACAGCAGCTATCTGCTGTGGTCTTAGCCTTGCTCAAACTAGCCTTTAGCTCATCAGTCTGGTCAGAATTAAACTCTATTTCCCCCCAACTAAGATCATTCAAAAAGCTATCTGCAGCAGGTAAGATAGTAACTGTTCATAGTCTTTCCACAGAAAAGATCTGAGTTATCACTATTAGTCAAGTTGGTTCAGAGATCTTTTAACTTATTGTGTAACTTCTCTCTGGTAAAACAAACAAAAAAAAAACCCCAAAATCAAAATAATAATAACATTATAAAAGTCAGTTTTTGTATAGGTGGTGTGTATATGTAAAAGAGGTTTTTACCTGGGACATTTGTAATGTAACATGTGTTAGCGTGTGTCCGCACACACATAATGTGTGTTTTGCTTCTTGTTGTGGTTTGAATTCAGCACAGAGAAGAAGTTCAGTCAGATAGTGGTTTGGATAGATGTCAGGGTTAAGGTTTAAAGAGAGAACGTGTGTGTGTGTGTGTGGGTGTGTGCGCGTGTGTGTTCGCAATGTGGTATGGCAAGGGTCGGATGACATTCTTGCGATACAACACATCTCCTCTGTTTTGTTCACCTTCTGTCAAAAACATCAGGTCTGTCTCTGGAGAGAGATGAGCCAGAGATCTGGGAGGATCACAGAGCGAGGCAGAGAGAAGGGCAGAGGAAACGTTCGGGGAAAGAAAACACGAACAAAGATGATGAGGAAACGCTTACCAGAACAGCTAATGACTGTCCTGTTTCTGAGTAACATAAAATGTCTGTGGTGATGTTCAGACTTTGTTGTTGGCTTTGCCTTGTGTCTTTCTTGTTTACTTTTTCAAAAAATGTATGGGCATTTTGTGATAGGTTTTTTTTTCTTTATCATGCCTTTATGCTTTTTCACCCTTGCTTTAATATTTTGTATCACCAAAAAACACCAAGTTTCAGTTTACTCACTGACATTTTTCTTTGTCAGATCCCCCTCTCAGTTAGTCCAGTAACTTGAGTTATTGGACTTCTAGTCTTTGGTGTACTTTATTTTGTAAAACAAACAGTTATTTCTCTACACCACCCACCTGTCTTCAGAGCCTCGCCTGCATTTGGGTCCAACTCACACTGCTTTGCAGAACAACTTTCCGTCCAAATCGGGCAGCAGATCACAACAGATTTAAACTGAAATGTTTTGATTGTAATAGTTCTGAGAAAAACCAAAACATTTCTAATGCACATTCTTGAAGAACTACTCTTCCAGTCTCTCTCTCATTATCACCTTCATATTTTAGAACATAGATCTTGAACCAGATGCCATTTCTAAATGTATTCCATAGGCTGTATGAACTGGGAAAATATATAACATTCTTAATGTTTGCAAGTATAATCTTTGGCCAATGTTCAGTGGAAAATTACTTACTTCTGTGTCCATGTAATGGAAAACAAGAACTCTGTTTACTGGTGTTTATCTTCATATTAAAGGAACAGGTTGTTTGTTAATGTGAAACTGTGATTGCACAGAAAACCACAGAGCAGGGATGAACCAGCTCAAAGTGCTTCCATGATATCTGTTGCATGCAATAGAAACTCAGCTACTTTGCCTCTTCCTTTATGAAGGAGGACAACTTGGTATAAAAGCAGAGCAGCAGTGTGAGTCATTGTTGGTGTTCTCCTCATGCACAGGTCTTAATAAAACTTTTTACTCTTAAGAAGTTTCTAAGGCCTGAGCCTGAATTAACATTTGTAACTCATTTCTTGATTATTTCTTTGTCTGATCTTGCTCTAAGAATGTAAAGAACTGATATCATTCTCTCAGTACATTCAGGGTTATTCACAGACGTAACCTGCAGGCAAAAAAGACAAATGAGCTGAAAGGATAAAATTTTTACCTGAGTAAAAAGCAAAGTGGTTTAAAGACACTCTTTAAGAAGCCTGCAGAGACTGAAAACAGAGCTATCTGGTGTAACAATCATCTTTTATATTTTTAAAATTGAAACAGAAGCATACCACAGAGATTCTGCGAAGCTACCAGAAGTGAGAGAAGCCAATAATCTGAACACATCCACCCATTCATTATGGATACTGGTGTCCAATGTTTTGACTGCTACTCAATATGGACAACCACTTAGCAGCCGAGACATTCAAGTAAAAGTTAAAGTGAAAGATATTTGATCTTCTTCTTTTAGCCTTCAAAGATTTAGTTATTTGTGATATTTTTCATAATTCTTCATTTATTGACATTATTTTGTCATTGAATGTTATTTACTTGTACACTTTATGGTGTCAAACCTCAATTTAACATATTTTATAATAACATTTTTTTCAGAAAGTGTCCTTGAAACTAAAAAAACAAAACAAGAATCCACAGAAACTTCAGATAAAAGGCTCTGTGAACAGTATCATGATTACAATTACTACAACACATATCCTTATCCCATTTTTTTCCTGCTGCACATGCGGTGTATTTAGATGAAAAATAAACTACAGCCCTTTAGTGGGCTGCAACATTAATATGTTAATTGTAGAACTGAACCAAAAGTTGTAGCAGTGTATTTTACTTATTCCATTTGTTAATGTGCTCAGTAGATGACATTTAACAATGAAGCACACACAATAAACCATCAACTAAATCATGTTTGAACAGCTGCAAAGTCAGACTCTCTTGCAGAAAACCAGTCTTTATTTACAACTCTTCTCCTCTCCTCTTTCCTCTCCATTTTTCTCAGCTCTTTTCAGTTTTTTTAAGCTGTTCGACTCGCCTCCTCTTTCAATACCCGAACCCCACATAGAATATATTAACACCTAGCTTCCAGCCTCATCGCACACTCCTCTCCTGTCTCCTCTCACCTCTTCACATCAACACCCAGGCCTGCATGTGACCGCTCGCCTTCCCTTCGCTCCTCATCTTTCCCTCCCCTCGTCCAAATCACGTCTGCCTCTTTGTAGGTAGGACACTGTAAATCCTATTTAGCACATCATTTAGTTGGTGATTTATAAAAAAACAGCCACATGCGATGCTTTCATTTGGTCTACCAGCTGTTGTTTTAACACACTGGCCCGCCAGCAAAAAGGTAAAGGCAGATGATAATGTTGTTTGCTTGTGTGTGTTCGGCTGATTCCAAGATGTCTCCTGAGCCACTGCACAACTTTTAAGAAAACGTGAACAGAAAACAATCTCTCACTATACATCTACAACTGATTAACTTTTGAAATCATCCTGAATAAGCTGGCTGCCACAGATAATCAAACCTTCAAAATACAAAAGTGGCTACAATTCAGTCAATTTTACAGATTTTTGTGTGGTAGTAGCTGAGAGGTTTTCACAACACATACTAGAACTCGTTGGAGTCATCCCTGTTTGTCAGTTAAAAATCTTATTTTTAAGATTTGACCAATTTGACCAAAATGGCAACAAATTTTTCATTTCTCAACATAAGATGATCTGAGTTTAAAACTCTGGCAGGAAAGGCGAGCAATATACAATTCTTGAATAAATGCTAGGCCTTTAATTATTTATAAGCATTTCCTTTGCATTTCTAACATCTTTTTTGTTGTTTTGATTTTATTTTTCATTAATAAAACCCCTCTTTCCTCCCTCTTACCCATTTCACACTTCATTTCTCAGTTTCTCTCATCTGTCTGAGTGAATGTCTCCCCATGTTCTGATGTCATGTGTTTGCCTTGGGCTGCCCTGCAAACTTTGACATATTTATGGACCAAAACACGTGACAATGTTTACCCAGACATCTCCTTTAATTGTCTGTTTGAATATCCAAATACAATATTTCACACTTCAGAATTCCCGAGGAAAAGGAGAGCCAAGAGCGAGAAAGCAAATTAGATCAGATTGGTTTGAAGCGATCTGTTGTTAGAGGAAGACTTTGAGGTCCTCTGACAGTAATTGTTGCAGAAATCATTCATCTAGCCTCTGTTACAGTTGGAACAAAACCAAAGCTAGTTCATCTGTTCAAGCAATGAATTAAACAATTGCTTGACTAATGAAATATAGTGGGTGTTCTGTTTTTAATCAGCTGTAGTTGTACAGCAAATGATTACTTTCTGAGAGTTTCCATCCAGGGGTTCAGGAGATATGTATTTAAAAGTAAATGTCAAAGTTTTAAACAAAAATATAAAATAATCTATTAGCACTTGGAGTGAAAATTGGCTGAGTTATAGCAGTTTTTGTGTTTGCAAGGGTTGATTAGCTGTGGGGGCCATCTAAAACCAGGTTGACTCCAAATGTCAGTCATCTGTAGATGGGCATCCACTTCCTGAGAGTTTCATTAAAATCCATTCAGTGGTTCATGGGATATTTTGCTAACAAAAACACACACTAACACACACTGATTCTACTAAGTCGTTATCACAATCTGACTCTAACTTAAAGCGGTGTGAACACTGAGTGGTAATTGGTATTATCAAGTCTTTTCTTCACACAGCTGAAACAAGAGTCACATCAGGATTTATTTGAAATCCTTTTCTTTTCAGACTGTGTATTAAAAACTTTTTAAAACGTGTGTCTTGATATTGTCCTCCAGACGTGCGCTGACGGCGCTGGTATTTATGTGTCTGGTAACACTTAAAATGACGCTGATGCAGAAAAACTAATCCTTAAATTTGAAAAAAAGGGTTGGTGTGCCTGGATGCTTTATGTTTATCTCTAAATACAAAGAAAACAAAGCTGGTTAGAAAACATCTGGTTTCAGAATCTATGAACATTAAGGACGATCTTATCAAACAGGTAAGAGGGAGAGGTATTTAGGGACAGTCTTACACTCTCAGCTAAACTTTTAAAGTTATATCAAAATGATTTCTAAACTAATGCAGTTATTCCTGGTTAACAGTATTTTTAAGGGTGTATGATGTTTGTGCTGAATGCATGGGGCCTCCTCTCCATCATTTTTAGACACACACTCCCTCTGCCTTCACACACGTCAGTTTGATGGAGTTGGAGCTGTTGTTGCAGGCAGAAACAAGATCTTGACCACCTGTGTAGATTACTACTAAATCAGCAGCAATAACAAACATGGCTGAAATTTCATGCTTTGGTCTTTGGGCTACTTTGCGGTTTAGGGGACATACCTGTAATTAGTCGGGGCCCGGAGGCCTGGACCAAACGTGATGTATCTGACAGTTATACAAGCAGGCAAAGAGACTTACTACTACTTATTACTTTGACGCTTGTTCAATTAGAACATGCGTGTTATTAAAACCACCACACAAATGTATCTGAAGAACTACAAATGCTGATCTAACTCTCTACATGTCAGGAACCCTTGGAAATGGACACAGGGTAGGATTTGGTTAACGCTTTCAACATGACATTGTTAACATTGTAAAAGAGTGTATTTTCAGGCCAAATCAGAATCGTTTGTTAATCAGAGCAAAGTCGGTTTTGGCGGCTAAATCAAAGCAGAAATCAAGAAAGAGCAAAAAAGAAAAAGCAGTGTTGTCAGACAGAACTGACACAGTGTGCAAACTGTGGTCTTTGAGGCAAAGCTAAATGGAAAAGCAGCAGACTGACTCGGGAGCTGAACCCGAGCCTTCAGAACAAAAGCCTTGAGAAATATTCCAGCAGTGTCTCACTTAATGTTTCTCCTGACGCAACGTTTACAGCAGCGATCATTAAGTGGCGGCCCACGGGCCATATCCAGCCCACGGCCTCTTCTGATTTGCCCCTTGATGCTATCAAATTTTAATAAATCAAACACATGTAAAATGTCTGACTCAAAACTCTCATGTTAAGTTGTTGTATTAGATGCATGTCAGCATTTATTACAGTTTTAACATTTTCTATGTGTTTACAATTCACCATCAAAACTTCTCAGACCAAAGAAGAAAAAAGAAAAAGTGGAACATCTTCTAACAACTTTGAAAAACAAATCGGCCTGACAAACAAAGTCTATAAATGAAGATTCAAATACATTTTAACAGAGACAAGAGGTCCTCACAACTCTGAACAGGAATAAGCAGATAGAAAAAAAAAAAAAAAGATGGAGGAGAGTGAAACAAATAAAACAAGTTGATCAGAAATATCAGAAACATGGCTAATCAGAGGCTGGCTCTGCACTGGGAATAAAAAAAATCAGGGCAAATTTTATTGCTGAAAGGCAAAAGCGGACGATGATGTTTTTGCTCATGTGTGTAAAATATCTCATAGACAAGTTTTAATGAAATCAATCATCATCATGAATCATTTGATGCACATCCAGAAAGGATTAACTTTTGGAATCTACCTAATTCAAGATGGCTGCTACAGACAACTAACCTTAAAAAGCACTAAAATGTCTATAACTGAGGTAAAATATGATGTAGCTGAGAATTATTAACAGCACATACTTTAAGTGGAACGTCTCACAATGTTGCATTAAATTGTGCAGAAAGTTGACTATGACTCCATCATTTCTCACTTAGACAACTTTAGTTTAAAATTCTGGCTAAAAGATGATGGGCGATATGCATCCTTTCAAGTAAAGCTAGGCCTTTAATTACATGAAATTATTTAAATTAGCTTTGACTTTACACGAGCACTCAGCTGTTTGTTCACACCTAACCATGTTTGACGGGTATTCTGCACAAACCACAACCTGTCAGCCGAGGTGTAAAAGTTAAAGTAAAAAGGAAGAAAATATTACCTGGCAGCAAAATAAAAAATTGAACACTTTTTTATCAAAGACCAACACAGGTTGGAAAGTGTACTGAAGCTAAACTGAGTGAAAAAGCAGCTGTTTAACACAGTTGTTCAAACCGAGCCTTCAGCCTTCAACTTTGTTTATCGTTTTATGAAGTTACGTTTAATTTAATTTGACTCTTGTTTTGTGTAATCCAACCGGCACTGAAAAAAAAAAGTTTAGTAAAATGTCTTGTACAAGTCTCAGTGACACTATCTAGCTATGAATCTAAAAAAGAAAGGATGTTCTGAGAATGTAAAAAATAAAATCTATCAATTAATTTGTTGTAGAAAACAGTAAAATTGCTTTTTATAGTAAATTTCAAAAATTACTGTATTAAAATCCAAATTTTGCATTACGCTGTATGTATCTGCAGTAATTAATGACGAGTTGAGTTAAAACCCCACAGTGTTGCCAACACATGGAGCCGCAGATCTCCTTGTTAGGTCTGATCTGAGCGGATCCAAACCTGGAAGTTCCATCTGTGTGAGTCGCTCCAAGGTCGACTGAAGGATTATGTTGCCCCTCTACCTTCCTGATGTGTGTATGTGTGTGTATATAGCTGTACTACGTGAGTCCACAGGCTGTGTATTTGTACATGTGGGTCCACAGTGTGTGTGTGTGTGTGTGCTGAATGAGGGCCAGGTACGGGCTGAGGAGAAAGATTGATCGTCCTGGAGGGACACAGCAGCTGGAACAGTGAGCACCAAATAGACAGACGGACGAATAGATAGAAACGGGGGAATAAATCTAGGGGTGGGGGCGTGGGNGGGTGGGGGTGGGGGGTTGAAAGTATGAAGGAGAAAGAGAAAACGGAGGGAGACGGTGCAGGAGATTGGAAAGGAAAGATGAAGGAGAAAGTGATCTTAGAAAAGGAAATTTATCCAGACAAACAAACTGCAAATTCTTCAGAGATGATATGATGTAAGACTTCAGAAATAGTCCCGCAGACGTAATGTGTGCTGCCATTCAAAAATTTAAGGAGACCTTAGGAAATATCATATAATACTAATGTATCTGACCACAACTATTCTTGAGTCTGTGCAGACAGACAGATTCACACACACACACATACACTCTTTTCTTTCCACATCGCTGTTCCTCTTTGTACCACATCCCTCACTTTCTCCCTTCTTTTCTCCTGCAAGCCAACACGCACACACACACACACACACACACACACACACACACACACACACACACACACACACATGCACACACAGGGTCTGTGCTTGTGTCTCCTGACCACATCCCCTCCTCTCTCCTCTCCTCCCAACCTCAGGTCGTGTGGTAATGAGTGTGTGATGGAGCCTCGTGGCTACCAGACTTGCAGAGGTATTTTTAGCACTTCTGGTGGTTTCCATCACTAAATATGCCCCAACTTCATATTTCAAGACTGAAACTGACCTCAAAGGGGAGAAACGGACAGTGTGTTGCAGTTAGTTGAAATTAATAGACACTGCTGTTAAATGTAGCGCGAAGATGTGAGGAGTGACAGTTGCGAGGTAATTGGTGCTACAGTATCTGTAAAAATAACTACACGGCCCCCAAATATAAAATGGTGAAAGCAATGAAATATGAGAGACACGTGAGGAAGTACAGAAAGTAACTGAAGAAGTTACATTACCTCCGTTTTTGCACCTTGAGGGCAAATAATGGGTGGAAACAATCTTAACATTCAATCAATTGAAGCACAATATGAAATGGCAGCCATTTTTATTTCTAACAGATGTCATGCTTGCAGTAGGTATGGTACTTCATCTGGCATTTTACTTTAAAACATGCAGTCTAAACATGACAGCATACTCATAGCATGTCCATTCAGCAATAGCAATCAGTTGCCTAAAGCTCTATGCTATTCAAAAAGGCTATTTTGATTAATCCTGACAAGAACTAATGAGAATGCACAATTCAGAGCAGACTGATGGGGGTTTTAAGTCCTAATACCTTAAGTCATAACAGACAAGCATGACTACAAATTCAACATCCTTTTTCACCACTTCACTCTGTAATGCTGGTATTAAGGATCAGGGCAAAAAGCAATAGACAAACTCATAGAAATAATACTAGAAGAAAAATGAGTTTTTAATTTAAAAAAGCTAAAATCCTAAATTTACATGTATTTATATATATCTAATTCAAAACACAAAACAAAACAACAGGAACAAACCCTCGCTGTCACTGTAGCCTTTTTCACAAAAGACTTCAACTCCTGAAATACTGTCTGGCGGTCTTGGTGTGATTTTAAAAGTACAGAGGTGACATAGGGCATTAAAGTCAGACTGCCACTGTCACATCACTAAAGGGATCTTGAGGGAATATCTCGAATGTCTCCAGTGTTTCTTTTGACGTTTGCAGGGCTCCCAATTTTGTTATGTGAGTTGGAGGCACTCGGACCTGTTGCTTCAGTTTTGTATAAAAAACACAGTATGTGCAACAGCTTTTCTGTTGAAATAGTTACAAAGTTGTCGTGAGCATCTCAACCTGGCTCAAGCACATAAAAGCTGTATTTTGACACCTGCAGGGAGCTCACCTCTGTCAGAAAAAATGCCAGGCAAAGATCTAAAATCCACACGAATGATAAATAATGATTTTTGAATAACTAGTTCAACTCTAGGGCGGCACTGCAGCACAGTTGTTGGAGCTGCGGTCTCCCGGTAAGACGATCGCAGGCTCGCTTTCTGGCCTATCTGTGTGGAGTTTTCATGGCCTCCCCGTACACATGTGGGTTTTCTCCAGGTGCTCTGGTTTCCTCCTACACACCAAAACCATGCATATTAGGTTTAACTCCAGGTGTGAGTGAGAGTGTACATGGTTGTTTGACTCATTTGTCTGTAGGTGTCCCTGTGATGGACTTGCAAAGATTAAATTAAAAGATTAAATTATATATGTGGGCGTGGCTGCTAAGGTGGGTACAAAATGAGCCGAGGTGGATGAAGGTGGCCAACAAAACAATATGCAAGGCCAAAAAGGCAGCATAGCAAGCTCTGTATGAAAATAGGCCATGATTTTCAAAAAGTGGCTGCCCAACACGTGGCCACATGGCTTGTTGGTCATTTGGTTGCAAACACTCAGAGTTCAGTGAGACTAGAACAGAAAATTCACATAAATTGGTTTAATTTTCCTGCAGTTTGAGTCTTCAAATCCAGTCACAGCTCAGTGAGATATCACCGTAATCCACCAAGCATGGTAGCAACAGTGTCATAACATTCAACATATGAATGTCCTGCGGGTTTGAGGCTTAAAGGTCCATTATTGTGTTGGCAGATGGTCCGTGCGACCAGCCTACCATGAGATTTAGAATCTAAGGTGTCCAGCACACATTTCACGCATACGTCAACCCCGCTGAGCTACACTCCTGCCTGGTCCTGCAGTGGCAGCTTCATTAATAAACCATCACATCATCACAGAACATGGGCAGCTCAGTAGATGATTTATGATCGACCAGAGGCAGCTTGAAAAGAGGCTTGTCTTTGTGGGCATATAACAGAACAGATTAGTGAAAGAGGCTTTTGATAAAAGTTTGAGGATTTGGCAGAAAAAGGTCAGTTTTGTGATGCAGATGCCAAAGGAAAAAAGTAAAATAAACAAAGGAAAAAAAGTAGACTTCTTTAAATACCAGCAGTTTCTCTGACTATACTTGTTTGTGCCATTTCTGTTGCAGAAAAAGTGCTGCTTCAGTCACATTTTGCATTTTTTGAGTGCAAGTCATGTATCGCTCACTTTGATTCCACAACACCAGTCAGCTGCAGCTGCCACTAAACAGTACATTTAACTTTCAAACATTTTGCAGAAATTCCCATATCGGAGCCAATTCATTCCCCAAAATATCCCACAACAAACTTTCCTACCGCTTCATTTTCCATTTTCAGCTTGTTCTTGAGTTTAACTCTGAGCAGAGTGAGCTGTGAAACCTCAGCAATAATTCTGCAAATTTTCTCCATGATATAGTGGTGATACGGCATTTCTTTCAGTTTACTGTGACAACTTTGACAACCCTAACGACGCGAATGGTTAAAAAAATGCCTTCAGTTACTTTTCTCTTGATTGAATCTACCTGTTGTAAGTGTAAAATAATATATACTAAGAGGCATTGCTTGAGTCAGTAAAGAGCTTTTAAATCATATGTAAAGGTCTAGATCAGCCTGTTATTCCTGTAAATAACAAAGTTTAGCTGGAGCAACTGAACAGACAGCTGAGAATCTACTTTACGTCTTTATGTGAACCCATATCAAAAGCAAACTTGAATCTGCACTAAATGTATCCACTTAAGATCAAGCAATTGTCAACGAGGAACCTGATGTTCTTTTATGTGTAGCTTCTTATCATTTGTTCTCCTTGCAAAAAAAAAAAGGAAAAAAGGAGAAGATCCTTTCTGAGCTGATTGATGTCTCACTCAGGACCAAAGATCTTATTCTTCCATTTAAAAGCTTCCGCATTTCTACCGAGGTCTCCATTTCATTCATCTTTCCTTCCCTTGGCAGGTTTGTCTCATTCTCCCTGAAGATTTGTCTTCTCTCACAAGGAGGCTCATTGTCTGTAGAGGAAATTGTAGTTTTATTGTCCGAACAGAGACAAGTGGCACAGTCACATTCCATTACTCACCGGGACCTGGAATCTCATCACTCCACACCTGCCGGGGTATGTTTGCACTGTAGTCACCACTGGCTTTGAGACACCATAAATTCAGCCGGTAGATTGTGTAAGAGGACACTAATCCTCGCTCTCTGTATTCTCATATTTTCAAAGACAATCACATCGATTCCACAATAACATAAGTCTGCAACTCTGGCTCCTGCTCCTTTTGTGTAAAAGCCAAAAAAATTCATCCAAAAGTGAGGGGTGACGCTCTTTTAAGTGTCAGCCTCTCTATTTGCCCGGTTCAGATATTGAACAGAAGATAACTCACCTTCTTTGGGTTTCATTGGGAGCAGCTTCTTTTCATTAAGTATAACAACCCCTTTCACCCTCCTGTCTGGTCTGTTTGGTCATTTGAGTCTGTGCAGAAGTCAGTGGTTCCTCTGAGTCAGTGGGGCCTTCTGGGAAAAGAAGGATTGAAGGGTCTGATCCTTTCCACCTCCCTCATTTCAGATACACCTGTGGGACTTTTTGATGACAACAAGATCATTATAAAATAGTAAAATCTAATAATTTTAGCTGTTATTTAAATTTCAACATGTCGCTATCTTTTCCTGAACACATCTGCCTTGTTTAAAAGAGATTAAAATCTAAAATTACCAGCAGAAACATTACTTTGAATTAAAAACCTAGCATTCCTTGAGGGACTGCAAATTGCCCCCGACCTTTCATACCAGAATGTTAAACTAAAATCATCTCATGTTGAGGAAAGACAAAGCTAATAGACATACTGAGTTGACGCCATCAGTTAGTGCTAAGGGCTCAAAGTATGTGTTTGGATCCTGCTCAGATACTGTCACGCCAATCTTTAGCTCAGTATCTATAAAACTGGCTAGGTTACAGCAATTTCTGTGTTTCATAAGGTCAGTTAGCTGTGGTGGCCATCTTGAATTGGATTGACTCCAATATTCAATCAGCTGTAGATGTACACACAATGATTACTTTCCAAGAGTTTCATTAAAATCAGTTCAGTGGTTCATGAGATTTTTTGCTGACAAACAGACACAGTTTACTCCAAAACGTTAAAGTTATAAAACACATTTCACTTGATGGTTAGCACACAAAGAATGTTTTACGAATCACTTTCAGCTACTAGTACACCAACGTTTAGCTCAGTATGTATAAAGGTGGCTGTGTTGTAGTTATTTTGTGTTTGCTCAATTCACTTAGCTCTGACGGCCATCTTATTCGGCTCCAAAACGTAATCAGCTGCAGATGTTCATCCAGTGATTACTTTCTGAGAGCTGCATTAAAATTTGTTTGGGAGATATTTTGCTAACACTACAGACAAATAAATACACATACAGACAGTAGCAAAACATGATTGCCTTTTGGTTTTAGGTACAAATGATCCTGTTGGAGCTAATTTAACCTCTGGATGAAGTAGATCCTACCCTGCCTAGGATAACTCTTAAAGTTGTAATTATAATGACTACACATTTTTTTAGTTAGAAATATTAAAAATTAAAGAATATTCAAGCTGCAAAAAAGTTTTTGATCTTTGATTTGGGCACTGTGACCACGATCAAAACACAATATTGTAACAGATAAGTTCTTCTGTCAAGTGGTATAAAGTTCTCTATAGATGAAACCACAATAGTTTCATGGGGCGGGGGGGGTCCAGAGTGGTTTGACCACAACTGGGTGAGTGAAAGGGGCCAAAAATTTATGACTCACAGATTTCACCATGCTGCTAGTTTTACTCCTTCCTCAGAAAAAGTATCATCTACTAAATTTTCCCAGAGCAACGGGAGTTTTGTGCAGAACTCAAGTCATGAGTATGAGTAATGGATGACAACACCACGGTATGGCTTAGGCAGCTGTCCATGTTTATGTTGAAAACAAACAGCTTCTGGTTGTAATTTCACAATTTTTATTTTCCCTAAATCCATGTTATTGCCCGCTGCCAAAAGGCAAATGGCAGGTAATCCCTGTGTTGTGTGTGTTGGTGTGTGTGTGTGTGTGTGTGTGTGTGTGTGTGTGGGAGGGGGTTGTGGTGGGGGGAGTGGTGCATGTGTTTGGTAAATGAAATATTTTGTGACCCAGCATAAGGATTTAATGACACTCTCAGAAAGTAACTATTGGATGTACATCTAAATCTAGTTAACTTTTGGAGTCAACCTGTTTCAAGATGGCTGCCACAGCCAATCAATCTTAGTAAACACATAAATGGCTCTAACTCAGTCAACTTTACAGACACTGAGCTCAACATATACTCTGAAAGGTAAATGAGCAAGTAAGAACTTGGATTAAAACTTTGTCTTTAACTATTGGAGTAAATGCTGTTTGTCTGTTAGCGAAATATGTTTTCAAACACTAGGCAAACTTGAATTAAACCTTTAGTAAAATTTAAAAATTTACGTTTTGGAGTCAACTCTATTGAAGGTGACTTCAGAAAACACAAATTGTGATAATTCAGTAAGTGTTACAGATAATGTACTAAAGTTTTGTGTAGTTGTGGCTTAGTGTCAATCACAACACTCATTCTATGTGCTTCTCAATGTGCAAAATCTGAAATAGAGTGAAATTGAACATAACAAAATGCATATAATGAACACTAAATTTCTTTCCAGATTTGACCAAAATGGCTATAACTTTGTCATTCCTCTTCATAAGATGATGTCAGTTTAAAAGTCTGGCATAAAATTTAAAAATTAATATAAATAATTTTCCATCCTACAATTCAGTACACTTCTGTGGGTTAATGTAGCATAAAAATTCAAGTATTATTTATGTTGAGCTGTTCCCACCCACTGCCTTGCATTAAACTAACATCTTACAGAATCAGGTAGCTCTTGGAGTATTTTTGACAAAATATTAATTTTTGACAAGGGAAAAGTATTAAGTCTCCCTTTAAGTATAATTGTTGAAGTTTTCCTAGTACCAGAAAAACTGGATATCTGTGCACTTAGTGGGACATTTGAAGCACTATCACTCTGTGTCAAAGAATATGGCTTAAATACAAACAAATGTACAGGTTTTGACTTGAAAATACAAATTTCAATATTAGTTTTGACAATCACAACCAGGATTTAAAGTTGCACAATGCAAGCTAATGTTGCAGCTGCAGGGGTTTCAAAAAACATTTGGAGATAAAGTGATATGATCAGGGACTTATAGGGCCAGACCGCTGTCAGCTGGAGCACAATTCAGATGGTTACTACAGAATCTGAAACAAGATACTGAAGTAATATGAATATTTTTTCCCAACTGGCAAAATGTATTGACCAAATGAATTTGAGTAGTTTTTGTCCATAATGACTGAATGTCATACACAGGCACAATGAAATTTAGCTATTGAGCAAATGGTTGAAAGGGAGTAAAATCCTCTGAAACCTAATCTCTCCACAGGGCCCCCGGGTCCAAAGCTCCACATATACTGTACAATAACAACAACAAGGCAAAAAGACAAAGGAATCTGGTAAACATCAAAGGTTTATTACTTTTACCTGACAGCAGCAGTTTTGGTGTTATATTGATAATCAGAGAATATAGTTGTAAAGTGATACAATTAATAAATGTGACTGATGCCTTTTTCATATTTAATTTCTGCTAGTGCATAGTTTTGTTTGTATTATAAACTGTACATCAAGATGTTCTTTGTACCTTAGCTGTGTTGACCGATCTTCACTTAAACCTTTGTACTTCTGTGCTGCAGAAATTGTGAAGCGTCTTTCCACCGTTAGCCTCAGTCCCATTAGGTTCTATGGAGCCATTAGTTTGGTCATTCACAAATGTGCCAGGAACTATTCATCAGACCGCTGCATAAAAAAAAAAAAAGGAAAACAAAACTTTTTACACCTAAACAAACAACAGAATGTTTTCATCTGAGTTCCTTTTATTTGTGGAAAAAAAAACCCAGACCGACACGTTTTCTGAAAAGTTCCTTTTCCGTGTGTCAGGAAGCTACGAAAGCTTGTGTGGGAGGGGAGGGGTTTGTTTTATCACAAGCTAAAGTGCTAACATCTGGGACACTTAGTTTACTTGCTGTTTCAAACAGAATAACATATGTTGCAACTACACATTTAATTTTCAGATCAGTAAGTTTCAAACACATTAGGCTCTCTTTGCTGCATGCTTTAAATCACTGATCTTACTGCTGTGGATGTACTTTTATGCTTCTATTTTTCTGCAGTATTGCTTTAAAAACACAACGTGTAAAGCTCCTGTTTATGACTGGAATTTTTGTCTGCTGTGTTTTTAGACGTTCCTGGGATTAAAACCTGATCACTGTCACAAAGCTCTGATATGATGTGTGGAGAAGTGTCAGATCTGCACTGATTACCAACAGTAAACTAAGATTTAATATCTAAACATTCACACTTTTTTCATTTCTGTAGATGTTGCATGTGGTGACTTCAGGCCCTTTTTTCTCAGTAACAGATGACTGATGAATGTAGGATAATAAGTACCAGCTGATTGCTGCAGTCTGATTTGTCAAATGTTCCAAAACAAAACAAAAAGGCATTTTATACCATAACTTATTTGTGCAAAGAACCTTTGAGAAAAACAAAAAGTGTACATGTAGTGGTTGTTATACATTGTGATACAGCTACAGAGCTTTTAAGTAAATTACTTAGAAATCATTTTTAAAACACACTTAGATTTACAAGAGTACATATTGAATTTACCTTCTGTTATTGTTGTTTTTTTTTTAATTAGGGATACTAAAGTCTTCATTGTTGGTGAATAACAATAATGATACATAGTTTGTAGTGGTTTTCACAACAATTTGTCACCTTTTTGAAAAATCCTGACGATTAGTTTTTGTGTGTGTTCACAGCAAGAGTTTTCCTTTAAAACCATACATGAGTAAAACCTTCTTGTCAGATACACTCAAACAAGTCAACTGCAAATCAAAATATATGCAGAGTTTTTGTGTTGAATTCAGAAAGTAAATCCTGGTGCAGAGAGTTGATATTCTAACAGGGCCTGGACTCCAGACATACAGTCAGAGACAGACCATTAGAAGTTGAACTGAGAATTCACATGAGGCCTTGACAATTGCGTTTCACCCATATTTTTTTCACCGAGTGAGATGAAACTGGAGCAAAATAGTCAGGAATGACTGGGAAAAAAGTACACTGTCCAGATGTGAAATACTGAGATTATTCTTAGTCGAACCACAACAGTAATTGGTTCCAAAAAAAACCTTTCCAATTTTCTCATCATTCTCAGATTTTTTTTTCTCAGCCAGGGTGGTTTTGCTACTGCCTGGATATCCTCAAGAATCATCAGACTTATCTGTCAAAATATATGCTTCATTTTAGGCAAATGCAAACACACTTTTTGCCGCAATAAGTTCACAAACAGAACACCAACTTTTCACCTCCCCTCAGCTGAGCAATCAGAACTGACCTGTGTGGCGTCTGAACCACAGCGCTGAATGCAGCTTTGCAAAGGTAGTGATATTTCTTCAGTGTACTAAACTGTAGGGTTGTTTTTTTTTAAATCGTCCTCCACCATGAAAGGCGGACAATTGTGTAATTGTCTCTGTGTGTTTGTTTGTCTCTCTGTTAGCAAAATTTCTCATAAACCACTAAATGAATTTTATTGAAACTCTCAGAAAGTAATCACTGGATGACGTACGACTACAGTTGAATCAAGCTTATTCAAGATGGCTGCCACAGCTAGTCTCTCAGTCAGTTTTACATAATTAAGCTCAGATTGGATGTGGTAGTAGCTGAGAGGCATCCTCAACCCATAGTCCGAGATCCTTGTTTGAAACTAAGGTATGCAATGATTTTATAGTCAAGATGTTTTGAATAGCTGATCAATTTTGACCATTTTAGTTTATATAATGTGCTAAGATTACATTGTTATAAACACTGAGCATTTTGTCTATCTACAAAATAAGCAAGTAAGAAATGGTGACATGAGACAAAGAAAGAAATTAAAGCAGCCTTTGGGACTTAAGTTCACTAATATGTACGGCTAAAGCAGGCCTAAAGTGCCGAGTCTGGTTTTCTCATTTTCAAACATGTATCTTATGTTATGATAGACAGAGCTCCACAGGAAAACAGTAGCTTCTAGCTGCACTTCTTACTTTTATTATCTCCCTTAACAATGCTTCTCTCAGTGATCTGGCAGTAATCAATGGCTTGCTCTGATTTAGTATTTTTCCTTGTTTTATTACTGGTTCCAGACCAGTACCGGTCAAAGGATATATTCTTTCCAAATCTCTGCAGCCAGGTTTGAATTTGCAGTCGAACTCTGTCGGCTGTGAGTGGTGAGATTCATATGGAACATATTGTTGTTATTATGAGCAGTGGAAGCTGTCCAGCTGCCTACAGAGCAAGAAATGCACAGGATTGCATGGTCAAAAAAGCCACAGTGGTTACTCTCTACTGTTTAAATCCACTCTGTCTACTCACACACACACACACACACACACACACACACACAACCGGCCGATTTTACATAAACAAATGGATGCACACAAGGACACCCAGCAGGGTTTCATACAAATCATCTAAATGCACAGCACATGCATGGACAATTAGTGTTGATATAAATCAGCTGCCCAATTTTTTTGTTGCTGGAGCGTTGAGCAACTCTTTCCCCCACAAACCCTCAAATTCCACAAAATGATCCGCAGTAATTTATGTAGGATTTTTCACCAAGGGGAGCGATACAAGGTTCTGGGCTGTAAACGTTGCTCTGCCATTGTTTATTTTCATTTCATTTTGCTCGGCCTCTACTAACACTTTACCTTGGTGATTTAAGGAGGTTAGGAGTGGTTTGGGAACACAACCGGCTGCCTGGGTGTGTGTGTGTGTGTGTGTGTGTTTGGGTCATCCATAGAGTTGAAAAGCTGAGTTTTTCTTGTTTGTTCTTCTTCAGTCAATCAATAGTTTGCACTGAACAGCAATTTTTTAATTAGTTAACTCATGTAGCATTTATTGAAGAAGTAGTTCTTATCATGTCCAGTTGTGCTTTGTCAGTGGCACAGATCAATTATTGTCTATTAGTGTACTTTAGTCAGCCCTCAGATGGAAAACAGTACTCCAGAGATTGTTTTTTAATTTCTTTGTTTTTCTTTCCATAGGAACTACACCTTGACCAATTCTGTGTTTTTGTCTCTTTCCTGTCCTCTTGAACCCCAGCCCGTTGAGGCAGCTGGCCGCCCGACCCGAGTTTGGTTCTGCTGGAGTTTCTTCCTCATTAAAGGTAGTCGTTCCTTTCCACTGGCACCAGTGAGCTTGCTAAAGACAGGAGATTGTGACAAAGTGAAGATTCAGTGCAATCTGGTGGCTTCCTGAGACTGATAACTTTTACTAGTTGACATTTTACAATGCACTGTGTGAGATGACTTTTGTTGTTAATTGGCACTCTTTAAATAATCTGAATTAAAAACAACTGAATTTAAACACATTTATTTTTTTTGTCATTTATATCTTCAATTTCCCTCCATACCTTCTAACAAAAACAGTGAAATATCCATTCTGCGCCACTAGGCGGTGAGAACATCGACATTAACAACATATACAAATAGAGAGAAAGAACATTCTTATCCTGGCTAAAGTCTTTCCTAAAATTAGTTTTTTTTTATACTGTGTACAATTTCCTCTCATGTATTTAACCATTTCAACACATGGACAAACTTAAACAACAAAAAAATCAGGATGAATGAAGACAAACTGAAAAAACACTAAAATCAGCTTCACTTTAGTTTGGAGTTTTAATAATCTTCACTTTGGATAGCTTTTTAAAAAAGAACAATTTTTCTCCCTAAAAATTTGGTTTGTATGTAGAGATGAGGTCCCAATGCAACAGAAAAAGTCTCTCTAAAAATATCCGGTGTGGTGTAGGCAGGTAGTAAATCTCTGCTGCTACATTGTTTTTGAGTTAAACTTTGTTTAAGACACATTTAAAAAGATAATTAAGTTAAATTAAAGGTGAGTTTTTCATTTAAACTACGAATGACTTGCTGTTGTTATATATTTTGGTCCGTTTAAGCTGAATGAAACTTTATCTCTGCATTCTGTTCTTTACTTTTAGCAAACCATTGTTAAAACATGCCTTTGAGTTTCTGTTTACAAGACTGAGCAAACTAAAACAAGGATGGGTTGAATTAATTGACCTCTGACACGTAGGTTATGGTTTTAGGTACACATCTTCATTTGTCAGTCTCTGAACAGAGAAACACCAAAACTATTTTCAATGAAATTTAGTAAAGACCGAGGAAGCTATGTGAGAACCTGTTAATCTTGGTGTTGATGTATTGGACATGTTAGACTGACGTAGGTTTACGCAACTTCTCAACCAAATATCCTGGGTTCAAATCCTCGTTTTTCTGTGTGCAGTTTGCATAATCTCCCAGGGCATATGTGAGTTCTCTGGTTTCACAGTCCAAAAACATGGATGCTGGGTTAATTGGTGATTCTTGTCTTATGTGTGAGTGTGTGTGTGTGTGAATGGTCGTTTGTGCATGTGTCTTTGTGTTGGTCCTGTGATGAACCCCACCTCTCACAGACTGATATGATTGTTCTGTTTTGTCATAAATGTCTGCAAATCAAAAGCTGATACATCGTGTTATTTTTCATGACAATTCAGGGAGGAGTAAACCAGGCCTTAGAGAAGATCAGTGCTCTCTAAGTACCTTTTTTAATGCTTTGTAGACAGTAGGATACTTACGTCTAAATGTCTTGTTGGTGTCTGTTTCTGCCTGTAAAAATGCATTTTACATTGGTAACATTGCTTACATTGATCACATATATTGTTTTAAAAATCCCTGACAATAACTACCACCAAGACACTGAAGCCATTATGTTTCCCGCCCTCACTCGGTTCTCACCCCCCACCCCGCCCCAAATTTGCTATTTCATACTGAAAACAAAATTGCATCTTCAAGCAGTGACCTCCTGCGTGCACTCAAGTGGTTCACAGACATGTTTGAAGTGGCTGGGATGAGAGTCAGCTCCTCTAAGTCTGATTTTTTTTTTTTTGGTCCATCTACTTTTTAACCCTCATTTATGGTCATGAGAGCTGGATCAAGACCTAAAGAACAAGATCCTGCATACAAGCAGCTGAAATGAGCTTCCTCCGGAGGGTGGCCAGGCTCAGCCTTAGAGATAAGGTGAGGATCTTGTTATCCAGGGGGCAGCTCAGGTTAGAGTTGGTACTCCTCTTCATCGAGAAGAGAAAGGAGTCAACTGAAGTGGCATCAGGCATCTCATTAGGATTTATGTGATTATGATTATGTTTGTTGGAGCTACATGGACATTCATTTGACCAACAATTCATCTTTTAAATTCAACCAAAAATGTGGATCGGACTTACAGAAAATTCCTTCATGATCATCATCTAGTTCAACAATGTGGCCCACTAATTTGTTTGAACCATTAGGATAAAAACGGAATGATGGTGCAGAAGAAGTGTCACATACTGAATGCGGGGGCACGATCTATTCTTTTTTTGTTTTATTTTCCACAAAAGCAAGGCTAGGCAATCTGACTTCCATAAAAGTTGATAAAGAGATGATGCCTGTGCTAAAGAAGAATCTTTTCCAGTTTGTTCCAGTCTTAATTATTTTTAGGTTTTTAGTCAATTTGTTGGCTATTTATTCAAAAATAAGTCAGATTAATGCTGTGTGGGATGATTGTTTCATTGGACGCCAGGGTTCATATCCTGCAACAAGCAGTCATATAAATTATTAAGAAGACAAAGCTGATGACTGACTTGCAGTCTACTGAGAACCAGAAACCAAAATGTGAAAAAGTTGTTCTTGGTTCAGCTGGTAGAGGAAAGAGTTCATTAATCTCACACGTACTGTACGATGCCAGCTGCCACTCACTCAGTCAGTAATTATCACTCATCAGTCGGCCAGTCGATCCTTCATCCTGTCAACCGTCTTAGCCAGCTTGTCAGCACTCAACTTGCCCATCAGCTGGTCAGTTAACCAAACAAGTTAAGAGAAAAAAACATCCTTTCAGTCAGTAAGTCAAATCAGAGCCCATCACGCAGGTTAAGAGTAGTTTCCCTGAAGCAAATCTGATTAAGCATAAAATAGAAAGCGAGAGCTACATAAAGCATGTCTGGATCATACAGGCACACCGACGAGTGTGTGTGTGGGTGAGCGAACAGAGGAAGATATGTATCTGTGTGTGCAGGCAGATCCTGGAGTTATTTTCTGTAATACCCCCAGTTTCATTTAAGGTTTGGTTTGGGTCCAGGTGGTTCGCTTTATAATGTGCTCCAGATGGGAGACGCAGAGCGGAGAGTGGCCAGATTTTTCCAGAGTTTCTGTCGAACCAAAGCTCTGCTAATAAAAGCAGAGGAGCTTTTCACAGTTCCGCAGACAAAACCTAGCTTTCTAATTCTCAAAGGGGGATAGAGAGCTAGTACGACCGCAATGTTATACTTTGTTTTTATTAAAGGCAGTGATTGACAGCTTGGAGAGAAGTTTCCAGCATTAAACTAAGGGTCTTATTGGAGAGGACAGAGCAGAGAGCAAAGGGACCTGGCAAAGCAAAGCAACGCTCTGGCAAGCTGCTACTGACTGAAGGCTTGGCGTCCTTCCTAATTTTCTTTTTTAACATCTGTTTCTTCTTCTAATCATTGTCTATAAACTAGAACAGGTTCGCTTCAGTGTGTACCTGATCTTCCTTTTTGCCCCACCCAAATCTTTCCTCTGGAATATCAGACTTTTTTACTTAGATGGATACTTCATTATCATAAAATTATGAGGGTTTTTTTTGCACCAAATAAATATTTTGCATGCTCTGAGAATCATTCAGGGGCAGGTAGTTGTTGTTGAAGTTGTGCTTTGCCTGATCTGAGGGTAGTAAAACCTAAATTATCTCTTAATTTAAATGACCTGGTAAAGGGTGAAACACTTTCTGTACTTGCAGTAGTGTGTGTTTGTGTAGGGTGTGGCTCAGTCTACATTCTGTCATGCACCTATCTTTATTATCCAGCCCAGTAAAAAAGACTGTGTAGGTCATCTGATGGGTTGGCATGTTAATAGGAGGAAGAGCTCAGAATCACCATGCTGAACAGTTATCAGATACTCTGTTTTCTTTCTTCTTTTGTCTGCTAAGATTTCACACGTTTACCTGTGACTGTCAGCAGGCGGTCACTCGGTCTGTATTTAGTTAAAGTTTGGCTCTGTTCTCCATCTCTGACAGCAAAGAGTTATGTCATCTGAAATCTCCTTTTACCTGCACAATCATTCATTGTATATAAAAGTCATTGGAATATGACAGCTTACTCTCTAAATTTTTTATTCCGAAAATGGGATTGTTAACTTCTCGGATGGGTTGTCATTGTTTAAAGGACCATTTTGTGGGGGGAAAAAACTGTTCTGCTTGGGAGAATATATTTGAGTATCTGAAGTCACTTTGAGAAAACCGAACCTTTTCATGTCGCTTTGTTTTTCCATTTAAGATGGAAACCAAGTGAAGTGTTTCCTATCCGCCACGACTCCGCGTCTGTGTTGACTTTGCCGATGTGAAGGTCTGCGAGGGTTTCACTGACTGTAGTTTTTGAGGTGTGGACATAAAGCATGGCTGGTCATCACTGTTCTATTAATAATGATGCTATATTTGTTGTTTTTTTTGTCTAATTTTTTTACTTTTGTTAGGTTTAGGGTTCAAACCACTGTCTTTTACAACTGGTCTTTACTGTGTGCTGCCTCAACATCAACTATAAATAATCTGATTTCTCTGTGCATCTGGGTAAGTCACCTCTTTCTTTTGCTTTGAAAGAAAAAGCATTTAGTTTCACTGACCACATTTATATTATATAAATCTGTATGAGGGACCAAGCAGTCAGGCATCAAAAACAGGGAATTCTCTTTTTGTTACTGCGTTTATTATTTACCCCAAAGTACAAATCAAGACAAAATTCCTATTTTCCATCAGTAAACAGAGCACCCAATGTTATTCAATAATATCTTCCCGTTCGTACCTGTATACTCCCTGATCTTTTGTTATTTGTCTGCTCTTCTGTTAGTCTGTGTGTGCCTTCCTGGTTGTTTAATTGTTGTTTCTGTTGGTAAATTATTAAGAGTCCAGTTTGCTGATGAGACTGCCTTCTGTGTGCCTGCATTTGGGTCCTGCCTCTACTCTCCACCCACCACTTGTGACAGAAAACCTGTAAAAGAGGTCAGTTACATTTAACTCAAAAGGTCACACAATAAATAGTTAATAAAAAAAAAACACTTGTGGGCAACTTAATGATTTTTTACAAACCAAATAAAACATAAAAGGGAAAACACAAATGAACATCAGTAATAACTAAGCACAAAATGAACACCTAAGACTGAACTGTTTTGACCACCAAAGTGTGGTTACATCAATCTCATAAATTTAGCTTGTGTAAAATCAAACATATTTAAAGGAACCACCTTAAATGTACTGATAGGAGTATATGAAGCAGAATCAAAACAACAATCTAAATCTTGAAAGTTAAAACCAAACGTTACAAAATAAGAGCCCTTAGTGCAGATTCTTCTTGTGGGATGTATTTAGGTTCAAGAACGTGGAACCTGGAGGTACCAAATATGAAATCTTTAGTAACACTTATGACTATACTCAATAATAAAGGTGTCATCTATATGCATTAGTTTAAACATTTGTGACATTAAGTAAATGGACTGTACTTATAGCACCTTTCTAACCAACTGGGCCACTTAAAGCTTTGCAACACAATCAGGCCTCATTTACTCCTTACTTTACTACATCTCTACCAACCTAATCTGAGTCTAATCAGTGCTTTAAACTCCATTCATACACCAATGGGGCACACATCAGAGGCAATGAGGGGTTCAGTGTTTTACCCAAAAGACACTTTGACAGGAATTAAACCTCCTACTCTCTCTTTGGAGGATGGCTGCTCTAACCAAAGAGCCACAGCCATCCGATAAATGACCATTGAGACAACATTTTAAATAAAGGGAGGGAATCTTTGCTTTTGTTGCTTTGGTGAAAACACTCAGTTATTCAGCACCACAGGAAGTGACAGATTCTGGTGTTTCCCTGAGCTGCAAAAATGTTCCTGCAACAGTCCATCTGTTATTGTGTCACAATTTTCAAGTACTTGTGTAATAATTTCGAATCAAGAGACTAAATATTATTCAAATCTATGCAACTTGGAAACTTCACAACAGTATTGACCTGCATGGAAACACATGTGAACATTTTACTTATTCTTTGCTTGTTTGAAAAGTTGGGGGGAAAATAAAACAGAAAAAAAAGAAAGTAAGAAAGAAAAAAATGGAATTTACTATAAAATACCAGGAGTTGCAGTTGCCACATTTTCACTTTTAAAATAAGATGGCAGATGTATGATACAGTATGATAATATACTTTTTTGAAACTGTGAGAACTGTTTCTTTCGTTACAGGAAATTATCAAGAAGAAAATATATATACACTGTAACTCTGTTTATGGGAAATAACCCACCAAAGAAATACCATCAATCCAATAACAGTCTTTTAGGAAAAAACAAAATCAAACAAACAAAAAAAAACCACTCAAGCTGTTGAACGTACTACAGTATTTTATTTAAAACTTCAAATATTCAGTGATGTATTAACATCTGTGGGTGACAGAATTGCATTATGAACACTAGGATGACGGCACAATCATCTGGTAGTGTCAGCAGAAACTGTGTTTTTTAACACCGGGTTACAGATGAGGCCGGCTGCTTGCTTACGAGGGGAATGTTTACGCGGAGAAGCTGTGAGAAAGAAGGAAAAGATTCATGACGAGGGAACGAGAGGAGAGACAGAGTAAGAGAGGAGGAAGGATGAATGCTGCAGAGCTCGAGGTTTGGCACTTTCACAGGTGTGCACCACAGGGGGTTGGGGAGGAAGGAGTTTATGCATACATGTAAACTGGTGTGTGTGTGCGTCTGAGTGTGTGTGCGCACACATGTGTGGAGCTGCCAAACCGGCCACCTGTCTTCCCCTCGTTGTAGTTTTAGTGTTTCCTTTCATCCGGCCCGAGGCAGCACAGCTCCCACTTGGAGTAGTCAGCCTCCTGCCGTGTGTGTGTGTGCGTGTGTGTAGTTCAAGCCCCAAGTGGATAAGAAAGACTTATGCTCCTAAAGGTGCATTTCCCTCTTTCCCCCACCTTTTTTTTATATCTTTGTTCTTTATATTTTATTGAGACAGTTCGAGTGGAGGCAGGAAGTTGGCCCACAGACCCACAGAGCCGAGGAGGACACCAGAGGAAACTTCTGCTCCAAAGTCAACAGGAGGTCATGCTTCAGGAAAAGCACTGCTACTGATCCGTCTTTAATTAATAGGCCCAATTCAGCCGGGTGCCATCAGAGCGCAAAAACATGGATGAGTTGGAAAAAGAACAGGAAGTGCTCCTGTCTCCTTCACTGCTTCTCATGTTATGACAGTTGAGAAATGACTTGTTTGTGTTTTTGAGAGAAGGTCCAGAAGCCCGTCTGGCCTCCTATTTCGCAATAATTTGCTTATTTGTAAAACTGCGGAGGCTGGTTTGAAAATTCCAGGCTTTGCTTTCAGTTTCCGACTCAGCGGTTTACGAGTCCGCAGAGTGAGGGGTAGATGCTCACCGAAGCCAAGCAGTTATTAAAGATGAATGTTTTAGCTGTTCCATAAGTGACCCATAAAGTGCTGCATTCATCAATATTTTTACACACATACTGATTTAACAATGGCTTGGATGATTCTGTGTGATGGAAAACAAACCTCAGAGGGAACCCAGAAGCCTCCTTGGCTCAACCTGTAAACCAACATGAGCGCTGAGGAGGCAGAATGTGATCTTAGCACTCGTGTGTTTGTCTTCTCTTTTTGTCAGCAACAAAACCAAATTTCATGAGACGTGGTGAAGATGCGCTGCAGGGAAACAGAAGGAACTGTTATGTTTTAATGCAGATCCATAATTCTTTGTTTAGGAGCACATAAAAGATTAAAAAATTAACTTTTTTTTGACTTGACTGGGATTTTTCCAGGTTCCATGGTTCAATTAATTCTGAGGAAGATTTTCTTTTTTTTCTTTTTTTTTTTTTTTTTTGTTACTGTGAGAGTCAGTAAATGAGGTTTGGAAGAATATTATTTCCCATCCTTCATGTCGACTGGGTGTTATACAACTGATTTTCTGCCAAGTCCAAATTAAATTTACAAGTTTTCTCTCTCCTCAAAGTATTCAGTTTGGAACTCGTGGTGCTGCACCATTAAAATTTATACGTATGTATCATTTTTTAAAACCAGCTTTTTCCACTCGCATTCGTAAGAGGCTCTAAGACAACTGTTAAAGCATCAAAATGATAAATTGTTTATGAAGTCATGAAGTACAACAACCACAACATTCATTCAATCATTGTAGGTTGTGACAGTTTTTCATAAACAGGACTAATGACATTCGACAGACAGCAGCTCACAGAATATTGGATTTGGTTAAAAAATGTTGAGAATCTTAAAACTTTAATAATTGTACTTTGATTATGATGCCACCACAGTTTTTTTTTAAATGTGGAGATGTTCAACAAAAATCTGGAAAAAGTGGGTAAATGTGGAAAACTATTGTCAAGACACCACTAAACTAATATTTAATCTGAAAGAAAAAAAAATCAAGATTCAAGTCACTGTTAGACTGGAGTCCTTGGGAGGAAGTACTTGTTTACTTGGCTTATTAACCAATTATACTGTCCAAAATAGCATCAGCATCAGCATTTCCATAGTAAAGGAGTCATGGTGTCAAATCTCTCTAATACTGAATATTTGGCACTGTTGAAGTGAACTTCTGTGGAAGATTATGAACCATTCATGTCTTACCTGTTGTTGATAGCTCTTAGACTTCAGTTTGGAGAATCAGAGTTTAATTCTGACTGAACTGATTAACCAAAAACCGTGAAAAGTTCACAGCAAAGTGCAAACAACAATTGCTAAGGAGTTTCAAAAGTGGCCCAAAGGCTCAATTGTTGTCAGTTCTCATGTGTGAATTGCAGGTATTTTGTCTCAGAAATCGTGTCGCAGAAATTTTGCGCGTTCAACAAATTTGTGCGACAGTTTATCTCTCAAAGTAGTGACAGTCGCTGCAGACATCTGCAATTTAACTTTGTAATCCAAGAGAGCTAGACCTGTACTCTTTTGGCAATAACTATGCAAACATGTGGCCCAAATTTAGCAGACAAATATATTGTTTAGTGTGGTTCCAAGTGAAAGTTGTATATTGTCTCACAGCTTTGTGTCTCCAACAGTTGCAGAGTTCACCCTAACGGTCAGTCTGGACTAAAGTGGACAGCTGCCATCTAAAAACAAACTCCAGTCTTAAAAAATCACAAGAGATTTACGTGAATCCATTTTATACACCTTTACATCACTGTCAGTTTTTATATAGAATTTTGTGGTTATGTGCAACTGTAAATAGCAGCAGCTAGCTGTAGCACTTCTGGTGCAACCTCGAGCTCTAGAAACATTATATTTCTGCCAGAATAACTGACTAATGTAAAATTGACGGCAGTGTTCACGTTTATAAAACAGCATTTGCATGAAGTGCTATGAAATTATTTTAGATTGAAGTTTTAAAACAGCAGTGTTCCACTTTGGTCTTTGACCCACTTGGACCAGCTGTTATCTCATTAAACTCTGTTTTGCCAAAGAAGTCATTTTAAAACTATCTACAACAGGTAGGATATTAATTGTTTATAAGCTTTCCACAGAAATCCACCTTAAAGAATCTGAACTCCTCCTTTGAGAGGAGACAAATACAGCAAAATATCTATTGCAGCTGCCTAATTTGATAGTTTTTGTCCCAATAAATTGATATTAAATGTGTTTTCACTTTAGGTGTTTCTCTTGATGTAGTGGTCAAATATCTTTTTGTTTTGCACAAATTTCAAAACAGATGATGAAAAATTATTTTATTGTATTGTTCCACTTTAAACAGACACTGACTTTGAAGAGGTAAAATACTAAAACCCTTGAGTTTTAAAGCTTGCATTTATATATATATATTACACAACATCCCATTTTTTAAGGATCAAAAAAACAACGTTCCTCCTCTTTAGGTTTACATCTGAAATCTGCTTCTTATTGCGTTCACTATCACTGTTCACATGCCAGCTGTCTGTGGGAGCATCTTTGTTATATTGATAATTAGAGCCAGTCCAGCCTCCAACCTCCAGCTCACCTTGGTCCAAAACCTCCCACGGAAGTACGCCGCAGCAGCCGGCCCACTCAGCTGATCTGTTTCCTCAATATAAAACACAGAGCTCATTACACAGCTAAGTTATATCACAGATCCTCCTGCTCTGGATGAGTGTGAGCACACGCCAGTGTGTGCGCGTCCATTCATAAAGTGTGCTCTTCTATTTGTGTGGAAGTTCATTGGCACACAAATGAAATGTTCATCTGTGTGTGCGTGCTGAGACTGTGTGTGTAGGCGTAGGGGGAACCTGATCTGATCTGTGTGGGAGGAACCAGTTCCTCCTCTCCCCCCCTCCTCTGTTCAGACAGACAGCCTGCTAGAGAGATCAGACCCTCAGACTAACAGGACCAGAAGTCATTAGGACACAGTAGACACACAGCACGATTTTTTTTTTAAAGGCTATTGCTTTCTATAAAAGAACCAAATCAGCACTAAGATTATTTACGTGTCAGAGGCTCACAATAAGATGCATTTGAAACTTAATACGGCGTTCTATAAAATGTTTTTCTTCAAAACTGCAGGGACCAATTATACCTAAATGTCATGACATTTTGTCTTTTGTTTTTCTGTGTAGGGAACAAAAAAAAAAAGACAACATGCCAGAACTGCATTTTATCTTTTTGTCAGGTAAAGTAACTGACCAGACTTTGCAACTATGCTTAGCTCAGGGTTTGACTTGTATTTGTTTTCCACTGTGTTTTTAATCCTGCTATCTGTACTGAAACTATACTATCGTTCTTGTGGTCAAAAAATACCAATCTTTATCATTTCCTCCTAATACTTTTGAGAATTATTTAATCATCACGAGTGCCCTCTCCACAATGTCCTTCAGAGAGCAGAGAAACACTAAAAGTGGCTGCATCCTTTCAGAGCTTTTTGTAACGTCTGGATTGTTGTGAGAAAATAAATCTGCTTTGGTTTTTTTTTTAATTAATTTATTTTTTTTGCACTATTTCCAAAAAACAGCCTTTTGTTGGTTTGTGTTTCTTCACCAGACACTCATCACACTAAAGGAAAATGCTCCGTAATTGGCACCTCAGTCACAGAAACAGCTTCTTAGTGTTGCTAAAAAACAATTTGGGAACACTGACCCAGGGCTGCACTGCAGTCAGACTCTGCTAAAAGAACGGCTCGTTTACATTTCACCTAATTGTGGAAAAATTCCTATTATGTGTTTTTTATGATGCCAAAGTCAGAAGAGTCACTGACAGATTGGTGGTGTACTTCAGAAAATAACTATCTTTCTTACAGCATGTTATGATGTCCTGATATATAAAAGCTGCAACTTTGGTTTAGCTTAAAATCTTCAACAGAACATTGTGTTGTAAAACCGTAAAAATCTTGAATCATCTCTCATTTCTTTATATTTTGCTTCCAATGAGTCTTTAAATATAGTCTTCATCAGCAGTTCAGGCTTTGTGTAGTTTTACTTTGGACTTTTTCTGTATTTTTTTACTCATTTTCAGTGTAGAACCTGACGATTTTCAAAGATTGTCTTTGTTTGTTTGATAAGACACTAAACTATTAATCATTTAGACATAAAATGGCTCCTAAACTCAAGGGATGAGCCAGTGTTGTGTCAACATGACAGACAACAAGCAAACAAACAAAAAATAAAAAATAAAACAGACTGAACTATTTTGGCTCTGTTACCAGCAGTTTCGGACAAAGTTACAATTTGTTTCAATTTCTTTAACTGAATCAATAAAAATAATGATTTTTAAAGATTTCTTAGGTGATGAAAACCTGACATCCAGTAGATAAGGATGCATCACTGAGGTCCTGTGTAGTCTTTGTTGTTGTTGTTTTTTCAACAGTCTTAAAGACATTAGTTTCAAATTCTGTTCATCTGGATCATCTGCTGCAAATAGTCTTCTTCTGTTCTTCATTTGTCCAATTCCCTCATTTTTTAACCACATGCTGCACAATACGTTGTCGTGATCAAGAAGCAAATAGAGGAAAGTAAAGGTATGATTTTACTGTGTTTTTACTTTGTAGATGAGAATAAACTTCCTGTATTTTTTACAGCGACTGAACAGAAAATGAATTAAAAATCTTTAAAAGACATTCAGAAAACCTAACGAACTACTGATCAAGACCAAGTTAAAAGATTACAAGAAAGTCTGGCTCCTTTGAAGTGTGAAGAAATTTAGAAGGGTTTAAAATTTTTACATTTAATGCAGCTCTGCTATGAACAACAAAATAATAATTATCTGGAGCTCATATTATAGAGATTTTATGTAGCAAGTGAAGAAAAAAACTATTTATTAAGGAAAAATATAAAAAGTGGATTTTTTATTATCAGTTAGATCTAAAAAGATTTTAGAAAATCAGTGGAAAGTAATGAAAAAAAGGCAGCAAGATAGATGGATGGATGGATGATGGACGAATGGAAAGACAGGGATAAGAAGAGAAGGTAACCGGTGTGAGGCTGAACACACTGGAAAACCATCACCAACCAGATTTTGGCCAGTGGCACTCCGGGGAAAAGAGAGGAAGAGCAAAGAGGAGAAAAGAGAACAAGCATGTGGAAAGGTAAAGAAGAGGACAGCAAAGGGACAGAGGCAGATGTCCAAGTAGCCATACCTGGAGATTCAATTCCCCTCCTCTTTTACCCCTTCTTCCGATCTCTCCCGCCCATCTCATCCTCAGCCCTCGTTGTCTCTCCCATAGCTCAGAAAGTATCCCAAACCCACATTTTGGTTTGAGGAAATGTTTGCATAACGTCATAAATTCAAAATGGAAACTGTATAATGTTTTATTGGTTGGAACTGACAATTACTGGGACAATATTAGAAAATACAATATGCTCTGAAAATTACGATTTTACTCCCAGATTTACACACTTTATTGGTCAGCTTGAGTTGTTTTCCACATTCAGAAATGAATATTAGAAACACCCAATAACACCAGAGTTCCAGCATATTCTTTGTAATGCTACAAACTGAGTCAACAACCAACAATGCACATTATCAAACATGTCATGTGCCTGTTAAATAACATAGCTTCATTATATAATGTTACATAAATATACATTTATATATCAGTTTACACTTTGATAACACACAGCTTTTGATTGCTACCATGTTGTGGGGTTTGCCTTTTCTGATCATGTGCCATTTAATCTTCAAACTCTGAGCAATGAGTCACTGAACACAGGAAAATGTCTCTCATGAGGGTTTTTTTTTAAAAGATTTTTATGGTCTTTATTAGAGACTAAGTCCTTGGAAAATACTGTTGATGGCTTCATTACTGCAAAACAAAAGGTTCCTTATAAAGCAATAAAATAAGTAAAAAAGATCCTTAAAAAGTCCTGGAAGTGCTATAAAAATCTTTGAAAAGTCTTTAAAATGCGTCACGAGTCTTTTTAGTCTTCAGGCAGCAGTGATTGTAAAATGACTTGACACACTGTGAGAGCGATGATCCTTTTATCAGAGTGGTTTGTGTCCTCGTTGTTAGCTTCGGATGCTCGTCTTCCTGTCTCTGTCTTTGTTCTGCAAGAGAAAGAAGCAGCACTTAACAACGCTGGGATTTACAGAGGTAGGTATGAAAGACTGGAAACTACAGCAGCTGAGAAAGGACATTCTTAAGACTGTATCTCACTGGGCTGCAACGATTGGCGACCAAATGGGAGACACAAAAAGGTGAGAAATATGGACATTTGTACTTGAACTCAAAACTGGTATTTACAACTTGGTTACGTACGTAACTGAAAAAAAAACAAACTGTGACATTGATGCAGGTTCCTGCGAAGATTATTTCTCTCAATTTAGTCACATAGTGCCTCAGTGTCTCAATTGTGTCTCAGTTTGATCACAATTTGTCAGTTTCATTGGTCACCAAACTCTTCCAAAGTTGTCTCACACCTTCTGATTCACAGAAACTAAATTAAGAACGGTTCTAAACAGGCTCCAGATGCCTCCGACATGTTAAATATTGCTGCAACAAAACAGTGAAGCTCTGCAACTCACGCAAGGAAATTGAGAACCCTGTGACAACATTTCAAGACATTTTTGGGACTCCCTTGTGAATGCTATTCAGCAGACACACATTATCTTAAGGTAAAAGGATAATATATTTATTTTTTTAAACTTTCAAAATTTGTTTTTTCTTGACTGTCAAATTATTTTTCAAAATCACAAAGAATCAGAAATCATGACTGTCATGACAACTAATTCAAGCTGAAAATGTCACATAAAGAAGCATCCATTACTGATGAACCCATTTCTGTTTATAGATCATTTCCATAATTTACAGCAGTATTACTGACAGTGATACTAAATAACTTAATGCAATTGGGTGTGACACTTATTTTTGCTCTATATTAATTTAGGTATTTTGAGGAAAAAAAGTAATTTTACTTAGAAAATATCTACTTCTCATAAAAATAAAGCTCATTTTTAAAAAAATAAGTCAAAACTAGTTTGGTCATCTCAAGATAGTAAATTCATTTTCTTCAGAAATCACATCAAAATGAATAACAGAAGGTATGGTCGTTCTTAGCTTCTGTAGGAAACAATAAATACACATGAAACGTTTACTTTCTGACAAATTGTTTTACCTTTTCCCCACAGCTTTCTTCATCTCTATTTTCTGTTCTAAACTAATTGTCATTATTTAGGTTAACAGTAAACCTAATCACACTGGAGTGCATTTTATTCTCATCAACATTAGAATGATTGAACAAAGCACATGATTTTAATTGGCACGAATTTAAAACATTCCTTTGTTTTCTGATTTAGGTTTTCAATGTAATGAAGGGTTTTCAACCAATAAGTATTTCCTAATAAGTGCATAAAACTTCTACGTTTGAGCTGGAACCTCTTTAATCATAACATCACACTCAGGATAAATCTAGTATAACATTGTGGGAAAAGAGTCTGTTATAGGGCAATAACTTGTGCAGCAAATCAGTGTGGTTTCGTGTGCGTTCTGCCTTCAGGTTTTTAGAGGAAGTAAATTAACCCTGACTGGGTGTAGTGAACTCAAAAGCACATCTCACACGGTAGCAGACAACATTAGCGGTGGCAGCAGAGAGCAACAAGCACTTCTTTAATTCAATTACAGGCAGAAGAATGACATCATGAGCTGATTTATGACAGCAGTTTATGCTTCTCGTTTATCTGTGGTATCAGAGCGGAGAAGTTTTGATTTCCTGGCTGGTGAGGAGCCTTTCTCTATCTGGCCAGGAAAATAACATCACATTTTCCCTCCTCACCTAACTTCTTCTCTGCTCGCTGCTCAGTCCGTCTACCACGGACTGTTCAAGTAAAAGTCAGAGGATTTTATTGAGCCCGAATTTGATATGCAGCGCACTTCATCTTTTTGCTTGCATAAATACTTTTTAAAGTTGGTGTTTCAAAGATTCCTCACATCAGGTAACCGATCTATCATTAGCACAACCTAAAGTCTGATTATTTTTATCTGATAAATATATCTAAATAAAAGTTTATTCCCCTCTGGTAAACGTCTAATTAAAAACAGAAACTCCAAGGAGAAAATTCTCATTTTACTACGCGGTCCTGTCCTTTTGTGACTTTCTCCCCCTCTCATATTGTCTTAACCAAGCCTCTCGGCCGCCTGTCTCCTTCTCATCAACCCAACACCTGTTACACATTTCCTCTCAGGCTGAGCACAAGGTGTAGGTCTTTGGAAAAATCCATTTGACTGACATTAGCAAAAGTGGGTAGGTGTCTGGATGGCTATCAGGTGATAATAAGAGCATGAAATCACGCTGATTAAGGTGAGTGTGAGGAGACAGAAACTATTATGTCAATCCTTCCTCCAGCTGGACAGAGAATGGATTCTGTTATTAGACTGGAATTGAAGTATTACCTTTTCTAGCTGGCTATGAAAGTAACTATGAACAAACACCAACAATATTCTGTAGTCCAGTAGGTTTCACTAAGTAGTACTATACTGTGAATATGTAGACTTATTCTTAGTCCTGAAAAAGGTCTTTGAAACATTAAATCATAAGATGCTTGTGCATAAACTCAAAAAGTAAAATTTATCTCAACAAGTTTGTTACTGCTTCAGTTCACACTTATCAAAAGAAAACAACGTGTCAAAGTTTAATGAGAATTTAAATGAAAACAAAGTTTTAAAAATCACAAAATGGGCACTCCACTTGGCTCCATTTTATGTTGCTTGTATATTTATGTACTGCTGGAAAGTTGTAAAGATGCTCAGTGCTAAATGTACACAGATGATACTGTCAATTATGTGATGGCAAACAATGCAAACAGGCTGCATTTACTGAACATAAAAAAGTCCTATTTGTAGGACAATGGGTAATTTGTTCAACATGTAACACTGTTTTATGTAATGGCCTTGATCAAATACTTTCTAAATAATAATAATAATTATGTAAATACACATTACTACAGTCTAGAGTGTGTTTTTGACATCAACTATCAGATAAATCAGTGTAATCTGGACTTTTGTTTTCTTTGAACCTAAACTTGAGTGTCTTTGCTGCCTGGAATTAGTCCTGGCATCAACCCTCCTGATGGAAAAAAAAAGTAACTCCAAGACGCAGGTGCTGATCCGGCTCCTTCGAGCTACCTTCTCACAAAGGTCTAGTAAAATTCAAATGTCATGGCTCTCTCCTCAGGTTTTTCAGGCCAAGGAATTTGCTTTATACAACAATTTGGTCAAACCATGAGTAAGGATGTTGAAATTAATTGATAAAGCACTTTAAGACAGAACTCTGGATCACTATGAAACCCACAAGAAAATATGTAGTCAGACCCACAGTCTTGAGTTTTTATCTTGATTTTTTAGGAACTTGAGTGTGAGTGATTGGATCAAAGCTCTAAATGGAGCGGTAGCCCTTTATTTAGTTAAAATTTTAACGTACAAGACTTTATTGTGCGCCTACCCAATAACCCACACAAAAACCTAAGAGCAAGGCGAAGGCGGTATTGGTACTGAGCCAAAACCCCTTTTTTGTGTGAGAACGAGTTTAACACAGCCTGGGAAACTTTGGCCTGACCGTAGCACTGCTGTTATGGTACTTGCTCCTAACACAAACTATCAAACCAACAGCTGGAAGACACAAGTGCAGTGTACTCTCCGGTGTTTGTTGGAAAGTGCCGTGGAAAATTGTAGCTATTTATCAGTGGAAGGAAAAGTACTTGAGGTCAGAGAAAGGGGATACATGAACATTTTCACCTAAACCCTGTGTGTTAAAAAAAGATGGGATGATTTACCAAATTACATCAAATTACGGTGGAATCATTAGAAGCCATCCCATGATTCACCATGAGAGCGCCGTGACGGTTTGGAGGCACAGCTGGAGCTGGAGCGGCTCAATTTTTACCAGCTTCAGTCATAACAAGGAGGAGGAGGGAGGGGGCACTTTAAGGCTGGCCTGGTAGTCAAAACAATCTCCTAAAGACTAATAGGTCACGGTCATATGACATATGCTCTTTCTTCTTGCTTTCTAAACGCACAGACACTGACATACCTCTAACTTCCCCAGGGGGTGATTTGTCCGACACCAATGTGATTACTGGATGATGTTTACTGAAGATATGATCTGAAGATATCGCCACACTGAGAAAATATTATTGTTTTATTATGGAGAAAGAAAAGACAGTAGGAGCTTTCTTCAGAGCATCTTATCAACTCACAAATTAAAATTTTTAATACAGTCCCCCCTCCGAAACTCAATCCAGCTGATTTTTTTAAGTATTTTTTTTTATACCTGTAACAGGAGATTTTCCATGCAGTCTCTTTTTTCCCCCTGGTCCTAAGCTCGGCCTGTCAAATAAAAACATCTAATTTAGGCTCTGGCTGCACGAGGACAAGACTGGCTAGTTGGAAAAAATAATTCCACTTCGGGCACGGACCTTCGTTTTTGTGTAAGGAGATTGGTATTTAACCGTGAAATGAAAACTGGTCGTATCCTCTAAGATTATTAAGTGAAAATATTTAAGTCTGTGTCAGAGCCTTCGGTGGCTTATATAAGCTGTAATTACCCTCATAAACGACCATCAATTAAAAAAATAACAAATTAGCCTTTTAAAATGAGCTCACTAACAAACCAAATAGCCCCAGTGTGCCATTATGTGGCCTGGAAACATCACACGTTCATGTTTACTGTGGCTGGTTAATATGCATCTCGATGACCCCTGAAAAACACCTGATTACTTTAAAATGTCTTTTATGCACCTAATTAATTACCCCCACTTTTTAATGTTATAATAAGTAGCTGAACTTCGTTTTCTCTCATTCCAGATGACTTCATTCATTATGCATCACTTCATCATCTGCGCTGAGATGTCCACTCTGAAACAGCTAATATGTCATTAGTTTCAGCAGATATTGTTTTAAACAACATCATAATTAAAACCACCAACTTCTGCCTCTCTGTTAGCAGTGTTGTAGGTCTCTTTGCTGGGATCAGAGTTCTGTGTTTGCGTTTTAATTTGCCCTGCGAGCAGCTCCATCCCCGAAGACCAAATGACAACAGAATGATAGTTTTGCTAATAGATTTTGTTATCTGACCCGACTTCTTCTGTTGGTGTTGAATTAGGGTTTAACTGCTTCCATCTGGGCTGAAAATATACAGACAAGTCCAGCCTTGAATGCTCACAGTCATCCACAAACCAGACATATATATACACACACACGACACACCGAGCGTGGGGGAGAATATATTTAAAAATTGGCCGAAGCAAAGGAGCTCACTTTGATGCACCTAATTAGCATAGCTTGAAATGCAGGTGACGCTCATGAGGCACAAAACGTTAACTTTAAGTCAACCCCAGCTTTATCAGTAAATTACAGTATTTTCATCTATGACTTATAACGTCAGCTTCATGCACCAAAGTGACGTAATGCTTTTTCCAGTGAAAACAGACTAATATCCAAATAACGGTAAAAAAACCACAGTCATTAGCGTGCTTCTGCACATGGCCTACCCATGCATTTAGTCTCTCTTTAGGTACACGCTTCATTTGGCCTCCATAAAGAAGAAAAGTGTGGTTTCAGCACAGTCTAAAACCAAACTGTCCAAACTGGAGAATAAATAGCCAAGTTGATTATCCCGCTGACTTGTTGGCTTTCTCCTTCTCCCCATCTCCATCTCTGTTTCCACAACTTCCTGCACACCATCAGTTTGAGAAAGTGTTGAAAGCAGAGTCATAATCCAGAGCTCCGAAGCTAAGTGATCATACGTGAGCTTTTTATGCAGGCTCAGATGGAAGAATGAGCTGCTGTCTGGTTTAAAAAAAGAAGGAGAAATGCTTTTGATAAACATTGTTTGGAGTGGCGTGGACTGTGGAGAACTGTGTGTGTACGTATATGTGTCATTTGTGGAGGTGTGAGTGTAAGCAGAGAGGGCGTTTCGCAGAGAGCGGTTTCCAGACTCCTTTAACATCACCACCAAAGCCCAACGTCAATGTGTTTCTAATAGCAGCCACTGAATTAAACACTGGCTGCACTGCCTCAGCAGAGGATAAATCATTTACAGAACAATTAGCTCATTTGTTGCTCTGCTCTGTTCTGCCAATGACTTCCAGACACAGAGAGCCAGCCAGGGAGAATGAGTCTGTGTTTGTTGGTGAACTCTGTGCTCAAAAACATGTAAAAAATTACTCTGAATGTGTTACAGCCATCTCATTCAAGCCTATCTCACTTTTTTTCTTTTTTTTTTTACACAGAACTGCACGTGGTTAACATTCAAGTGCCTTGATACAAACAAATTGAGTTCAGTTTCCAGTTGCAGCTCTGGACCAGATTTCTTTCCATCCACCCACAGATATCATCAGTTTTGAAGCAGTCAGTACATAACTTACAGCTGCTCGTAATATTAGAAGTTGTATACATCATGTTGCGTCTGCTGTGTCAGTAGCTTTACACATCTCTGCTTAATTTTATTGAATTCCAAATAAATAAGCCCGTCAAGTCGGGATTTATTTTGGTCTGCGTCCTAAAACTCCTGTAAAATTAACCATTTCAAAAGGAACAATGGTCTGTTTACAGCAACCACACCATCAGTGCCGAGCTAATTATATTTTTTGCTGGAGTTTTTATTTGGTTTCCAGAGGACTTCTTTTTTTAATTGTCCAAATGAGCTTTTTAAAAAGTCTGACTTTGTGAAAACTGCCCCATCTTGTTATATACTGATTAAAAGAACAAAAAGTTCAGCACAAGCAATCCCACTGGCAGATAAACTACTAGTGTGAATAGACCTGAGCCCCACTCCCTCCTTATTTCGAGCCAAAGGAAATAAGCCAGAGTTGTGGAAAAGGTTGTAAAAATGCCCAGGGGACTGTAAAGTAGGCAGATTAGCACATTTAAAAATGTTATATACTAAAACACCATCTTCACTATTAAACCTCAAGTCCCCCCGTCCCCGCTGAACAGATGTGGGCCTCAAAGAAACGGCTGACGAAGGCCTTGAAGGACAAAACAAAGTGTCTCTGACCTCCAGACTACCAAGATATTAATCTTATGACAATAGATGGCATCTGTGGGAAGAAAGTTTAATCCACAGAGACCCTATTGACAATCCGCAGGGCCAAAACATCGCAGAACCAGACACTCCGGGATCTCATCACATGGTTCACATCAGAGCTCAGACAGTCATAAACCTTATGGCAAATTGATGTACATAAAAATAGTACAAAGTATCCCTGAAAATAATTGTTTTAAGTTCCCTTTATCTCATATTGACTGAAGATAAAAGCACTGCTTCTTCAGAAAGTTGTATGTGTGGTGGATTCTTGGTGGATGTAAAGTCCAGCCACCTGACAGCAGAGGGAGATGGTCCCTGCACAGGATATGTGCATCAATCAGTCAGACAGCTGAGGGATTTAAACTGCGCTCAGATCACCTCTGTGTTGTATCTGCATCTCATAAACAGATGTAGCCATCAGGAGTGTCCTCTTTTTATTTGTAGTAACTATCAAAATCATCAACGTGAAGTTCTGGGCTCTAGTTCAAACCAAACGAATCCTCAATTCACCTCATGATTCTTTTAAACATCTCATTTTTCAATGTTTTCATGTATTTGGATTGACTGGCAACTTGTCCAGGGTGTACCTCAACTCTGGGATAGGTACCCCCTTCCCAAAAGATAATGACCCTGAACAGGACTAAGCAGGTGTATTTGGATTTAAAAAATGGTTTATCTTGCCCTCTGATGAAAAGAAATTGTCTCTCAACAATGTATGTAGCTTTAACAATCTTGTAACAAAGTAAATTAGACTTATTTTTTTACTTTAGTTACCATAATTACTTGAAGCAACTCAAGCATCTAAGCAGAAAAAATAAAAATATTTATTTTGGGATCTTTTTGTTCTGGTTAGATTTCATCTAAACCTTCCCAAACCAGTGCTTATTTAAGAAAAGCATGTATTTTCAGACAAATTAACAGATTAAACTTCTCTTTTTGCTAAAGAAACTTAAAGTAGATCAGTTTAAAATTTATATGAATAAATATTAAAACAGTTCTGTTTTTCTTAGCCCACAAAAGATGATATTTAAAAATGCACTTTTTCACACAGAAACAGCAATGGGAATTATTTTATTCAAATCAATACCAATTTCAGAAAAAAAGATTAAGATATAAATGTATGTTTCTCATGTGTGTTTTAGTCCCTTTAAAGCACTTGGAAAAAGTCAAGCGGATAATGAAGTCACATTAGTATTCACATCACTGCACTCCTGAATATGTAACATGCAACAGTTAGCACTGCGTGCAGTAGTCATTAGTAACAAGACTGTTTGTTTTGAAATAGTTAGACTGTAGTCACACATAATAAGAGGAAATGACTTTATGCTTTTCTCACTTTCACCTTCTCTCCTGAATTGGAAATAAGAGGAACTGAAGCGGCTGATGTACGCAGACCTCACAGCGGTGATGGACCTTAATAACTACAAAAACATACAAAGAAAGAAGTCCGAACAAAAATCTCATTTTACCTCTCTCTCTAATCACTGGCACCAACTCTGCCCTTTAGCCCACTTAAATATACTGCAGATATTTTCCAGGGAAACACACTCAATGTCTGCCAATCACAGTTAACCTTTTCTATATCAGGTGAAATCTGGCTGCCTATTTTTAAAAAATGAAATTTTAAGGTAAAAACACAAGCTTTAGCTGGCAAATGTGTGTTGAAAACACTCGTTCACAGGCACCATCCTGTTGACATCATTAGTAATCATCACACCAAGTAATCCAGCAGTGACATTAATCCTCAACAAATCATTTCAGTCTCATTTTATTCATACTATAAAACCCTGCTGGTGTTTTTTGAGTCAACAAATGAGATGTTCATTATGAATTATTCAAATATGATTCATTTTTAGCAGAAGCTTTTCTTTAAAAACTATCTTGAGCTATGGGATTGTTTTTCCTCAGGGTTTTATGAACAATAAACTGGTGATTGTCGTGAAGCTTTTCAGAAACCTTATAAATGGAGTTAATTACAGTTAATTATTAAGGCTTCCAGTGGATAATCACTGAAGCACTCTTATTGCTACTCGGGTGACAATTTTTGTTCATTTACACGCCCCGCAGCTTTGACAAAAAAAAAAAAAATCTTCTTTAAAACGTGCAGCTCGATCGGACGTAGTGCTTTAGTGGTTAATTTTACGATGTGGACAAAATTTGCCAAAAAAAATTTAAGTTTTTTTTTTTTTTAATACAAAACAATGGGGTTTTGACCAGTGAGAAAACCCAGCCCTTGTCAGAGTTCTGTTGCTCGGCTGGGTCAAACCAAAGTTGGACTTTACACGACTAAACTGACACTTTGTTATCTTTAACAATTTTTACACAATTGTTGATAAAGTTTTATGATTTTGGGAGATTTTCTGATTGTTCAAGTGATAGTTGAGGACGTCACACTAACTTCTGAGATGTCTAAACTTTCCAAGATTTTGCACATAAATTCTTTTTAATGCCACAACGCTTTTGTACTTGCACAAATGATCCATCAAAGTATAGATTTTTGTCCTCTTTCACTCAGTGTGTGTTTCACAGCTACAGGATTTATTGATTTTTTTCAAATCCCCTCAGAATAGAGAATGCAGTCAGGCTTCCACAGACTTTTGTTGTATGTTATCTTCAAATTTTCTCTATGAAGCTGGAAGTAAAGTTTTTTGTTAAAAAGTCGTATCGCTGACAAAAAACACTGCAGAAACAAAAATAACATCAGTCTTCTGCCACTCACAGTTCAAATATTTTAAAACTACACCTTATTGCTTTGGCACAGCAAACTGTTTTTGAGGCTGACTTTTTACGTCATGTTTTTGTCTGCCTCCTTTAAATGTACAGTCAGGGAGTGACAGAGAGGTGTGAGGTTACTACGGTGACACTAATGAGCCATTGTATGAGCTTAAACTTTGGTTTCGTCTTTTAATCTTGGTTTTCTATACATTTCCTTTACAGTATATATATGAAAACATCTGCAGTTTTTTTTTCTTAGTCGAAATTTTTAGAAAGTTGATGTGAGAATTTTGAGCAGAAGCAAATTTTCTAGTTTGATTGTAACAGTAGTTGTAAAGGTACATCCGCACCTTCTTCTTTATGGATAATTTGCAGCTCTTTATGTGCATTTAAACATGTCTGGAGGAACTCATCTCGTGTCTCCTCATTTAAATGTTTTGTTTGTTTGTTTCATGAGGAATTGAAGGGGATGACCAATGACTCCCTCATACAGGAGAACAGTCAGACCTTTTATGCAGCTGTAATGAGAAACAGCGTGACGTGACTGACAGTCTGTAATGCAGAACTTTGTCCGAGTGTTTTTGTTTGAGTGCTCCAACATGAGAACGTTTCAGAACAGATTTCTTCGCAGCAGGCATTTACAGCTCGGTCGTGCGTCCGCCGTGCTGGGCTGACAGCAGTAGATAGTGTTTCACATTTCCTACTGACAGCTCCGACCGGCCTGGGCTCATCGATATGCAAAGAGGTGGTGGGGGGTAGGATAAAACAGAAGGAGATGAGGTAGGTGAGAATAAAGGGTGGAAATGAGGGAGTCAGAGTGGACAGACAGAAGCAAAAAGGGCAGGAGACACAGGAGTGAGAATGAGACAAGTTAGACACTGAGAACGTCTAGACTTTCACTTGCTCGAGTTCAGAGGAGATGCAGGCGAGGAGGNGGGGTAAAGTATGGTGGGGGGGATCACACTGTTGAGACTCAGGTTATCCCTCAGCTGAAGGGTCTCTGAGTTTAGACACTGAGGAGGGTATTAGCTTTCACACACTGCTGGGGTAACGGGGGAGTCTGCCAGATGTCAGCTCCTCACCCATAAATCCTGCTAAATGGGCAGCAGCTACGGCTGCAGAGGAAGACGGCTGAGTGGACGTCAACCCTCTGTCACTCTCTGTGCTGTTTGTCAAAATCCAAACCAGGCTCGTAAATATTTGATTTCATTCAGCTGACGGCCATTCTTCATCCCCTGTTATTTCTCATCAGGCCGATGGCTTTCTTATGTGAGACTGTTCTTGATTATGTCAATTTCCTGCAGCGAATCAACCAAATCGGAGCAGAAAGTCACATTGAATGGAGTTCACCTTTAGTTTGTCTTGCTGTGTAAATCAGCTGTACAAAAAAGGAGGTGTAAGAAAAATGTGTAAAAAGAAAAAAAATATATATAGATAGATTTTTTTTTAGTTGCAAAAGAGATTCCAGTTTTATACTGGGGTAAATCTGGACTTTGTTTTGCTTGGAAGATATTTTACTTCTCATTGATGCTTTACTTAGTTGCTCTGGTATGTAAGTTGAACTCATGTGCAAATCACACTCCCTTCCCTCCGTCCTGAGGGTCATTAAGGTCCTTGTTTAACCAATATTTTGATTTTATCTATTTACTTTAGGTACTAAAACCTGTGTGAGGTGTAACAATACAGTTTTGAACATACAAAAATTTATCTCCTCTGGTTTTTCTTAAAACCTCATTAGTTCACTTTTAAATTAAACTAGTTCAAATGGATTTTATGTGCTCCAGGTTTTAATTCTATTTCTGTAAAAGAGAAAAAAGCCTTACAATTATTTGAAATTATGTGAAAAAAACAACAAGACTTTCTTTTGTTTGACTTTTCTTGTTTTTTCTCCTCTGACAGAAAATGAATAATCATGTATATGAACTGTAGCTTACAGCAGTTTTTAGAAACCGCCTTATATTTTCGAGCCAGCTGTTTGAGTAAAACCAACCCCCAAAAGAACAATAATACATCGTGCTTCACGCCAAAAGTGGTCTCCAAAAGAAGTTGCACTTTTACAGTCTCTCAGGGCCAGTCAGGTTTTTAGGCACAGTCACTGATCTCAGGTCAGCTTTTGACATAAAACTGACCCAAATCATCACCCTGTGATCAACCTGTTCTTTCTGTTTTCCACCTTTCATGTCACTTGAACTCTAAACACTTAAAAGCTTTTACGACAACGGTTTCTATGAAACACTATTTTTGATCTGTCTTTTTTCATGGATTTCTCGGAGTTCTTCAGCTCACCATTTTCCTCTGGTTGCTGAGGCAGAAGGTACAGATGTGCTTGGGCTGAGATGACTGGTCGGACCCTCGGCTCGGGGAGGAGCTGACGTGGAAGAACGGCGGCGAGGGGGCGTGGCACGGCTGTCCGTCGTGAAGCCCTTCGCCTAGAAGCAACACGTTCCCCAGATGACTGATGTAGCTGCTGGCCAAGCGTAGCGTCTCGATCTTCGACAGTTTCCTGCAATCAGAAAAAGACAAACATTGGATGTGTTTTCTGGTAAATCTGTGACAGAGCTCTTCTGATTGCAGTTTTACTTTAAAGTCCCTTTAAAAACAAAGTGAACTGTGATGCATGAGACCAAATAAAATAACAACAAGTGTACCTGTCTGCAGGCTCGGTGGGGATAAGTGTTCGCAGAGCCGTGAACGCAGTGTTGACCGAATTGGTGCGATCTCTCTCCCGTGCGTTGGCCGCGGTCCTCTGTCGACCTTCCCCAGGAGGGGACGACCCTGGGGGTCCCAGTCTCGCCCCCATGGTAGCTATGCCCACCCCTCCACCCCCACACAACTTCCTCTTTCTGTTCACCTTGATGTGAAAGGCAGACTGGGACGATGAGGACAGACGAAAGGATGCAGAGGAGTTGGTGGTGCGGTCTTCGGAGCCTGACCCTTCGCTGCCGTTCTCATCATCATCTTCTGAGAGGAGAGCGATGTCGCCGTACAAGAAGCGCCCTGCAGGAGGCACCGTGCGTAGCATGGCAAATGTCATCTTCAGTGTGACAGGTACTGTTTGCTCCTTTGGAGAGGTTGTTGGTTGTTGGGATTCTGCTGATGACGTTTGGTAGCCGAAGATGTTGTTACTCTCAACTCTATGTGTCCACTCGGAGCTTACCAGGTGAATCAGACGTTTCCTCTGTATCTCACTCACTAAAACTGAAGCATCAACAAGCTGGTCTTAAAGTGGAGGTCAAACCAACCTGACCTCAGATCTGCAGTCGGAGGTAGTTGCTGATCCCAGGTTCTTGAATTTCTCAGATGATCTTTACAAAAACATCCCAAAAAGCTGCTAATTCTTCACTTGTCCTTTTGGAAATAAACAAATTTTCAAATTGCACATTAAAGTCAAAATTTCAGCTTTGTTTCGTTGCTTCCTTGAATGTTGTCACTTGTTTCTATAGTTGCCTGCTTCACTCCAAGCTAAGCTAACAAAAACAGCTCTTTGCCGGTAGCTTCATGCTCTTTTGCTTTCTGTTAGACTCCCCCCTTCTCCTTCTTTTCCTCAGCCTCTTTGCTCCACGTGTGCATGCGGTCTGAGTGTTTCAGTCTGCCTCTGGTCTTATACTCAGTGGGAGGGTTAAAGGACTGCCGCACCCCTCCTCCTCTGAGCGGCAAGAGTCCCTGGGCTGCTGTCTAAAAGCAGACCAAAGAGGCTGGAGGCCAGAGGCAAACCATCGGCTGGAGTTTGTTTTGGCTGCTCACTCCTGTGTTCCAGGGGAAATCCACCCCAAAACAGTACTTGCATCACCCTCTGAGCTCTCTGCAACTCACAATCCAATCAACATGAAAATGGTTTACAGACAGACAGGATAAAGAGATGTCATCTAACCGGAGTGGTGAGGCCAGTAAAAGCTTAAACAGTGGAATAAAAATTGTTTTAATTTAAGCAAGTTTATTCAAAGATGCAAACAACCTATATTAACACAAAGTCATTTCACTATTCATTGTAATTACTTAGGCTCTGACAGGGATTAAAAAGTAGTTTTTAGAGTTTCTACACTCTGATTTCTGTCTGCAGTTTCTTTCTTCCTACTGACAGAAAAGGATCCAAAGATCATAATTTTCATAAACTTCATTGACAATGATAAACTCGAGTAGTAAAGAGAAAGCTTGCCTTACTCAGAGTTTTTTCTGCTCCCCCTCTGAGTTTGTCTGGACAGAAAGCTGGGAGGCGGCAGGTCAGACAGAGCTCGTGAATGAAAACTGGAACTGGATTTATTCAGCTGTGGCTGGAGCCTCATGATTGTCACAAGCTTTAACACTAGAGGGCCTAAAAAGCAGCTTACAGGCAAGGGATTCAGATGCTTTAAGGTTTTTGTGTTTGAGTGATGAAGGTTCACGTAATCTGCTGTTTTACTCACTTTCACTCCCTTAAACAATCCACCTTCCTCTGCATGGGGAAGGTAAATGAGACAAGGCAGCAAAAGGAGGACAGACAAATTACAGACGAAACCATGATGGAAAATCATTTTTAAAAGTTCATTGTTTGCATGGTATTGGTTTCAAATTAATATAACTTCATCTCCTAAAATCTTGGATTTCATATCATTGTGGGTGTGTTTGTTTGTCTGTCTGTCTGCTGGCAAAATATCTAATATCGCCTACAACTGGAGTCAACCAGATTCAAAATGTTGTCACAGCTCAACCTTAGCAAACACAAAGGTGGCTACAACTCTGTGACTTTAACAGCTATTCTGGTCAAATTTGGTGTGGTAGTAGCTGAGAGCCATGACCAGCACATAGTTCAAGCACATATAAGATCTTAGTTTAAAACTTTAGTTTAAACCGTGGAGTCAACCTTGTTTGCTTCAAATATCTCATGAACCAAAAGACAGGTTTCAATGAAACTGTCAGAAAGTAATTATTAGATGGACATCTATAACTGACTCAGAGTCAGTCGAATTCAACAGGGCCACCACAGTTAAGCTACCTTAGGAAATATAAACAAAACTGTACTTTTGTCAACAGCTACCGAGCTAAAATTTGTTGTGGTAGTAGCTAATAGTTGTCCTCATCACAGACACTGAGGATTGCACTAGATCTTTGTTGAAAACGTTGGCCTGTAAGGAGGCAGCCTCCTTTAAGGAATCTTAGTTTCATAGTGTAACTTTATAATTCTTCTAAATTAAATGTCCAGCACTTAAAGGTTGAAAACATACATAAATCTCATCTATGAAATCCATAATCTTCAGTAGTACCTTAGTGAAACCTCTAAATGTAGCTGCTGTTGCTGGTATGCATCTTTTGTGTAGATTGGCAACAGCTGCTGCTGAAAACTAATGGCACAATGAATAATCCGTCAGTTACACAACGTTACAGTCAGCATTCATCACTCTCAATTTCTGTCCTATTTTTCCTCTTGCGTCCACATTTCTTCCTATTTCTACCCTTCAGTCCCAGCCGTACTGTTTATGCTGTGGTATTCAGTGAATGAGCAGAAGCCAAAGTTGGTTGCAGTGGTTGATTTCAGTACAAACAGAAAGTGCTCGAAGAACCAAGGACGGAGGAAACAGAGAGATGGTAGCTGTAAGTGGAGGTCAAACCTCTGTCTCACAGTAAAAACAAAATGGGATTAAAGTTTTTGTTATGTGCTTGTTTTTTGTTGTTTGTTTTATATGAAAAAAGGGGAAAACATCTGATTTTACCCATTTAATTACGCCAATTAAATTATTATTTCAAAACAAGCCAGTAGATAGATGATTAGTCACACCCTCTGTACAATCAATATTTAACACAATTGTCGGACACTATCTGCCTGTATATTTGGAACAAGACTTTTTAGTGTAGCGAGAAATATATATATATATTTCTCGCTACACTAAAAAGTCTTGTTCCAAACCACCATGCTCCACCATTGCATGCATTAGCATGATCCTCCTCTCATTTGCATCTCCCAGCAGAGTAAATCAGCTCTAACACAGCATCCATTTCACTCTGAATTACTGCCCACAGGCCAGAGCACATCTGACTGGAAATAATGTTGACTAGGAATATTTTCAGAATTGCATGACTGCATTTAACCAAAGCCTGTTGTATGAAAAGGAAAGAGCTGTATTACATGAAAATAATAGTATCATTTACACCAAACTACATCAAAATGTTGACCTATGTTCACGACATGATGATTCAGAACATGCCTCTTAAGGAAAGTGTTGGCTGCCAGTCAGGCTGTCTGGATGAAAGTAATGGTTAAAATACTGAGTAAAGTATTGAAAATTATTTTTTGTTGTTTTCAGTCATGGGCTAAAACTTGCGATAGTTGTATGTGATCAGGAAAACTCAAATCTATAACTGATCTCAGTGCATCTCTTTTTTATTATAGTTTTTTTTTCAGTTTCTGCAGTTTTTAGACATGGACAATGATTTGTTAGTGTGGAAGATAAGAAGATGTTAAAAACACAAACCTAAATATTAAACATACATTTCAGTTGTGAAGAAAAGACAAAGTTAGGAAGTAATGGGTTGTTCAGACGAAACTTCGTGTCATAATCTGTGTGGGGTTTTTTAAAGTTTATTGTTCATGTTTATTTCCTGTGATGTTTATTATCTATATTTTCTTTGTGTTTAGTTTGTTTCCAGTGTCTCGCTGAGTTTCCAGCCATTCTTCAGTACTCAGTCAGCTTCCTGCCCACTTACACCTGTTCCCTGTTATCATCAAGCCAGCCGTCTCAACTCACCTCATCAGCCCCAGCCTGTTTAGTCTCTCTAACTTCTCTCACCTGCAGTCCCTCATTGAGGTCTCATACCCTCTCTGGTTGTCCTACATAGGGGTTTTTGGTGTTCTTTGTTATTTTTGCTGTTATTTTTTCCTTCTTGTTTTCAATAATATTATTATTAAATCATCTATTTTTGTGTTTTTGTGAAAGTCTGCATCCTTGGGCCCAAGCTTAACTTCAAATCGTAACACTAGGGGCACACTATTCAAATAATAGTTCATAGAATTCTGATTTCAGCATTTTGCTTTATATGATTATACATTAAACCTATGAAAACCTGTAGTTGAGTATAAAGAACTGCAGAGTTCAAGCTACCTGTTTGACTTTCATCTCTTTCTTTTCAGTTCATTCTCTTTACTGTTGTTGCACAGAAGAAGTTTTAAAAACACCATCTGTACATTTTGAAACAGAGTGTTTTTCTCCTTTCAAGACGCGGCAGCAGTAGTGGTGGCAGCAGCACAGTAGTAGAACACCATCTGATAGTCATTACCCCGCCCGCCTCCTCCCCCAACCTTTCCCTTCCTCTTCTCTTTTTTTTTTGCTTGATACTCTTTTCTCAGCTCAGACGTATTATTCATTAGTCTGATGAAAAACACCCACCAGCTAAGCTGGGCCCAATCTCGCTCACACACATACACTCACGCAGAAACACAACCGACACAAAGACAGATATACAACACACACACACACACACACACAGTCCAAACCCTGTTGAACCATTCTGGCATGGGTCAGGGGCCTGTCAAAACTCGGAAGTGGGTCTGGATCTGATACCGTACTGGAGTGCAGACATCTAGCGGGGTAAAGACACTCCAACCAGGATGATCTTTTTTGCATTTGCTGAAAATGCTTGAATGAGGGTCTAGAAGAAGAGTTTCAGGTCTTGTTATGGTGCCACAGAGCAGACATCTGGAATGTGTCGTTACCTAAAGAAATGTTGGCTTTGCACAGCAGGGAGCACAGAAAGAATGACAACTGGAAGAAGAAAAGAAAAACCAAAGATCTTAGAAAGCAAAGGAAGGAAGAAAAACAGGACAGAACGGTAGGAATTGAACGAGAGGCAGCTAAAAAGGTAAAGGAGAGAGCTGGTGGCAGTCTGCCAGCGCTCCAGACTGCTTGGTGGATTGCACAGGGAAAATGGTCGGAAGTGCTCGCCCCCCCAACTTGCACCCCACCCCAGCCCACCACCAGCCCTGATTTCAGCCTCACGCAGCCTCAGCGCCAGCCACACTCTACTGTGTTTCCCAGGAGAGCCAGACTCTACAGCTGGCCTTATTAAACCAAGAGAAGCAGGGAGACAGAAAAAAGAAGGAGAAGGAAAGAGAGGTCACACAACTGGAAGACATCAGTTGAAACGTGCTCGCTCTCTTAGTTTTTTCCATTCATATCCCGTTTTTATGATAGAGTTTCTCACAAACACGCTTGCGGTGCAACGGGTTCAGGCACACAGTAAAAAGCTATTGTTTGATTCGACAACCCTCAGAATGCTGTAAAACAACGAAACAAAGGCTGGGAAATTAAAGTCTGCGTGACTTTTATCTCGTTTGTCTGAGTGCGTCTGAAGGCTGTCGTCATACATCTGAGGCCCGCAGCCGGAACGTGTCTCATCTCGTTTGTGTGAATCCCGCCGCATTTGCGAACACAGAGGGCCAATAAAAGAAACTCAACTGGATGGAGGTCTGTTTCCAATCCATTATGTGGTGTTCATTTAAAATTAGCTTTGTTTCTTCTGCATTTTGTCTGAGCGGCTATTTAACCTTGAGAGGTTTTTGTAACACATGCTCTTTGTTTGAGAATAACACAGTTGCACAAATTCACACCTGCAGCGAGTTTCTCCACAGACAGCTTCTGGCCACTGATCTGCTCAACGGGAACCACTGGGGGGGATGCGCATTGCTCAAGACCTTCTCACCTTCAGTTCGTACAGTATCAAGTGTTAGGAAAGCATTACACACATTTTAGCGCTGGGGATTCAAATGAGCAGCACAGTGACGGTAAACACACATTTTTAATATTTATTCAAAAGCCTGTTTTTCAGTTTAGTTTACTTGTAAAACACACTGGCCTCGCCCCCAAATCTGGGGCCAAGTCCACTGTTTATTAGAGTCACTACTTTAAATACAATTCATACCTAATATGCTCAATTAAAACTGATGGATCACAGTCTTCACTAAATACATAGCTATATTTTGAGTTGGTGTATCTTAGTTCTTGTTTAATTCTTTTATCATCTTAACTTTACATGAAAAATTATGTTCCTATATTAATCAATGAATGATTAATGCATCTGTGTGTTTGTTTGCCGTGTTAGAAAAATATCTTCTGAACCACTGGAAGGATTTAAATTAAACTCTAAAACTGATCACCTTTCAAGTCAAACCAATTCAAGATGGCCACTACAGCTCACTGACCTTAGCAAACACTAAAATGGATTTAACTCAGTCAGTTTTACAGATATTGAGGTAAAGTTTGGTGAGAAAATAGCTGAGAGTCATCCCTAACACATACAGGGCAATGTACACTAACAGAGCGTGCAAAACCTTTGTTTAAAACTTTGGTGTCCATGGCAAAGAGCAAAATGCATTCTTTCAAGGAATATAAGTTTTATCTTTTTAAAGACCTATGCCAAAGACAAACACTTACAACTTTATTTTATTTAAAGGGAGAATTCAGACTTTTTGACATGGGGTTTAATGAGAATGCTATAAACAATTAAGATTTTATCTGTATATACATAGCTCTTTGAACAACCTGAGGTTGAATAAGTTTTAGTTTGAATCTGACCAAATGACAAGCTAACAACTAGTTGAGGTAGGGTAATCTAGTAGACTGCTGTTCTCTTAAAACAACTCTAATCCTAAAAATGTCATAGTGGTTCATGCAAACCAAAATAATTTAGAGTAATTACTTGATGCCAAATTCAGAATCTTATTCCTAAGCTTTGAGGGTTAGTTTTACTTTTGTTGTTGTCTTAATTTATTGTTTGTTTGTGATTTTATTTTGATTTATTTTTATTTTTGTAATCTTAAAAGGCTTAAAAGGCCTTAAAAGTTTTTTTTACTAGGGATGGGAATCTCTGATTTTCAATACTGTGCTGGTTATTGCAACCGTAGGGTGAACAAAATATGGTCATAGCTGCTCGCTCTGTGTTTACTCCTGTTGACTCTTTTGCTGCCGAGAGAGAGGAGAGATCCGCCCAATATGGCGGCGATGCAGGATGTGCTCCAGCACGTGATGAGGTGTCTACGTATTTACGTCTGTTATTGGCGGACCGACTAAAACCCACACTGCTTTGTGGTCTACAGGAAATGCTGTTTAGACAATAATTTGTTTTATTTTTGCATTAATACATTAATGTCAAATTTAATCGATACAATGAGGTCAAATCCGGTGCAATTAGAATTTTCCTTCTAAATCGCAGAAATTTAAAGCTGAATTACGGGTGCATTCGTGTCGCGCTTGGGCATGTCCGTGGATCGATGTAAACTGGTTAATCTTACCATCCCAACTCTTTACTCATAGCTTGTTTTGATTAAAAATTCCCTGTTATCACCAGATTCACCTCTCATTGATATCTGATAAACAATACGGATGAATAACAAGATCTTAAAACTGTAGCAAAGTGATTTATGTTAGTTCACCTTTCTTTCTTACATCCTTCTTTTTACAGATTTCTAACAAGTCATACTCTTGAATTTGAACGGTTCTGTTTGATTTGCTACATTTGAAACTGGCTTTTAGAGACTCATGATTCACTGCAGCTCAGATAGGGATGCCCAGTCAAGCTTATGATACCCAGTTTCATTATATGTTCTTTTTCATATAAAAAAATGTCACATGAATGTGTTAACAAGGCTAGAAACTTGATTTCCATCCAGTTATTTGCAAACTATGTTTGATTACGGACAGGATCGTCTACTCTACAACGCATTTTCTCTTAGAATAGATTAATGGTCTGCTTCATGTCAAAGGAAAAGAAACAGATGTCATTAACTTTTCTGCAGCAGGTCAGACTCTCAATAGACCTTAAACCTCTTATGATTATTAGACCTCTGTGTTCTGTTGAATAAATGCTGGACAAGAAATAAAGAAGAGTCACTCAACAACGGTAAGGGGATTGACTGAAGCTGATCGATAGTCATTTTGGAAGAACTATTGGTCACCTGTGGGATGTTTGCTTTGCTTCTGTATAAATAACTCTGAAAGCTCTAATATGAAGTATATCCTCAAGAGAAGTGGACAACGACTTCAGATAAATGCATTACAGACAGCTGCAGATGTTCAGCAGTCCATTCATGACCAGGAGAGCTGGTAACACTGAAAAACTGAAGCTGTGATTTCTCTTCTTAAAAAAGGCCTGTTGAACCAGAGCAGAGCCAGTCTACGTTTCTCTTGCTTTGAGTTATTGACAACATAAAAGCAGCTCTCCAGTCACCGCAATTTAATCTGGCCAGTAGCAGCTTCAGCTCTCAGTAAACGGCGGAGTGATGGAGGACTAGTGGCATTTTAAAAAGAGCAATCAGCTGTGACATCATCGCCACTAATGAGGTGGCAGGAACAATTTGACCACCTGACTCTCTCCTCCTCACCTCTGCCTGTATTTTTAACTTTCTTTTAAAGTCTCTTGATGGCTTTCCCTCAAACCCCCCTTTTCTCTCGTGCGTGCAACCATCTCTGCCTACCACTCATGTTTTCTCCCCGGGTCGTTCCCTCGGCGGTTATATGAGCTTAGCTGTCCTGCTCTTCTGGTTGACTCCAATCATTTCCAGAGCCAAAGCTGAATGCAGTAGTTTGGCAGTTTGAACTCGCTAAGATAAACTAAGAGCTGTCCCAACCTTTAATCACTGGCAAATGATTTATGTTAACAGGGTCTGTCTACTGTAAAAGGCAACAATAAATAAAATATTGCACACTATGGTTTTCCAAACTCTCATAGCTCTAGTTGGCTCTGATATATTCCATGGTGTAATGACTGGCTGTCTCAAATGCCAAGGAGCTCACATCATCAGAAGAAAGACAGAGGGGAGACAAAAACAGGGGGGAGTTTAGAAAGCCATTGTAAGAGACACAAGTACAAAGTGGTTATGAGTTGACTGGCTGAAACTTGCCACCAAGATTGCCAAGAAGTTTGCATGATAGCTTCTGAGTAAAAGAGTGAGTAAAGAAACACTAAAAACATACTGCTACCGTTCCATCACTCAAAAACCATTTATTAGGAATGACTTTAAAGATCCCCAAACAATCACTGATTAAAAACTGCAAGATTAGAACCATCATGTTGCCATGATGGGAACCCTCCATGAGTGTTAAGGCCCCATCTACTCCACTCTGGATATTTCTAAAAACTCAGATTTTCTATTGTTCCCCACCTTTTGTTTGGTTAGGAAAAACTGAGACTTTTTAATATCACTTTCCAGAGTGGAGGGTTTTTTTTGTTTGTTTGTTTGGTGTCTCTGCACTCACAATACAAAGCTTTTTGTGAAACCATAGATGGAGCCGCCTGTTTCATGCATGCCGATTGTTACTTTGTGCCCTAAAAACAAAAAATGACTATAGAGTCGTTTCTAATTTGTCTGTCTAATCTTATTGTTAAAGGAAGAATAATATCAGCGACTTTAAAAGGGAAAAAAGTAAAGTTTTTGGCGAATCTTTAACCAAGCTAGGAGTGTTTTTTTTCTGTATTTTGATATCTTACTATAGTGAATACTCTCACTCCTTACTGTCATTTGGAAAGAAAAAACTTTCATGAACAGAGAAACAGAATCTAGTTTCAAGATATTTAGAGCAATGTAGATAGGGACTGAACTGTGTAGCTTGTGATATCCATTTATCCATTTTTTGTATCAACTTTAAAATATCCCTGGTGCTGGGGAGCTAGTGCTTCCCCAGCAGTCAGTGGTTGAGAGGGGCGATGAAAGCTACATCTCCTGCCTGAGTGGCCCACTATACCTCTTACCTGTTAACTCGTAACACTGTATACTTTTTCCATATTTTTCTTTTACATCCAAACTAAAACTGATCCAAATGAGCATTATTTTAATCCCAACTAGTGTATGAGAGCATATTGTAGAGTTCTGAATTGAAAGTGGTGTGAGAGGTGAAGAAATGTAAGGACTGTGTTGTATATGTCTTAAACTGTCAGTCTCTAACATCAGAATATTTTGGTTAATACCTTCCACCTTTTCCCTTAGTTAGCAATACAGGCTTTTCTGGCCAAGTCAAGAGTTTTCGTGGTGCATAGTGTCACATCACATTGCTTCATCCATCCATCCATCCATCCATCCATCCATCCATCCATCCATCCATCCATCCATCCATCCATCCATCCATTTTTTTACCCACTTCTCCATTCCAGGTCACGGGGAGCTGGTGCCTATCCCCAGCCGTCATTGTGCGAGAGGCGGGGAACACCCTGGACAGGTCGCAAGTCCATCATAGAGCCACATATAGACAAATGAGACAAACAACCCTTCACACTCTCACTCACACCTAGGGACAATTTAAGAGTCACCAATTAACCTAACATGCATGTTTTTGGTCTGTGGGAGGAAACTGGAGTACCCACTATTGTCGTATCAATTCTCCAGACCACTCAGGTCTTCTGGTTCTGGTCTACTTTGTATCCCCAGAACCAGAACCAAACATGGAGGAGCAGCTTTCAGTTTCTATGCAACATCAATCTGGAAAAAACTCCCGGAAAACTGCAAAAGTGCCGAAACACTAAATTCCTTTAAATCAAGGCTGAAAACTCACCTGTTTAGAGCTGCCTGTGATTAGTAGTCTGCAAACAAATCCAGGTGAAAAGCTGCTCTGAACAAAATATCTTATTACATATTGACCATCTCCTTATGATTATCAAGTGTATCTGCTTGATGATTTTTATGATTTTGTGTGATAATTCTAATGTTCTGATGATCTACTGCGTGATGGTTTTGATGATTGATGATTTTGATGTAATTCTACTGATGTTTTTATGATGTAAAGCACTTTGAATGCCTTGCTGCTGAAATGTGCTATACAAATAAATTTTTACTTTACTTTATATTCCCTCAAAATTCACTATTTGTTTTATCCAGGTAGAAGATGCCCTTTAATTTATCATGCGTCTGTAAAACACTATAATGTACTGAGCATCTGTGACAGATGGGGTTTTATAACTGTTCCAGATGTATTGGTGACAGAATTAGCATTAGAGGTTTTAACATTTTAATTGCAAAGTTACTCAGTCACCAAGGATAAACTTTTTTTTATGGAACAAAGTTTGCTCTAGAACTTTTACTTTACAAAACTCCACAAGATGGTGTACTACAAATAAGTATAAAGTGGAAAGGCAGTTTTATGGCAGGTCAAGTGCAAACAATTCATACTTCATTCAGCGTTTTATGACAGTTCTACTGCTGCGCCACAGTTAAGCATGTTCCAAAGAAACGGCCTTGAAGAGTGAACTATTTTTTTAAAGTGTCACACACACCAGGAAGACGAAGAGAACTGTTTCTGGGATACCAGAGGTCATGGTCACCTGTAGAGTTACACTTGTTGTGCTCATACAAAGGGGATTTTTTTTCTCTTGCTTAACGGCACTTCTGCAGCTTCTTGACACTTTTACACATCCTATCATACTCACTGGCAGCCTCTTGGTAATTTCATCTAAAAGTCTGAATTACTTCATTGCATGTCCCCAAAAACTTCATCTTAATACCTCCACCAAGGAGGTCATATGTTGATTTGTTTGTTTGTTTGTTTGTTCGCAAGATTACTTAAAAACTAATGAACAGATTTTGATGAAATTTTCAGGAAATGTGAAAGTTGTCACAAGAAACAATCCATTAAATTGCCGGATCACAATCTGAACTAGGCTATTTTTTAACAATGCTATGGCCTTAGCGGAGGTTTGCGCTCTCCGAGTGCTTCTAGTTATTTTTCAGTTTGCAGGAGGTATGACAGGGAGGATGAGTAGCGTGTCAGGAATGGAAGAAACGAGACGAGTTCATTTGATGAACTTGTTAAGGGAGCCTGAGGCTTGAAGCAAAAGATGGGTGAAGTCAGCCCCTTGTGTTAAACTTGCGAGTATATGGGTGTTTGATGTTACACTCTCGTAAAGCAGCAGCTGGAGAGGGCTGTCCCCAGAGAACCACCACGACCCGCTAGTAAACCTCACAAACACACACACACATACGCTCATGCAAACACACCCACAGATGCAGTCTTTAATAAAGTTGTTGCTCGGGAAACAGACCAGACACCACCAATCTGAGGCAAGAGGGACAAACTCGCGCTTCAGTTCATAAAGATGGACGTCCTATATGAACCAAACGACGACAGTCTTGTGGCTTTATTGTTATTATTCAAATAAAGAACAAAAAAAATACAAGTTGTGAGTCAAGACAGTTTATAGTGAACATTTTCTCACTGACGTGTGCAATTATAATATTTTGCCCGCATATGGTTCTACTGTAAAACTGTAAATGTACTGTAAAACTCCCCTGTCCAGATGTGGGGGTTAGTAATTCAAGCCCCACCAGGAGGGGACACCGATAGACTGCTGTGAAGTCAGTAGTTCACTGAGACTCATTAGAAAAGTGGAACACCTGGAACACTGTGTGAACTACACAGTTTAGGTGCTTTTTGGTTTTCCACATAGTTTTCACAAGAATGAAGACATAAACATCCTGCTTTAATGTGCTTGGTTTGATAAAACAAAAAAAAACAGTTAATTCCTTTTAGAGGACAAAAAACAGGTGCAAGGCAAGTCTCTGTTTGGACACAAATGAAGCACTAAATCAGTCGGCACCACAAGAATCTCCAAATTTAAGGAAACCACTTTGCTTTGCACTGTCACATGTCGTTAAATATCTTTTATTTCCCTTGATTGTAGACATTATATTGAATGACATCATGCTGCAGCTGACTGCGAGCAAACACTCCTATTTTAAAGCGGTAGACTGTTTCCAGGGAGATGATATAATATGGTCCAGATGAGTCCCTCCAAGGGTTGCTTCATTATCGCACATGCCGCAGCTGCACCCGACCACTGTGTACACGAGCGACTGTGTTTATGCATGTGCGTGTGTTTGTGCGTATCTGTCTCTGACCATTTAAACTCTACTTGCAGTCAATTACCAAAAAATTGCCGTGTGTGTGGTTTGTTTTCCCTCCAAAAGAGCTAATTATAGGGTTCGGGTTAAGGTTAGGATTGGGGTTGGGACTGCAGGAAAGTCCTGGCCTGAGATTGCTCCGTATGAGGACTTAGAATCAGGGAGCAGAGCCAACAAACTGCCAGGGTGGGACAGGACACGTCACATTTGATACCTGCCTATCTGTAGCGCTCCAAAGTTAAAGTCTGTTTTAGATATCCGGGGCTTCCAAAGGATCCACAGTTTTGAATCAGTTACATTTCTGCAAATGTGAAAAGAAATTTATAACAAAGTTTATGGTAAGAACAAATATCGTGTCATATACTAATGACAGAAGGGCTGACTTTTTTAAATACAGTATTTACTTTACACTTTTTTTGTTCCCTTTAGATCGATTCATGCACTGTAGATTTTCTTTTTAAATAACAGCAAGTGAAGTGCATCTTCATCAAAAACAATGTTTTGGCTGTTTGTTGGTTGGTTGTTGCTCTGATGGATTCTTGTGTGTGTTTGTACAAAAATAAGAAGGAAAGACATCATAAATTAAAGGCATAGCAAATTTAATCACAAACAGCAGTTATTAAGGGATATATTTCTGTTTAATCATTCAGTCTAATAACTAATGCCATGGCCATTGTAATCTTAACTACCCTGCTGTTTTTTTGACAAATGAGACCAAAGAGGAAGTGTGTTTATAATCCGCTACTCCACATTTGTGTCAAACCAACCACAACATACAAGCACAAACCCCCCATACAAATTATCAAGCATGGTGGTGGAGATATAATGACTTGGAATTGCAGCCGCAGCACCTAAACAACTTGTTGTATATTGAGTACCCCATTATGTCCTTGTATACTGATCTATTCTGGAGTCAAACATGAGGCCCAGTCAAACATTAGGCCTCAGCCTGACTGAAATGCTGTGATGAGACTTTAAGAAAGCTGTGCAGAAACAAATTAGTAAATAACCTGAAGAAACACTGCAAATAAAAGGAGGCAACAGTAACAGTTTGAGAAAATGTAATCGGGTCGAATGGAAGATGATTACTTAAAGTGTTTTGCTGCTAAAGGTGGTTCTGTGACGTACTCAGCCATGTGTACCCATAGTTTTTCACACACTGCTTCTACAGTTTAGATTAGTTTTTGTTTAAAAAAATGTAATGACACAATGTAATATGTATTTTTTAAACTATTTTTTCTAATTTGTTGTAAAAATTTAATTGATTTGATTTATTTATGCCCTTAGTGATTCAGAGTTGTTCAAACACATCTAGCATCAACCTAAATTATTACACAAAAGTTTAAATAAAAGTTGACCTGTATTTTAACTTTTATCATTATTTTTTGTCTGATACATTTCTCTTTTTATTGTGCTGTGAAATAACAAACTTAACAAAACTTAGTGTGTGAATGTGTGGCTGAATGTGTGCATGTCTGATTGTAGTGTAAAGTACTCTGGAGTCCTCGAACTTGATAACGTGTTATTCAAGTTCAGACTGTATCTATATGTTGCTTTAAACTAATATTACTAAATTGTTTTAAATAAAAAATACCTGTCCATTCACCTTAGATACTTAAGGTAAGGCATGTCTTACATATCTTACGAATATTTTATTTACTTTAAAAAGAACAAAAACAAAATAAATTCATGCTTCTAGAAGAAGTTTGAGTTCTTTAAGTTCTGCAGAGGCCTGTTAATCACGCCTTCATTCAATGTAGGTGTGTCAAAGCAGAGAAACAGCAAAAAATAGTAGAATAATGGCCCGTTAGAACCAGGACTGGACTCCACCGGGTTATAGGTAAGAGTCTTAGAGTGTTGCTAGGCAACATCAGAATACCTGGAAGGGCCAATCAATGTTTGTTTTCACATTCTGAACGTCCTTTGATATCACACAAACAGAAGTTCCAACATTCTACCTTCCGCTCATAAACTCTCTGACTGTGCTGAAAGGCACACACCAAGCTTCAAGTTTCCAGACTATTTACACTTGTTGCTAACGATATCGCACCGGGAATTTATTAAAACCATCATGAAGAACGACTCCACACAAAACACAACCACTTGCAGAACTTCAGCCATTAAGGAAGAGTCAGGTAAGTCAGAAACTTTGGTAAAAACTTTCTTGAAGTCGTGTTAGTTGCCTGTGTGATTTATTAGGTAAAAACTTTAGATCTGAAATTAAAAGAAATCACTATTAAACACCAACTTTACACTGAAAAAGCTTGAAATAGTTTTGTGTACAGGGATCTGTCAGCAGAAATACAAAACCAGGTTCATAGCTGTGATTTATGAGTTTGCAGTTTAGGGAAAATAAGAGCTGAGTTTTCAGTGACACAAAGTAAAATGTTTATAGACAATCAGTTTACCAACTTTAAACATTGAAGAGTGAAAGTTAGTACAGGTTGGAGTTTATTTTGAAGTTAAAAAAGTGAAATATTTTGTCAGTATTCATGTGTTTGATACTTTTCCCATCTTGATCTGATCTGATCTTTTTTACTTTTGTGACAAAACCCACAAACCTCACATGTGTAAAATCATGTTTTCACTTGTGAATACATGATGAAATAACATGTAAAGCACATCTTTTGCAGATGTGTGGCTTTGCAACAAAAGTACATTATCTTCGCAGGCAGAAAAACACGTTTTCAGATGTAGAATTGTGCTAAATTTGCAGATGTGAAACATGGTTTGGGCCAATTTAGACATGTTCCTGTCACCGCATGTGGTCAATTCTCCCACATGTGAAAAAACATCCAAAATTCATGTGTTTTTTGAAAAGGCGTGTAAAAGGTAAGCACAAAAAATTCAGTACAAACTGACATTCTTCGTGAATTTTCTCGTTTGCAGAGAGCGACAGCGAGATGATACTATTCAATCCAGTGTCTTCAGGGAGCAACAGAACAGTGGCATCGAAAAGAAAAGCCACTCATGAGGATGAGCCTCCCAGAAAGAGAATTAGAGTTTCAGAAGAACCTGGACCCTCTACACAACCTGACGACCGGGTCAAAAGAACCAGAAAGTTAAAGAGAAAAATCACTGACGTCGGAGAAGGACAAAGGCCGGCCAAGAAGAAAAGGGGACTAGACCTTATATTGATTGAAGAGGCTACGTCTTCCTCAATGGACACTGGTAAAGATTTATTAATAACTGTAAATATTTACATTTTAGATGTAAAGTATAATGGCTGTCACTGTTGGCATGCAGATCTAAAGACAACAATTTCCCCAAATGACAAAAATAACCAGAACTAAGTCTTATTTTGCACTTTGTTTTTATAGTGCGTGTGAACAACGTGCTAATGTTTCATTTGTTTTTTTCTTTCTTAGACTCCACTAGCAATGATATGGAGGACTACTATCCTTCTGAAGGAGACAAGAGGAAGAGGAAGCAGAAGAGGAAGGCAGATGATGCTGAAGAACCACCTAACAGGAAGAAGGCAAAGAGAACGGAGAAAAAAACAAACACAGAAGAAACCCAAAAAGGTCAGTGTTCGGTTATTATTGTGCAGTTTGGTTTCATGTGAGATAGTCACTATTAAGACACTTATAGCCAAGATGGAGTACATATTAAAGTTTAGGTAACATGAGTAAATAATCACTGATGTTCTTCTGATATATTATAAAACTAATATATGTGTTCATGTGTTTAGCTGATTTTATGACAAAGTATCAGGAGCAGGATTCACTCGGGGAAGGAGGCTGTGGATCTGTGTTCGCTGGTTATCGAAGGGCCGATAATTTACCAGTAAATATTACAAACACACACTGTCACATTCCAGATACTAACAAACACAATATGATCAGGGCTCTAAGCAAAGTATTGTTTGTATCTTGTAGGTGGCAATCAAACACATCCCTGAAAACAACAACCTTTACTGCAACCAACGTGTAAGTGAGCAGCTGTTTCTAATCTGCACACTCACCTTCTTACTGGATTATAGATGATTTATACGTTGATTTTCCCTCACTCTCCTCTTTGTTGTTATGTTTCAGGATGAGAATGGAAGGCGGCTTTCTGTGGAGGTAGCTGTCATGTTGAGACTAGAGGAAAAAACAACTAGTTCACCGGGGACGTCAGCCCCAGTTTCCCTCCTGGACTGGTACGATCTGAGAAAAGAACTGATCATCGTGATGGAGAGACCAGTTCCTGCCGAGGACCTCTTCAGCTACAAAGAAAACAACGGAGGTTGCCTCACAGAAGACGAGGCCAAGGTAAGCTGATGGACAATCTGTGTGAGTTTGTGTGTGTTTCACAGATATTGTCAGTCATTCTGCTTGTTTTATTGTTTCATATTGATTATAAATGACCTGCGTCAGAACTATAAAACACATCACATCACCACCCTGGCCTCTTCAGCTGCTGACATTTAGATATTTTTCCCTTTCAGGTTATACTGAAGCAGCTGATTGATGCTGCGATGCACCTTCAGCGCCAAAGCATCTTCCATCGGGACATCAAGATCGATAATATTTTAATTGAGACCGGCTCAGAAGTCCCGAGAATTCGCCTGATCGACTTTGGATTGAGCTCCATCGACGAATACGAGACTATCTTTGATGATTTTATTGGTAGGATTTCTAATTTTTAAGTGCCTTTTAACACGGAGCCTCTCCATGTCTTCATACTCCTAAATGTCTTATTTTGATGTATCTGTCAGGCACCTGGGCTCACGTCCCTCCTGAGTGGTTGTTTCAGGACATGTACAGCGCTGAATCAACGACAGTCTGGCAGGTGGGAGTGGTCCTGTATGAGACACTCCACAAGAAAAACTTCAAGTCCACCAGCTTCCTAAAGCGAAAGATCAGGATCAGCAACTTTCTCTCGAAAGGTAAGACACACACTTGTGACAAATTCGCCATCTGACAGAACAGTTCGGCACCCAGACTTTACTCCACCTGAGCTGCCAGAATTTACACCCTCTGGTGCCTGAACATGCAAATTATTTATATACCCTTCACTTATCTCCATGCAAGATAAATTATATCATATATAGATAAATCCTTCTGGGTGTTTAGCTTGTTTTTTCAGTGAGTTAATAAATCTGTTCTTTGTCTTTGATGCTACATTGAACTACTGTAGCCCTAACCTTCGTCACTCTTTTCCCTCGCACCCCGCAGACTGCCGGGATTTCCTGAAGAAGTGTTTGACTGTATCCTTGGAAGAGCGTCCCACCCTGGAGGAGCTTCAGTGTCATCCTTGGTTCACGTGAAACACACTAACACACGACTCACACACTTTGATCATTAAATTTACTTGTCTTTTTCATTTATTACTTTATTCAGTCCAGATACAGAACCTTTATATAGGAATAAAAACGGACAAATTTTAGGGGTAAAAAATGGTTTGATAGCATGTTAAAATCCATGGGCTGCATGGTAGTGAGGTGGTTAGCACTGTCACTTCACAGCAAGAAGGCCTCCAGTCTGAATCCCATCTGGGGCATTTCTGTGTGGAGTTTACATGTTCTCCCCGTGCACGCGTGGGTTTACTCCGGGCACTCCGGTTTCCTCCCACACTCCAAAAACATGCACATGAAGGAGATTGGACTTTCTAAATAAATAAAATACTCTTATGTGTGAATGAATGCATGGTTGTCTGTCTTTGTGTCTTTGTGTGGACCCTGCGATGGACAGGCGATCTGTCCAGGGTGCTCCCGTCTCTCATCTGTTGTTTGTTGTTTAGCAGGTTTAGGAAATGTGTAAGTGAATGATCTTTTTAATAGTTATTTCTTTAGCATTATTTAGCATTATTTCTGTATCATGACTGAATAAATAAATTTATTTTGTCGCACCTTTCCTTGTCTCATCTGAACAGCAGCAGTAAGATGAGACAAAAACAAGTGTCAAATGAGGATTTTTTGTTTGTTTGTTCGTTTTTTATGTTGTTTTGAGTTTTAGGTGAAAGCGAATAAAGCGTCCCAGGGCAGCGTCCCACCCTGCTTTGACATCACCCACCTCAAATCAAAAGTAATTTAATACTAACTTTACATAATATTAAAAAAATCAAAGATTTTCAACATCTGATTTTTTTACATTTAACATAATTTTATAAGAAAATTTTGTCTGAGAATTGTGTTTGTGAGTTAAGAATTTTTTTTTTTTTTGCTGTGATTTAAATAATAATACAATAATAACAATATTTAAAAATAATTGATAATAATTTTCTGATACAAATGATCTTTCTTAACAGAGTTTTACTTTAGTGATTCATAAATTGTTCTTTGTAAAATCCTTCTATATCTAAAGAAGTTTCAGAAACTTTTAGTCATTTTCGATTCAAACCTCTGAAGAAACCTTAATGTGGATCACTTCAATATTCAGTAATGTTTGTCTTTGTGGTTTCCAGATTGTTGAAGAAATGTTTGACACGAGTTTCTGAGCAGCGTCCTCATCCTGAACGACTTCAGTCCATTTCTCAGGTCAGTCAGAACAGCTTCAAGGAGGTTTTGGCTAACTTCTTCACACTGTTTTTACCTTTCTTTTAATCTCTCCGTGTACATATTTACCCTTTTCTCTGTTTTTCTGTCCCATAGAAACGTCTCCTGGTCCCGGGACATCTGTGTGGGTCTGCGTCTCTTTCCTGTCCTCTCAGACCCCAGCCGGTCGAGGCAGATGGCCGCCCGCCCTGAGCCCAGTTCTGCTGGAGGTTTCTTCCTGAACAAAGGGAGTTTTTCCTCTCCGCTGTGGCCTCAGGCTCGCTCAGGATGAGGACTGAATCAATTTCAAAATGCAAGAAGTTGCAAATTGAAAATAAGATTCAGTCTGCTGGTTTCCTCTGATTTAAAAAAAAAAAAAAATTTAAATAAATTGGTATAAATTGGATTTAAGTTGAACTTGTTTTTTTGTTGTTGTTGTATTTCTAAGATGACTTTTAATGGTATCTGGCAAGTACATTTAACCTTATACAAGAGGAAACACCAAACAAATGTTTAACTATTAATTATCATTGCATAACAGAGTAAAAATCAATAAGAACTTTAAACAAAAATGAAATCAGTAAAATCATTTCACTAAAACTACAAAGTGTAAAATCTAAGTTTCAGGATGGCTCTAACTGCAACACCAATGTTTTTAAGCACTGAAAGTTTCTTTTATGGATAGTTTTATATGAGATGTTTCATTGAGTTGTTCTTAAAGTTTGAAGGAGCCTGTGTAAAGTCTGATCACCTCTGTTTTCATGTTTTAAGTCTTTAAACATTTAAGATCATCTGGTTGGTGATCTTTGTGTTCTGGGTTCAGGTTGGGTGATGGTATAAAAGTTCCTCTTGATTTAAAAGGAGCCAATGGTTAAGAGCCTCAAAAATCAATAATAAGACCTTCAAAACTTGTGTTTTACATCATTTTTTATTTTGTCTGGTAAGACAAGCAGCTGCTTTTTATACAAGGAGAAGATCACAGAGATGACTGATCTACAGCAAGAAGAAGGAGAAGAAGTTACAATTCTTTTTATTTTATTTTTTTTATTATTTTTGGCCAAGTTTAAATAAAACACTACTTTCCTTTGTTTTATCTTACGGACAGATGGAAAATTATCTTGACTAAAAGTTTTAAAAGATACCTGAGCTAGTCATCCCTACCTTAATTTCAGTAAAATAAAAGAAGTTTCATTTTGTATAAGCTTTCACTCCATTTAAATGTTCAGTAAGAGCTGCAGGGAAACATTACTATTTTAATTTTTTGAGCAGAATAATTTGAATAATATTTAGAAAAACAGCAGAAGGGAAAAAAATATATCTTTTAAATATTACCATGTATTCTATTTGTCAGCGTCTCCAGTGTTGAATTCTAGTGTGAAACCTTTTAATGTGAGTGATCTTTATCTGGGCTAATAAATGAAACTGGAAGTACTCAAAATCTGAGATCAGTTCTTCTTCCTGATGACAACAAGAACATCTGAGTTTCAGCGCTCAGCTTTCCTCAGTGGATCTGAGGCCAGCAGAGACCAGGAGCCACATGGGATTAACATCCAGCAGATAGAAATTAGACAAGAGATGAAACAAGATGGATGTCCAGCAGAAGAAACAGGATATCAAATGCTAAAAAAAATGAAATTCTTACACTGTGTGTGTTGAAAGATGCTGGCAGAGAACAGAGAAATCAGAAAAAGGATTTTCTGAAATGTTTAAATATTAAAACATATTAATATCTATGAATATTCAAATAGTTACATTAATATTAAGAAAAAACTGTGGCATGAAGATGTGTTTTTACAAACTAAAGTCAAAAGTTTCTAAAAAATATTTTTAAATACATTACATCACACATCTTAAAACATATATAAATGATTGAAATGTGAAAAAGAAGAAATTAAAAAATAAATCAAACAAAAACTTCTGTAAGTTCAGCATGTTCATGTGCTACTTGAGTGGCAGTCTCCGAGTATATTTTTTCTTGTTATGGATGCAAACCACCATTTTTTTTAGATCAGTGATGCCCAATCCTGGTCCTATTAGGGCTACTATTTCTGCATGTTTCAGATGTTTCCCTCCTCTTCAGCAGATCTTTAAGTTTAAGAAGTCTGTGGCTCCATCATTCATTTAAATCAGACAATAAATCAAACAACTAAAACAAGATCTTGGTGCTCAGTTCAGAGAATGGTGAGGAAAAAATGCAAAAAGCTGTTGAGTGGTTGGTAGTTGCATTTTGTAAGACCCTTTTGATACTGGATGACCACTCCACTACAACAACAACAAAAAAGAAAATTGCAGGGTCTTGGCGAGGTCTTCCAGCATGTATTAGGGACAAAAGGACTGCTTTACATGCGAAGAGTGTGATCAGATTCTGGTTCTCAACCTGCGCAAAACCTTTACAGCAAGATCCTGGTGGTTTATCATTTTGGTAGCAGCAAATCTGGGTTTTGGGGTAGAGCATGGGGAGTGTGGTGGTAGCTATGACAGAGTATTCATGACCTGGGATGGGATGTGATGGGATTTCTATAGGATCATGGAAACAACCACACGCAAACGGGATACCCATTACTGCATCCTGACAGGGTCCAAGAGAGTCATACCAGGCCTGGAGAGGACACAGAAGAGTGAAAATAGCCAGGAAAAATCTGTTTGGCAAATACTAAGAGTGTAGCTGCATCATGAATGCCCTCACACACAGGAGGCTTTCCAAATGTATGATCCAGCCACATTCAGATACACACAGAGCTTTGAGATTTAGGCTAGTGTTAGGCTAACTGATTGTAATTGTGTGTTAATAGAAGTTTGTCTCATTTTTTTCTGTTTGACCCTGGGATGGACAGCGACCTGTCCAGAGTGTAACCCGCCTTTCCTCCTTTGACCACTGGGTTAGGCACCAGCTCTCATGTTACCCTGAATTAACTAGGCAGAGAAAATGAGTGAGAGTCACTTCTATTTTTGGTCCATTTTTCATCATCCTCAAAACACCAGAATGTCCTTACACCACTAAACAAAAATGTGCTCTTAAGTCATGTTGCCAGGTTAAATGAGACCAGATCATCGTCAGCTTTGTTGGATGGGGCTCAAAACAACATGTAATTTTGTCTGCTGCCACTAGACGGGGTGAGAGCTGGAAAGGGGGGTGGGGGGTGGGGGTCAAACGCCTGCGCATAATAACCACCAGACATGACTCATTCAGCGTGGAATACCACAGCAGCCACAAACAGGTCTCTGGCAGACAAGGAGCAGAAATCTGAGCCTGTTGCAGAGTTTGTGAATGGGACAGGAATGAGCAAAACCAGGATAAATTAAATAGAGCTTCAATACATTTCAAAGATTTAAGAGTTTTAAGAAATCACCAAATGTTTAGCTTGGCTTATTTGTAAAGTCAAGTGTTTAAGTGACTAAATGCTGTGTGTTTTAGCTACTGATATCAGTTTAACTATGAAGAAAGTCACTCTTCCTGTCTCACAGTTTCTCTTTATTTCTTTTTATTGAATTCCCTGCTGGCTCTGTGATGCTTTTGGCCACAATCCTGCTCATCAAGTCATCATGTGGAGCTTTTTAAAAGACAGCACAGGGACGACATATCACCTTGTCAGATCTAATTGCAGCTCTGATCATCGTCATTCTTGCCCCGACTTCCCCCCGTGGAGAGCACCACTCAGTATGAAGACTAACACATGTTGGACAGTCGGATCGTTATTTGCTCTCGTGGAGTTCATCCAAGCCCGGCGGGCCTGGAGAGCTACAAGTCTATTCTGTGGGCACAAGAAATACCATAGAAATAACATATTGTACAACTTAAAGTATGGCAGGGGAGCAAACTGTGAGTGGTCACATTACATGAAAACAGCAGGCAGGAAGTGTTTTGCAACAGCGGAAAATCTTCAGGTCCAGTCTGACCACCAGACGGTCACACTTCATCTGGCTTGCGGGCTGTGGTCAGTGGATGGATATCTTCCTACCGTGAGGCAGGAGACGCTGTCCAACATTCGTCTGTTCCCCCTTACACACTTTTTTCCACCTCTCTGACACATGTAACTTCTATCTACATCGACACCTCTTCTCGGCTTCTCTTCCTCCTTTTTTTCCTCCCAGCTTCCTCGGCTCCTCTCACTACATCTCCTGCCTTTCCTTTTCTTCTGTAACTTTGTGTGATTATGTTTGGCGCCCCTCCCCCACTGTACCTTTCACCCCAAACTTTCTCAACCCTCTCTCCCTCCCTCTCTTTCTCTCTCTCTCTTTCTCTGTTTGTGGTCAGTCACACTTAATCTAGCTCCATCCATCTGTTTCTCTTCATTCATTTAGTCCGGCCTGCTTTCGATTAAGATTACATCAGGCTTTGACCTATTAGCGGGCCATGATCCTTTTGAAGTCATTCTGTGGTTACAGGTTAAGCTCAAAGCCCACCAATCTTCATTCAAGTACACACAGAAATTGGAAGAGGAAGGATAAAAATGGTATAGGTTTTTAAAACTTTTCAGCCAATGACTAAAGTCACTTTTTTCCAGTGGGATCTGGGATCATTAAATCGTACAAGAGTCCCAGTGATTTGGACACTCAATAGAGACCCATTTCAGGACCCAACCCAAAATCCAACCTAGCAAGCTGTGAACTGGCATTTATTGTTCATTTAATTTCATATCCTGAGGATTTGAAGTACTTCCTGAAGGTAACTTTCCCAACTGAAAAAGTTTCTGTTCTTTATTATAGTTGCTGTTTTAAAGTTACGGTTTCCACTGAACATTACGGAGACCTTTGTCATTCCTTTTGAAGACAAATGGAGAACATGTTTAGTTTTACCAGCCTAACACTCTTAGTTGTTTTATAAACCAGTATTTTTAATAAAACATAGCCCACAGATGCTGTAGTTTAGCAGAATCAGAGATGATCTGATACGTCTTGTGTTCATGGTCCTTGGACTCAGTCAGCTGATGAGCCTATTGTCACCGTTCATTTTATGGAAGACCACATTTGAAATCAGTAAATCGACTTACGTGAACGTCTGACAGAGATTGACTGAAATGTTAAGCTGCACATCATCATTACCCCTGGGTCAAACCTGGGCTAAGTGGCCAATTGGCCGAGACGTGACGCTAAACTGACATCTATTGGCCAAGTTGCGGTGAGGTAGGATGTTAAAGTCGTTTAGACTCATCAGCCTAAGTGGACACAGTTGACTGAAAGGTCTCAAACCTCCTCACGTCTGGTTGTGGGTAGCTTTCAGTGCCAGCGCCTCTCAATTAAAGCAGCGGATAAAAAGACGTGGGCTGCTGAGTCAGTGTCTGATTTTTGATGTATACCTGCAGCCCTGATTTCACCTCACAAATGAACCAGATATGTGACTTTTGAGAGCTTAGAAGGCTTTGCAGCCATTTGCAGCCATGTGCCCTTGTCTTTATGCTCAGGTTTATTTATCTGCATTCACCTGAGGTGAATGCAGATACTCTGAAAGGTGAGTGTTTTACAAAAAGAAAGTTTCAATTTTTGTTTTTGTTTTACATGATCAGTGTATTACTCAGTTCTTCATCTCATCAGTCACACGAAACTTGAAATATTTCCATCCTTTTTAAAAAAAACATAATGGCATCAATAGGAGTTTTGTTGTATTTTTTATCATCATGTATTTATCACATTCAGATGAACAGATTTTGCACCTTAACAACTTCTGTCAAAAATACATTACATGCATTTATTTTTTTCCAGTTCCATGACTTATTTTTATGTTTGTCACCATTCATATCACCTCCATAATTTCCTGTGCAGGTATGTTTGGTATCGTTTCAACGATGACCAGGTGATGGCTACAGGTAACACTCAGAACCTGAGTTTCCCATCTGTGCGGGTTCACCACGCTGGGCAGTACTACTGTGTGGCATCAAATCGATTAGGATCCCAAACCTCGCTTGTTGCTTCGCTCACTGTTCTCTGTAAGTAAGGGGAGTGTTTGTGAGCTGTTTGAAAGTCTTTGTGGTGGAAACAATCTTGTTTGTATTGTCTGCATTTGATGGCAGTGAGCAATAAATAAAATGATATAGGCTATAAATTATATTTATATAGATTTTTTGGACTTGCTGAACAGTAGTTAATCAAAAAAACTTTGAAAGTCTGGATTTTTCTTTTTGTTTCTGTCAGTGAAATTATCATGACCTCTGATCATTTTCCTCCTTCTCTTAATGTGTTTAAAATCACATATCTTAAGCAGAAAGAAGATAAGTCTTATGTTATCTTCACCCTGTTCTTTAGTCTGTGTTACTTTGTCTCGATAAAGCCAGTTTATGGTCATAGTTCTCATTCTGAGCTGAAGAAAAGGTGTAACGCTCCCTCTCAGTCCGGGTAAGTCCCTGCCTCTAATGGAGTAGTTGTGTATCTGGGTCTTATTCTTGAGTGATGGGGGATGAGAAATGAGACAATGGATTGGCGCCTCATCTATAGTAACATTGCTCCAGTCTGTCATGGTGAAGAAGGAGCTGTGTTGAAAAGCAGACCTTTGACTGAAAGAACGAGATCTCAGATACAAACGGATGAAATGATCCTCCTCCCCATCTAAAGGAGTCCGTAGAGGTGGTTCAGGCATCTGATCAGGATGCCTTCTCTTTGGAGGTTTTACAGTCACATCGTTCTGGGAGGAGACCCTGGAGTAGCACAAGATCTTGCTGGAATAACGATGTATCCTTTCTGGCTGTGGAATGCATTGGGATCACCCCAGGAGGAGCTAAGAGTGCCTGGGATTCACTCTTGGACCCGTGACTCTGTGACCTGACCTCAAAAAAGCAGAGGATGGATGGATGGATGGATGGATGGATGGATGGATGGATGGATGGATGGATGGATGGATGGATGGATGGATGGATGGATGGATGGATGGATGGATGGAAACAATAATATTCAGAAACATAAATCATTTTCTCCTCTGCAGATCCTCCTAAGAACACCTCGATTTTGGCTTGTCCCTCCAGTGTGGTGGATGCTGGCCGACCTCTGACCCTGACCTGCAGCAGTCAGGCCTACCCTGCAGTGGACAACTTCACCTGGCACCGATTAACTCTGGATGGAGGCTCTGTACAATGTTAGCAACATTAAAATTTGTTTCCGTGACAACACATAGACTACCTGACTCTCTTTGGTCAATAGAGCCTCTTGGTCTTCGTGCTGCCGCTCTGTTTATCTGATTGCATTGCAGTAAAATCATTAAAAAAATCTCCCTTTCTGCTCCCAATGATCCAGCATGGGCCACCAACTCCGGTCCCGTCTTCACCTTTTCTGAGGTCAGCCCTGGTGAGAGTGGTCAGTACTACTGTGAGGCCAGGAATCAAATCGGTCCTGACCATCAGAGTCAGAGGTACAGATGAATGGATGACTCTATGCCTGTTCCTCTGTTTCTTTCAGATTTTATGTTAAATTAGAAAACATAGTCATTTATTTTAGCTGTTTTTTGGGTTTTCATTTTTTACTTTTCCTCTAATGCCTTCAAAAGTTTGTATAATGTCTTTGCGCCTTTTTATGGATTTTCAGATGTTTTTTTATGTCATGGTGTATTGTTTTGACCCACTAACGCTCTGAAAATCTAAAGTAACTCATTTCTGCTGTGTTACACACCCACATTACTCGTAGTTATTATCACCACTACCAAAGACAGAGAGTTTTTGCCCCAGTTTGTGTTTGTCTGTGAGATTGCTCACAATGTTATTTTCAAGATTTAGCTAAAACAGTTATAACTCTATAATTTCTCAGCATAAGGTGATCCTAGCTTAAATCTCTGGCATGAAAGGCAGCGGGCAATATGCATTCCTCCAAGGAATTACCTTTTCACTTTCTTTGTTACTGTCAGTCTTTACAGGTCTTTGAGGTGTCATTGATAACGCTGATAATGAACTGGACCTGCCTCGTGTTCACAGACATGTTTCTGATTTTCTCAGACTCTTTAGCAAACCAGAGTATTTGTTGATGTTTATATCAGGAAGATTTTTAGGCTTGGAACAATGAGCGATCACTCTGATCAGGTTCTGGTTTTCATCGTCTCCTGATCCCCGGCTGTTTTTTTTCTGTGATGCATGGTGAGTCATATAGAGCGCTCTCGCTGTAAGTGGAGCAGAGGAGGTGATGAGGTGTTGTGGAAAACTGCTATTTGAGTCTAGACAGCTGAAGAAATGGAGCTTTGGAAATCACAACTGGAAACACAAGTCTAGACAGCTCCTCACTGATCTTTTAGCTCTTTAATCACTTTCTGTTCTGTTTCTATTTTTATGTCTTTTGTTCATTTTTAGCTTGTTGCACTTCTGTTTTCTTCCAGTCTCCAGTCATACTGATGATAACCTTTGTGATCCCTTCACTGGCAGGTCGTTTGAAGGCCATCGCCTTGGCTACAGCGGTGGGCGTGTCTGCTGGACTTATCATTGTCACCATGGCCATCATGATCAGGTGACTGAGAGAACTATCCTTATTGCAGCAGACATTCTTGAAAATATACACAATAAGTGCATGTAAAATACCTTTTTATGGAATTCTTTATAGATTTTCCTAATAACTGTTTTCAAGTAAACTTTCTTTTTTCTGTCTTTTATGACTTTGTGAAGGATTTACCCACTTTATTGTCTCAGTAGTCTCCTTATTGTCTTCACAGTAAGAACATGCACAAAGTGAACGCAGAGACAGAAGAAACTGCAAACAAGGTACTTAATTCTTTATTGTATTTTTTTCTAATCAACCTCAGGTTTGCTCTGTATTTATTGAATCTTACAAATTAAAAACAAACTTTTAATTAAAGGCCCAGCATTCCTTATTATTATTTATTTATTTATTTATTTTTTTTAACCAGGTAAACCCCATTGAGATCTAGATCTCATTTTCAAGGGGGACCTGGGCAGAAATCTGCAGTGAACAGCAACCTGGTTACAAAACAAAATTAATTAATACATATGCACAAGTATAAAACAATTTAAAAACAGTGACAATGTTTAAAAGAAGAATTCCTTGAAGGAATGCATATCACCCACCACCTTTCCTCCCAGAGACTTAGACTACAATCATATAATGCTGAGAAAGGATGGAGCTATAGCCATTTTGGTCGAAGCTTGTAAATGGTGAGATCTCATTCAAATTGGTAAGATCTCAAGAGATGTGATAGCACTCAGAGAATATGTAGTGACTCTCAGCCACTACCACACTAAATCTAGCTATCGATCAATATCTGTAAGATTGACTGAGTTATAGCCATTTTTGTATTAGCTGTGGCAGCCATCTTAAATTGGGTTGACACCAAATGTAAATGACTTTATAATGTACAGCCAATGATCACTTTCTGAGAGTGTCACTAAAATTTGTCTGGTGGAATAGTCCTCTGTCTGTTGTCATGAGTTATTTTGCTAACAGACAGACATAGTTCAGTCCAATAGTTAATGGTAAAGTTTTAGTTTTAAAACTATTAGTTAGAACTCAAAGTACATATGTGTTGGGTATGACTCTCAGCTACAAACATACCAAAATTTAGCTTAATATCTGTAAACTTGAATGGGTTATAGTCATTTGTGCTTCGTAAAACCACTTAACTGTGGTGGCCATCTTGAATGGGGATGACTTTAAAATTTTATCAGCTGTAGTTGAATATCCAGTGATTTATTTCTGAGAGTTTCACTAAAATCCATCCAACTGTTCATGAGATATTTAACTATATTTTATATTTAACAAACACGCTGACTTAGGCAAAATGTTATTGCTTCTTACTTTGGCAGCAGAAAATAAAAAATGGTTGAATATTCTATCTTTGATTGATGAACCTCTGTTTTGTCCTGTGTGTGTATTTGTTCTGACCCTAGCATGCATTAGTGACAGCTGACACCCTGAACTGTGAGTCAGCTGAACAAACCCTCCCCATCAGAAAGGGCAAGATGTCTGACATACCGGTGAGCAACTCACCACACCATCAGCGGTTTATATATAATCATTATTATTTTATTTTTTAACAGGAAATATATATTTGAATGTGTTCATGAGTGTGCAGGAGGAGCCAGAGAACTTGAGTGACAGCTCCCATCCCTTCATCGTTCCTCTGACTGATGCTCCACCAATCAGAGAAGCTGCAGGTCACAGCCCTGCCTCCTCCTTCATGACTGTTCAGTACTGCAAGTCGACCAGGTGCACACATTCACTCCTTTAGTCTTTCACCTCTTTCATTCTGCAACATCTGGTCTGTGTCTGCTCAGGCGCGAAGCGTCTAAACCCGGTTTGTTTCTTCAGTCCAGATCAGGTTCAGGTACACAACCTGCCTCTGAGTGGTGAGAAAAAAGTAAAGGATTCCTCCAAACATGTTTACAGTTTACTGGCCAAGCCTCACCACTGACCAACATGAAACCCCTTCATCAGGTAAAGAACCTCCATCATGAGAAAATTAAAGTGTGATAAGGTTTGGTATGACTAGATGCCACCACAAGATGAAATTCTGTCCATTTGTCATTTTGTGAACAACCAGACAGATTTTAATAAATCATATCACTGGATATGCATTTTCAACTGACCGACTTTTGAAATCGACCCTGTTCAAGATGGCCGCCACACTCGTCCGTCTTCTTCCTGTGTCTCCTGTGATCTGAAAACATTATGTGGAGGATTCTGTTCATCCAGCGGCTCCTGAACTGTGTTGCACATCTTCTTGTTTTCTCTCTGGATGTCTCACAATAAAAAAAAAAAAATAAGAGTCCGTCAGTCCACTTATTCATCAGGTTTACTGATTATGACTTGTACTTTTTCACAACACATTGGAGAACTTCCACAGTGACACTGATCAGTTCAGAAAGACATTGCTACACTGACGATATGTTCATTAGACCACCTTACACCACAGACATGGTGTTACTTAATGTGGGGAAACATGGCTAAACGTGGCTGCTACATTTTACCAGCAATGACCCTTCTCCGCTGCTCAGAAATCTGTTGGCGGAAACCAAAAACAACCCGATGATTTTTCTCACCTTACACCACAGTCAGTCAACAAAACGTCAACTTTAGATATTAGAGAGAAATTTTGTTGCAATAGGAGTGTCACTTCCATGTTTTTCACTACATTTCCTGTCATTGCATGTCATAACAGATTACATTATTAAACAGAGACCTATTTCTCAACAGGATAAAATTAGCCAGTTGAAGTTGCAAAATTAATGTTCTACAAGACTCCATATTCGAACCATTGAGCTTCTGCTTGAACTAACTAAAAGTTGTAAAAATGTTCAGTGCCAAATGTATGCTATCATACAACCCCAGTTTTATAAAAGTTGCGACACTGTGTAAAATGTAAATAAAAACAGAATGCAATGATTTGGAAATCTTATAAACTAATTTTTTCACAATGAAACATAGTTAGCATATCAAATGTTTAAACTAAGAAACTGTTCAATTTTTACAAAAATTTGATTTTTGAATTTGATGACACATCTGAAAACGTGGGAACAAGGACAACAAAAGTCTGTAAAAGTGGTACAAAAAAGAAACAGCTGGAGGAGATATTTGCAACTAACTAGGTTAGTTGCCAACAGGTCAGTAAGTGAACTAAATATAAAAAAGCATTTTAGATAGGCTGCATCTTTTAGAAGTAAAGATGGGCAGAGGTAAACAATTTTGCAAAAAACAAAATAGTAGAATATTTCAGAATAATATTCCTCAATGGAAAATTGGGAATACTTTGAATATCCCATCATCTACAGTTCATAATATCATCAAAAGATTTCAAAAATCTAGAGAAACCTGTGAGCTCAAAGAACAAGACTGAAAGTCAATGTTCAATGTCTGTGATCTGTGGGCCCTCAGGGGCCACTGCATTTAAAACAGGTCTGATTCTGTCCTGGTCATCAGTGCGTGGACTCAGGAACACTTCCACAAATCATTCTCTGTAAACACAGTTCACCCTGACATCCACAAATATGAGTTAAAGCTCTGTCATTCAAAGAGGAAGCCATGTGTGAACACCAACACAAAGGTTTTAGAACATTTGCACCCATACACATTGTCCTTTTCGGGGTTGGTCTTGCACCTTTCAGCAACACAATGTTAAACTGCTTACTGCATCCACTACAGTAGCATAAAATGAAGCAAATCTTAATAAAACTCGCCCTCCATTTGAAAGCAGTGTTTGGGAAACTGTTTCTAGTGTGTGGCTCAGTGGCTCCACTCAGTGGACAAAGATGTTGTTAGCAGTAAACCATCGTCCATCCATCCATCCATCCATTTTATTTTACCCTGCTGCTCCTTTCCGGGTCACTGGGAGCTGGTGTCCATCTCCAACCACTGTGCGAGAGGAGGGGGGACACCCTGGACAGGTAGTTCCAATCATTTTGATTGGAGCTAAAACACCAAAATCCCGTTGACACTCACATGGAGATACCACAGAGGACAATATAAAGCCTCTGAGGAATGACGAGGTCAACTGACAGGCCTGAACCTCCACCCTCAGCACATGTTACGCTACATGTCTACGTCTGTGCAGCTGGATACTGAACACACCGTACAGTGACTCAACAGTATGACCAAAAGATCGGCTGTCCTGTTTCTCCACATCCTGCCTTTGCATAAAAGCCTTCATTGTCTTTTTTTTTTTTTTTTTTTTTTTTGGGAGGGGGGGTTGTTTTATGAAGTTTTGTAACTTCGTGTCCTCAGCCCTCAGAACATGTCATAATAAAATAAAACAAGAAATAAGGGAGGGATGACTTTTTTTACTTCTGCTTTTTAGAAGAATGTACAGAGGAAGTTTGCTTTAGTTAGTCACTTTTACTCTTCATACGTCCTATCTTCTCTCCTGTCCATGTGTTGTAGTCAACATAGGTCAAATTCAGACTATGGAAAAGTGGATTCTGATTATTCTTGTGTTAATGCCAGGTAAGATAAACCATTTTATATAATGTTTAACAAATTTGATGGCTGTGACAATCTGGTAATCTGTTTGTTTGTTTTTTTTCTCCTAGGAGTCTGGAGTGGAAACTGGGGGGTCAGCCTTGAAAACCAGTGTGCTTTAAAGGGGTCATCAGTGGTTGTAAAGTGCGAGTATGACTACCCCTTTGGGAATTTTGTCACTTCAGTCAAATGGTCCAAAGCCCAATTTGTATCTGGCAAATGGAGTCTAATTTCCGTCTCTAAACTTTCCTCAACCCCAGATCATTTTAATTACATCGGTAATCATAGGGGCGACTGCAAACTGAAGGTGAATAATGTTCAATCAGTGGACGAAGGAGCATATTTTTTCAGTTTTGTAACTACGCTCAACAAGTGGAGAAGTAAAAGATATGCATATCTGACTGTGAAAGGTAGTGAAACCAGAAAGGAAAACCATAAATTTTACACTTGTCCCAAAGAAGAAGAAGATGATGCAAGGACTGACGTGCTTTGTGTTTCTGTTTCAGAGCTGACAGCTGTTGTGCAGCCGAGCAACGTGACAGAGGGAGATACCGTCAGGCTGACCTGCAGTCCAGGTTGTCCCGGATTTACAGAATTCATCTGGTTCAAAGATGGACGACGTGTTTGGCGTACAAGCTTCCAGGTCAGCAGAGAGGATGCTGGGAGGTACTACTGCGCTGTCCTGGGACAGGAGGTCACATCTGCCCCTGTGGTTCTCACTGTTCGCTGTGAGTTTATGATTAAATATTTCAACTAGAGGCCCTTCTTTCTTTATTAATCAGTCGTGCACAACATTTCACATCCCTGTGTGTATCCTATGCTTCTTTGTACAACAGGTCAATTGTTACAGCAAACTCTTAACTTTTTATATTGACCCAAGAGACAGGGTTATCTTTAAAATACAAGAAGGTGATCCAAATCTTTCAGTAATTAAGGATGCCAATGTGTAAGCATTGAAGCACCCTTATTACTATTCGCAGCTTTAGAAAAACTCAGACCAAAAAGACATCAAAACATGTGGTGTGATATGACTTTTGGTAGCATTATATTTTTTTGGCAGAGACAAAATTGGCAAAGAATTTTTTCACTGCAACTTATAGTGATTACGCAGTGAGTGTTTGTCAAAGGCTGACTTTCTGCTCTTTCTGCCTGCCTGACTAGAGTGCTGTCAGAGAGAGGTGGACACAGGTGTGTGGTTACCATGGTGACCCCAATGAGCCGCTGGCAGCAGCTTCAACAGTTCTTTTGAGCTTGGTTCTCTTCACTCTTCTTTTACAGTTTATACATCAAAACCTTGACATTTTGTCAGCTTAGATTTTTACAAAAGTAAGCCCCAAATCAGGTTGGTGCATGTTGGAACTTCGGGCATTGGCGTCCTTCAAAATTTCAAAAGAAATGTTGAAGCTTATAACTATCATCTAGCTTTATCTGACCAGTCTGTCGCGTAGGATTAAAAATTGGAAACAAATTTCGGATTGGATGTACCTAAAAAGACAGCTAAAGTCCTTTTTAAGAACTACAACTTAGGCTGTGAGGAATGCTCATTTTCCAGCACCAGAAATAACCCCATGTGTCCTGTGGACTGGACTGTTTTAAGATGTAGTACTAATAAGAAGTCTTTTGTTAAGTTATTTAGTTATTCAAATCAACACAGTTCTGCTTATACAAAAAGGAAAAAAAAAAACAATGCTCTCCAGTCTGTGGCACAATCTCTCTTACACAATGACTAAATACAATAATATTTGTCTCAATAAATGCAGACCCTATAAAAATCACACAAATACAAGCATAACAATTAAGTAATCTTCTGTTGTTCCTTGAAGTGTGTCTCGATTGTTGCTTTCTGTGGCATTACACAGCCTTCAATTCAAAACTCCTAATCCTCTCATCAGATGCTCCGAAGGCTGTAACCCTGACAGCGAGTCCATCAGGACCTGTCATCAAAGGAAGCACGGTGACTTTAACCTGCGGCAGCGACGCCAACCCTCCTGTTACACAAAGCGGATACAGTCTGTACAAGGGCGGAGAGTTTATCAGCTCAGGCCAGAACCACATCATCCCTGACATCCAGCCCAGCGAGAGTGGATGGTACCACTGCCGGGCCGGGAACGGCATCAGCTGGGGAGGCAGCGACCTGAAGAACTCATCAGAGATTCACCTTGATGTCCTGTGTGAGTCAAAGGGGCATACCTGAAACCAGATGGAATATATTAAACATTTTGAAATGAATCTCTTATTTTGGACTTTTATTTTTCAGACGGTCCAACAAACGTTTCAGTTTCAGTGTATCCACATCATATCGTGGAGGGCAGCAGCGTGAACCTGACCTGCAGCGGGGCTGCTAACCCTGCAGCAGACAACTACACCTGGTTCAAAAGGACAGGGGTCCCGGGCTCCAGCTCCATGGTTCAGGTGGGCTCAGGACAGGTGCTGTCTCTTCCTTCCATTGAGGCGTCCCACAGGGGTCTCTACATGTGCCACGTCGGGAACAGACTGGGCGAGAACAACTCAACGGAGGTGATGCTGGCTGTGGTGGAGGAGCCGAACGGTTTGTGACTTTATTTACAAAGTCAGAAAAGGATCAGGTGTCTCACTCTGATTTTACTTCTAAATTCGTCATGTTTCTCCTTAGGCAGCCAGCCCCTTCCACTGTTAGCTGGAGTTGGAGTCTCTCTTTTTGTGCTGTTGGGGATCGCACTGCTTCTGTTCTGGTGAGTCAACTACAACTAAAACAGTGTGACTGATTGCTTCACACCATTCCTACTGGTAGCCAGCGTCAATTTTTCTGTGATTTCACCATCTTACTTTACTTTGTGGCACATTTCAACACTTGACAGACAACGTGACATATGTGTCATTTGAATTTCCATTCTGTTCAACACTTCCTCCGATTTTAGTTGCACAAATTGTGAGATTTTGACTGGGTCGCTGGAAGTATGGGTGGGGAAGGGGCTGCAGCACCCCTTAATGAATGACTTCAAGTGTGTAGTTCTCTGAATATTTTAGGTATAATATTCTTCATATGGTTGTTTAGGGTCATAGAAGGTCACACATTCTCACAGTCCCTTGAAACAGATGTAGCAGGAGAGGACTTCATGCTTAATAGAGAATGTCAGTTTGTCAGAAAGGGAGAATTTTCTTTTCAGTAACTTTATGTTTAAGTAGAACTTGATAAAACACAGCGTGGCATTCTGCTATATTGTGATATTATTAAGGGTCAAATTGACACAAAGTTACAAGGGCTTCTCTTCCTCTCTTCAGTTCCGAGGACCTCAGGAGGGTTAAAGACTAGCCACAAGATGAAGCAACAATCCTGAATGCTCTTTTCTGACTGGAGTAAACTTTAACACATTTAAACTTCACTTTTTTGTCTTTGCAGGAAGAAAAAGAGGTATCGTGCAGAGAAAGAAGTGAGTCCTTAGTTAACCTTTTAGAATCTTAAAAACTCCCCCAAAGCTTAAAATTTCATCTTTTAAGGAAGTGAAACATCATACTTTGTTTTTTTTTGTTTTTTTTTTTGGGGGGGGGGGTTACTTTTTCGCTTATATGTGACATGTTGTCTTCTCCCTAGCGGACCGTACTTGACTCAAAGCTCGATGAAGGAGCATCAGTGTATGAAAATCCAACTGAGTCTATTTATTCCAACATTCACATGTTCCAGTCCTCTCCTCCATCTGTCTCTGCTCAGGTCAGAGCTTCAGCTTCACAATATCACATTCACATAGAAGAAAACTGTAGAGGAGACTGACGCGCTGTTCTTCTATTCTTTCAGGTTCCCACGCTGTATGAGAGCGAGGTTATTTACTCCACGGTGACAGTCAAACCCAGAAACAAGAGCAGAGTGTCAGCAGACTCCTGGTAGGTTCAGGTTTAGATCCATGTGTGCTGCAATAAGCTAACAACTAACTGATGAAACTACAGGGTGTCAAATATCCAAATGACAATTAAAAGTGTTCGAATAAGTCAGAGAAGGTTAAACACCGTCAAATTCAAACAAAAGAAAAAGAAAAAAACTCATCTTAAAATAAGAAGCAAAACCACAAAAGGTTGCAATAGTGCGGACATTATCAAAAACAAAAAACTGATGACAATGCTTTGCTTAAGTTTGGTTAAAAATATTTATGATTTCCCCCTCAGGGCCAAAGAAAAGGACAACAGCAGCTCTGTGATCTACGCAACGGTGGTTAAATCCAGCTGAGGTTCTTCTTCCATTGAAAACCTTTCTTCTACATGTCTGCAGAAAAATCAGAGCTTCTAAGGGAAACAAAGTGATGCAAAGTGTTACTCACTCTTCAGTATTAGTATTTATTTATAAAACAGATTTGATTGCGAAACATTAAAGTAATGTTATTTTATTTCACCTTGAATATTTGTTGTGTAAACTGAAGCAGTTAGAAGAATCTGTTGCCTGTAACTGTATATAAAACTAGAACTGTAAATACTGGAAGGTTTAAAGAAAATAAATCATTCCCAAGTCATGACTTGTTCAATTAGGTTTTATTTTCGTGCAGTTTTTATTACAACATCCTAATATTCTCGTGTGCGCACATGGCAGCTATAAAAACAGACGTTACTGAACCTGCTGCTGGGTCCGGTACGTGTCAGTGGTTCTGTCAGGACTTTTACACACCATCATATGCTCTGGTCAGCAAAAAAAAGTTCATCGTTTTCACTAAAGTGTTGAGCATTTATCTGGCAGAGAGCTAGTGGTGCTCATATTACTGAGACACATCTACGGATAACATCTTGTATTTGTGGTGTTGGAGCATATCAGCTTTGCTGAATAATACAAAAACACATCTCTTTACATAAAAACTCATTGTTTGCTTTTTTTCAGGGAGATTAAAAGAGCAGCATCTTTATGCCAACCTGCCACTGTAGCTAAACCTGAACCATATATAAAACCATATTTAAAGATAACAATCCAAATTGTTTATGTGGTTTAAGTTAAATATGACTGTGTGGTAAGAGCACAGTCAGTATATATATATTGTTTGTACGCACTCATGTCAGGAGAAGCAGTTTGGATTTCAAATGCAGAAAGTCTGTGATTGTTATTGCACTCTCAATTTACAAATGTGTGCTTTTTTTCTTTTTAAGAATTGCATATATGAAATATCAATCAGCAAGAATATTTACAGCACAACACTGATTGAAATGCGAACATTGTCTTCAGCATTTTAAATGTGATTAGATGCATTGTACAAGACATGATGTATAAGACAAACTACTGCATGTAAAAAGACGTGGCGGCTGGCACAACTTTCAAAAAAAAAAGCAGCTTTAAACGAAAACTTTCCAATCGTTTTATTGACAAGCGTGACTTTAAACCCTTAGGTTTTCAATTGTCTACGTGGTTTCATCAGCCCCTGAAAATTTCCTTCAAGTGTTGAGGTGGAAGCTGCTCCGGCTTCAGGAAGCGCACCACTGGAGGCAGAAGCTCATCTGAAGCAAACTGATGAACGCCCCCACATCAAGTGGTGCTTCTTAAAACAGGAGGGCTCAGAGTTGCGTGCTTCAGACTTCGTGTTTCTTACGCAGTGCTGGTAGACGGTCAGTGGCGCGTGGAGGCTAGGGGACCCGGGCGAATCCTCAGTGAAATGTTTCAGTGAGAACAGAAATGCGAAGCTGTAATAAAAAAGATAAGCTCGCAGCTTTTCGGCTCCCTGGCACAGGATCCCAGTATCATCCACGAAAAAGTGTCCTTATCCTCATCCAAGAGTAGAGAGAGCAGAAAGTCGGGAGCAGAAATGTCATATTCGGGCCATTTTGTGAACACCGGGTGAGTTGTGATAGTTCTACAGGAGGAAAAAAAGAGAAGAAGAAGAGATGTGGCATGTGTCTGAGGTAAACAGGTCGTTTGAATATTCCTGTTTTGGAGGCAGCTGGTTTAAATCATTTGAGATATAAAAAAGAAGAACTAGATTTGCTAAGAACTGGTAAGTGGAAAAACTGCTCTTCCTGAACTTTTTCTTTGCTTGGCTGCACCTTGCAAAGCAGTCAGACTTTCTTGTAACCTTTTAAAGTGGTCTTGATCTACAGTTCATCAGGCTTCCTAGAGGTCTTTCAAAGTTTTTCCCCAGTTTAGGCTAATTTTCTTCTAATTTTTGATCTAGTCTTTGAACCCCGACAATGTATGCATAAAAATCAGGAAACGAGATGAGCAGAAAACAAAAGAAAAAGTGCCAAAAAACCCATCTGCAGGATCTGAAAGTCATGTCATGACCAAATTTTGTGTGTCAAACTGTGCTGTGTTTTGCATTTTATTACTGACTGATTTAAAGAAATGAGAACAAATAATTTCTTTTGGACAGGCAGATAGTAACAAAAAGGCCTAAAGGGCCTAAAGATATGATTTGAAATTGGTTCTTTGCTGAGTTGTTTGTTGTGTCAACGCAACAAAAATCATTTCTCTAAAATAAAATCAGGTACTGGATTAAAGATGAGTAAAAAAGCCAAAGTCTAAAGACCAACCTGAACAGTCCTTCAGAAAGCCTAAAGAACTATTGATCAAGCTCATTTATAGGATTTTCAAAAAGTATACCTCCTTAGAAACAGAGTACAAAGACATAAAGATTACTTCTGATATTTGTACAGTTCTGTATATGTGTGTATACCAACACAAAGAAAAGAAGTTCACACAATTCAACATGCCCAGCCAAAACAAGGTAGGTCTCTTACCCTCATGGCTGTAGATATCCAGGGCAGGAATCGAGACACTCTGGTGTAGACACCAGGTTTCTTGGCCATGGCACAGCCAGTCCCCCAGCTCACAACGCCCAGCAGACGATAGCGGCTGGCTTTGGACAGACAGTCAGCCGCTACAAAAGGACCACCGCTGTCTCCCTGAATTCCCCGAAAAACAGCCCCCGACAACATTTTAATCAAACATGGAATGATAAAAATGCACGCAGACGTCAAATTAACAGACACGGATGGAGAGCAGAAAGCAAATTTACCGAATAAGAAACCAAATGAAGTCAACTCATTTAAACTTGTGTGCAAAGATCATAAGCAGAAACTGTCTCTAACCTGGCAGGCATCGACGCCTCCTTTCTCAAAGCCCGCACAGAACATGCTGGTGGTGATTTGGTTGTCATAGTAATCAGGAGCGTTACAGACAGCATCACTGATGATGGGGACGGTGGCCTCCTGGAGAACATCTGCTAGATGCCCTGTGTTTAAAACAAAAACATAAAAACAAGGCTTTACCTAAACACCTAATGTTTGTATCTTGATGTATTATGTCCTTTTGGGACAATTATTGAATTATTTAAAATACTTTTGAGCAGTTCTCAAAGCACAACCATTTCACAAACATCTTTCTGTGCATATTTATGGAGTGTGTTAAGCAAAAAAGCGGTGATGACATGTAGCCCTACCATAGTATCCAACGTTTCCCCATCCTGTCACTGTTCCCGTCTGTCCGTCTATCAGTCTTTGACCGTATGCCGGCAGACAGACAGGCTGGATGTACTCTACAAACACATTAACATCTGTATAAACACATCATCAACAAAGATGCGAAACATCACAAATAAGTAACTTATTTTAGAAAAGGGTTAAGTTTATCCACCCATTAAATTTCTGTACCATCTTATTTAAAGTTACATTTTATCTTAATATCCATAACTGGTATTTTTTGTTTGTTTGTTTTTTTGTTTTTCTTTACTTAATTGTACAGAGTTGACAAAAATTGAGAAAAAAAACATGGATTTTAGGAGAGTTATAACTTCGCCCTGGTCACCTTTGGTCACCTTCCTCTCAGGTTCATAATGTAGCTCTGCCAAGATCAAACTGAAGCTCAGAAACAGCTGCACACTGTCACACACTGCTGCTCTCTCATCTGACTAACATTTATTCAACGCAGCGGAAGTTAGATGATAGAAACTAGTATTTATTTGGCTTAAATCTGGCTTATTTGCAGCTGTCACTAATTCTCTCCTTCCTATGTCTTCAAAACAGAAATGTTTTGAAAAGGTTTTTCAATCATTGATATAGTTTCTGTTGGCACTGCAAAGATAAAAACAAATTATCTTTTGAATTTGCTTCCTGCTTGTGCTTAGATTTAAAATTAATTCTTTTTTTTTTTGTAGTTACATGCGTCGAACTCTAGATGTCAGCCATGTCCTGTAGATTTTGGCACAAACCGATCCGGTTCACTGTAACTCAGCTGAGTGATTAAAACTACTAATTTGCTTCAGCCCTTATGGCTTGACTTCACATGGACAGATTATAGAAGTTACTGTGATGAGCACAAAACTTTGGTTCTTCGGTTTTAAACTGAGTGCCTGTGGTGCTGCAGGTCCTACCACTGAAGGTGAGAGGTTGTGTGAGGGCCAGAACAGCGATGTCCCTGCTGTTGTCATCAATATTGGCATCAACAAAGGGCAGGTAGCTGCTATGGTAAACGATGGTTTTCACCTCTGCCACGTTGGCATTGACTGGTTTGTTGTAGATGGAGCCCAGCAGGACACGCCAGCGATTAACAAAGCGGTAGCGCCTAGCAGAGGAGCGGAGAAAACAAAGACAATGTGATGTTTCTTATTGATTCTGTTTTTGTTTTCTGAGTTCTCAACATACAGACACAAACACTGTGTGTTACCACGATTATCTGTATCGTCTGAGCAAAATTAAGTCACCTAACAAGTCAATTATAAAATAACATTTACAAGAAGCCATTTTCTTACTGTTACTAAAGTTTTTAAAAAACCGTCCTCGTTTGTGCCTGACTTACTCTGGGAAGCAGTGAGCTGCAGAAACAACCCAGCGATCTGAGATGATGGAGCCTCCGCACTGATGAACCCCGTCGTACTGTAAGCTGACCTGCCAGGGCCAGCTGCCCTGCCGCGCGTCGACACCCCCGACGATACGGTCCGCTGCAAAACTTCTCCTGCCGCAGTCTGTAAAACCAAAAGAGGCAAAGAGATTAACAAAAATAAAGGTTAAAAATGACAGTTAAAGACAACACATATAATGACGACTAGAGATCAGAACTACAGTTTTTAAAAGAATGAAATGAGAAAAAGAAAAAGTTTAAACTTGCAAAAAAAAAAAACTCATCAGGAAGAATAAGACGCACAAAACCAAAAGTATACCATAAAGGAGGAATACAAGGTGACGTGCAGAAACAGATGAGAGGTTGGTGTAGGTTTTAAAGTGTGGCAGTGGGTCAGGATGAATGAGTGAAGATTTGATATTTTACCTTGACACAACAGTGTGAGAACCTCCCTGCTGTCACAGTCGCTGAAACAAAGACAGAGTCGATTACAGTTGGAATGACAAGAGAGAAATGACCAGAGTTAAAAACACTGTTCAGCTTTTCAGAGTCTTTCCTAGATAAATCAGCAACAAAGAAAAGAAGAGCAACTTGGAGGACAGTGAAATGGATTAGGAGACAAAGCCCTCTGGTGTTAGTTACCAGGGAAATAACGAGTCTTTGATTTTCTTGCCATAGCTGAGCTCCTCCTGTCTGACGCAGAAGAACTCTCCACCGTCACCACTGGCCTCTGGCACCGAAGTGACTGAATAATTTACCACACTGAAACAAACATGAACTTTAGTCAGGTCTATTTAGACATATTTATGCCTCATCAGTCTGGTAAAGGGACTGAACTTATTAAATCAGGTACTGATCATTTCTGAATTATATGAATATCAGGAATTATTGAAAACTACCGTGTTTTGCATTTAGGCTGCAGAAACTCAGACCAAACACACAGCCAGTACATTTAAGTGATGAAAAAGCTAAAATATCACTCACTTCAACAGAGGCTGTTGTGCACAAACATACAGCTGGGATAATAAGGACTTCATAACATGATAAGGGAAAAGACAGGATGCAAGAGATCATCATTACAAACTAATTTCTTGTAAGAAATTATGGTTTCTGCATATTAAGATTCAAATTCTTGTACATGATTTTGTCTTTTATTCTTCAGTGATCTTCAAAGCATAATTAAAACACACCCAGGACAGTGACTGAAGGAGATGAAATACATGTTTAAGCTTGTTGAACAGATGCATATTAGGGCTAGTTGAGGATTTAACTTTTCTTACAGAAACAAGTATGTATTTTGGGGATAATTTTAAGAAGATGCTGCTGCAGCAGCAAACATCCAGAATTATTTTTATTTACTTTTTTGGATGAAAATATTTGCTTCTTTCCTCATAAAAATGATAGGAAAAAACAAAAAAGCAGAAAAGTCTGTACAAATGCTAATCAAAGAATTTACCATGCGTGTCTGGCTGTTATGTGACTGCATGGGAATTGGACTTGTGTTGAACCTGCTGCAACAAAGCTTGCCTGACTCAACCAGGTTAGATCACAACTTCTTGACTAAAACACATCAGCGTGCAACACATTCAGTTTCTATTAGAGGAAAAGGAAACAAGTGCAACATCAAACTATCATCATATTTATCTCACCTGACAAATCCAACTTCCTCACAGCTGATGCTTGCAAGAAGTTCATTGGCTGGGGAGGAACACACCTGACGCCACCTCCTGTGTGCAGAGTCAAAGACTCTGAGACACTGGTCGGGGGAATTTACTTGAACTGCAGGGGTGAAAGGGACTAGAGTTACTTTAAAAATAAAAATAAAAAATAGCAGGACACTTCCAAAGATCAATTTTAGTTCAGGTGGCACACTCCTGAATAAACTAACAAAACAGTAAAACTCTCCAGTAAATACTAATGCAACAAATAAAGACTTGGTTATTCGTGTAGTTTTTAATGTCAACACTTGTTCAAACATAAAGAAATATGGAATAAAATCACCTCTTTAAAAGCATCACTAACTTACCATCATACAGTCCTGTGTCTTCCTCCATGGTGCAATATGAAACTACATAAATGTAATAAAAAGAAAACAACAAATCAGTTTGATCTTTATTAGCAGTTTCCAAAGGTTTATGGTACTTGACTGAGACAGGAAGTATAAGCCTCTAAAAACATCAAAGGCCAACAGATAATGGTCATCACAGGATTGACAGAAATGTGTGTTTGTGTGTGTGTGTGTGTGTGTGTGTGTGTGTGTGTGTGTGTGTGTGTGTGTGTGTGTGTGTGTGTGTGTGTGTGTGTGTGTGAAAGCGATGCAGTCTGACCTACGGCCCAGACAGCAGCTCCAATGGCCCCCAGGGTCATCACTGTTACACAGACCCCGATCACCCGCCAGGGGGTCAACACACAGGTCAGAGAGATCCCTCTGCTCCCTAAACACACACATAGGGTGCACAAATATATGTCACATATGACAGTAACTATACACTGTCATGGTCATATGATCGTGATTTGGCAGCACGTCTACACAAGCTGCAGCACATACCCACATGCAAAAGATCATAGCCATTCATGCTGTATGCACCAACATGTGTCCTAGCATGTTCATTCAGTCCATTAAACATTAAAACATGGTAACAAGCACACATGGCTGAAAACAGAACATAAGTGATGAAACCAAAAAAAAGTAAATACGGGTGAGTTAACTAAAGTGTAAGAGTTCACTAAACACTGCTGATACTGTATTACCTTCTTACATATTTAACAAAATAATGTGACAACAATTGAGAATAATGTTCATTTTGGGCACTTTCTTTGGACTCTCAACCAGCTGTAGAGGAAAACATCTGAGAAATCGTGACATTTTCACTGCCCCAACGTGAAGAGGCACACAGCTCATGTCCTGGCACTCACTGAAAAGAACAAATGATACTGGTTAGATCAATAGTCTAAAGTCGAGCGTTTCTCCACAAGGCAAGAACGAACTCTTAAAACTAGGATACAGTGCCATGCTGGTCCCAAATGCACATACATGCACTTTATATTTTTCTAGTTAAGAAAAAAGAACAACTTAAAAAAGGTGCACTTATCCGAAAACATACAAAATCTTACTTTCTTATTGCTAACTTCTTGTCTTTTGTGTACATTTGTTATTGTTCATTAAAATCAGCTTATATCACTTCCCTGTGCAACCAATTTACACAAGCCGGTGGTCATCTTTGTCATGAAGGTTAGTGCAACATGGCAGACAGTAGCCGGAGCCTGAGCTACACCTCCAAACACTCCGCACCAGTTTCACTGCAACTTGAATAACCTCAGTCAGATTAGTCTGCACACAACTCGCTCAGCTACACCACTATTGTTGTCAGGACGGAAGTATTTTGAGTTATTTTTTGATTTTCTGTATTTGATTTTCATGTTTTTTTTGTGCGTTCTTGTGATCCTTATGTTTTAAGTTTGTTCCTTGTGTTCTTGTATAGTTCTGCTCCCTGTGCCCTCTGTGTTGCTTGTGCCACTCTTCACTCTCCCTCAGTTCATCTACTCTGTAGTTTGCCTGTCAGCCTGCCACACCCACTTCACCTGTTCCCCATCACCTGTCACTCCAGCTGCGGTCAATCTCCCACTCACCCTCAGCCCTTTATACTCAGTCACTTCCAATTACTTGTTGTTGGTCTTCACCACAGTCAGGTCTGTTCTTTGTGTCCCCTAGCGATCCTCTGTGTCAGATACTTAGTTTTTGTTCTTTTTGCTGCCTTTTTCCTTATGTTTTCTCTTTGTTTAATAAATCTGTTTTGTTTTTTATGAGACAAGGAGTCTGTGTTCTGGGTTCCTTTCCATACAACCTGATAATTGTTCTGGTACAAGAGTGGGAAACAAACCAATTAGTCATCTCTCACTTCTTCTTACTGCTTATTTCCTCACGTTGCACACTTTTTTTGTGCTTATTAGTTCAACCTGAGATGCATAGAAGAGGAAGAAGCCCCATCCAACAGACATCCAACCAAATGAATCGTGTGTTTCAGAGTTTGAACCAGCAGCAACTGAATGTGACTTACAGCTATTAGTCTGTTTTCCGATGACATGTTCTTGTGTTTAAGATAAGCATCGACATTACATTATTTTCCTCAGTTCTGCTTAATTTCCCTGACTCAGTTGATTAAAAAAAAATATTTCCTCACCATGGTCCTGACAACACAATGCCCCACTATGGAAGATAATGTGAATTACATTTTTCTTTGAGTGACAAAACATTTTTTGTCTCATCAGATCAAACTATTACATTGAAGAGTCTACAAATAGCTATTTTTATGTAGGTCTATATGAGAAATTTAAAAATATGGGTTTTTTTTTTAATCCAGGTTGTCAAGCAATGAAGTAGAAAAATCAACAATGATGAAAAATGTTACAGTGTTCTGCACAACATAAAAATCTTTGTGCATTCTGTTATGATGGCTCAGATTTCTGCACCTTGATCTGTTGACGAGAACAACTCAAAGGATGACAAAAACCCAGTTTGGTATAGAGACAAAGACTCACAAGAGGAGATAATCCAGTGTTATTGAAAATAACTTTCCAAAAAACTCTGTCTCTATTATACTCATATCTCATATCTCTCCACACCAAACCCCACCTTAGCCTACTGTAAAACTTCCTACCTTTGATTGGCTCCCTTTGGACCCATATTTCTCCTTCCATTCAGGCCTCATGTCTGGCCTTTCTCCCATTTTTTACCTGCTCTCCTTTTAAACAGTACGTCTACATAATAATAGTGTTATTGTAATAAAGAGGACCTAAAGATCCTAAAGAAATTGAAATTGAGGACACAGACAGGAAACAGGTATAGTGACAAAGAAAACAGAGGGATTACGGGGAGTATTTGATCAATGATAGTCACCTACTGCATGTATCAGCGGGACGTTCCAGCCTTGTGCTTGGTCTGACAGACTGTGTTTTGCTGGAAATACCACAACCTTTCCTTGCCACCTCCGCCTTAGCACATTCACTCCTAAAGCAAGCTGGCGCTGCCCATCCACCTTCATCCTAATAGTTCCTTCCTTCTCTATCTGTCCTGCTCTCTTCCTCACACTGCAATCTTTTTAATCGCATAGCCGGACAGAACAAGCAGTCTTTTGTGTCGACCTGAAACCCCCTCCTCCTATGTGTGTTTGTGTGTGTGTGTGTGTGTGTGTGTGTGTGTGTGTGTGTGTATATGTGTGTGCATGTTTCTTAGTGTATTATGAAACAGGATTTTTTTTAATGTAGTAAACTGTGAAAATGAACAGGCTATAGTCTGCAAAACTAGTCAAAGGTTGTGAGTGTTTCTGATCTTCAGAGAGAAACAATAAAATAAAAAAGGAGTCAATTTCTGTACATCAGCAACAACATTAAAACAGCTGAATTACACTAACCAGCTCATTTTAATGCTGTGAATATTACTTGGCTATAACCAGTTTAAAGATTTAGCCTTTTTACGTTGCTTGTTTAAACTGAAAATGTCACACCTTGCTGTTCTGTTTATAGGACATAAAAAGGGATGGTCATTTCTTAAGTCTCTCAGTTAGCAACAGAGGTAACTATAAGGATAACTTTGTGTATAATGTCTACTTGGCAGTGATTGAGGGTTGTACTGTAAATGCTTATGAAGATCTTTTTCTGCAAAATATATTGGTGACATTATACCACATTGTTTTGAAAAGAACCAACATACCTGAACAAAGATTTAATCTTGGCTAGTTCTGAGAACAACAATGTTTCAGAATATAACAAATGTTCCTAACAAGATGCCATTTACAAAGAATATCCCATGGTAAACAAAAGTGATTTAAACATTTTGTTTACTCATAATCATTAAGGGACACCTTTCACTGTGCTCAGCATCTTCCAACTTTATCAGCTACTCCAGTAAAAGCTTCTCAATGCTAAAACCTAAGAAAAACTATTCGTGCACCTCCCAGTCACCGACTTAACTGAATAAAGATGTAACATTTGAGACAGACTGTGAGGATTTTACAGATGGAAGCACAACAGCTTGAGTTTAGCCTTCAACGGGGCAAGAACGTCAACATTCAGTGAAAGCATCACAGTGAGTCCAACTCTTCATTAGTGCAGGAAGTCTACTTGTTTGAATAAAATTTCCTAAAATGTACAACCAGCAGTTGTTCTAAAGTTATAGAAACAAATCTTACTCACATATTGAACATAACTTGAAGCCTTAACACTATTTATAGAACCCATGCAGCTTAAGTCAGAGAATTGTGGTCTATGTTTATTCCTCATGTTGTACAGCAAGCTTCCTTTGTTATTATTTTTATGTTAATTGATTTCTATGAAACTGTTTTTTCACCCATAGGTTGTACAAATCAGCAGGTGGATGGTACATAGGTTAAAAAAAAACAACATAAAACCTTGAAAGGTGCATCACTACTACAGACTGAATGGTTTAGTACAGTCCTCAGATTTGCTGTGTGGGGCCTTGTTGGAGCTCCAAAAAGACAACAAAACTTGACTTTTTAGAGAAAGTATAAGTAGTAATAAGACTGCTGGCACAGCCTCATGTTCCTGGCCACCCGTCCTCCCATCTATCACTCTCCTGGGGGCTCCCGTGTGGGGCACTCCTTGTTGGTGCCTGGGTAACTTGTCTCTTGGTTCCAGTCCAACAAAAGTTTGCCTTTTTAATGCAAGACACCCTGCTGCCTGCAGACTCTAATCTCAGCAGAACGTGCGTCCGCATGTCCCTGACTGCTTCTGCCCTAAAGTTCGAGGTCCCAACGTGCTGCTCCGAGGGTTCAACTAGGTTAAAACTAACAGAACAGTGTGTTTAGTAAAAAGTTAAAATACACCTCGGATCATTTCTTTCAGGTTATAACTCTTGTTGATTTTGTAATTTGTTATTTCATGTTTAAAGTAAAGGTCATATAACACCATGATTGTAAGAGTGGGAAGGACTTAAAGTCCCACACCTTGGTGCTGGTCGCAAAACTACAACATGGCAGCTCCTATAAGCGAGGTCCTGCTGTCTTCAAGTCCCAACAAGAAGAGACGAAGGGCATTTAGTCTACTATATTAGTGGTCTTTGCCCTGACCAGGATTCAGCAAGTAAAGGGCTGGATGGCTGGCTGGCTGGCTGGCTGGCTGGATGGATGGATGGATGGATGGATGGATGGATGGATGGATGGACAGACGGACGGATGGACTGATGGACAGATGGGCATCTGATTATACTTGGTTTCATTACAGTCGTAATATTGCTAACTGCTTATTTTCTCTTCAAACTGTTGCCTGGACATGCTGCTGTTGCTTTGAGGTAAGGGTAAATTAGTATTTACCGTATGTGAGCTGCACACACAGATTTTCTGTTCTTTCATGAGTCACATGTTACCCAACCTGTGGGATGTTAGGAGGGATACCCTTGAACATTACCACTCCCTGTTAGTCACAGAAAGTGTACAACTGTGCACTGCTTCCACAGACACAACAGAAAAACATAGTCAGGAGTCACTGCCACCAGACAGTTTTATTTTTCTCTCTTTTTACATAGACTATACTTTACGTGGTAAAATATCTCCAGCTTAGTCTTCATCAGCACAGTTTACACTGTTGTCACGGCGACGGAGCTAATGACTTAACAGCTGTTCTGACTTTACTCTCTGAGATACTCCGCCCTGTGTCTTCTTTGTTTGCTTAAAACTAGGATAAAAAAGTTCATTAGTTTCACATTTCAAACATGAATTGGACTCAGGAAAATACGCACTTATTAATGTTTCTCATCTAGGTTGAAGTTGGTTGGAGATTGTTCTCTGAAATATTCCCTGAACGGCTCAATGTGGAGCGAAGTATTACACAGTAAGAGTGGCATTAGGCAAAAATAATTGGAAAAGAAGTAACCTACTACACACAAACATGCAGAGATGTATGCACTGCGGAAGGTTTGAGTCATGGTGGTCATTATGGAGGAAAAATATAAATAAACACAATCATGTTGTGCGCTAAAGATATCATGCGCTGTGGCAAGTTGTGCATGAATGTGTGCGTGTCTGTGCTTCTCTGGTTGGTCTATAAGCACGTCTTGATAAATGCAAACAGACTCTGTTTCTAAAAAAAGAAGTTGGGACCCATTTAATCTTAGCTCAAACAACAAAAACCACAGCGTGAGCCAATCTGGAGTTAAGACTGCGTTTTTTCTCCTGTAATTACACACACGCCACACATGCTTCAATACGTCCTGGGTGGACTCTTTTTAGTCATGCAACAGAGTCTCAGAAGACGAAATCTCTGGCTCGGCCATGGTGCAGTCAGAAAGTAAGCTCCAACAAACAGACAAAGACTGAAAGGACGTGTCGGCAAGGAGAGTTGAAGTTAGGTTATTTTTTGATGAAGACAACTTAATTTTGTTCCTGATTCAAGGTAAGTTACACTGCTTATTTAGTAGATTTATACCATAAAAAACAAGTAATGGGCAAACCTGTTTCAGTAACTGTACCCAGAAATATTTAGATGTATCCTTTCACAGCACCAGCAGAGAATCATAATTTAGTATCATAATTTAGACTAACACAACAATGTTCTAGCAGCTTTGAAATACAGGAAGTGCTCTTATCTGGTTTGTGACATCAGCATTATATGACTTGCAGTAAATTTATCAAGATCACTTGACCAACTCAGCATCTGCAAACTGCATTGCAATCAAACCCCGGGAAGTGGGGGGAGATACTGAATGTGTTTCCTCTTGACATCAGATCAGCTTCCAACCAGCTTGATATGATCACATTGAAAAGATTTGAATTCTTTCAGATGTGTGATTAAACTGACTTGATTGTGACTGCCAAAACAGCCTTTTGTTGTTTGCTTTAATAAATAAATTGAGTTGTGTTTCAGAGTAAAGGACTCTTATTATGTGTAGTTCCAGTTGTTGACACTGGCATCGCTTTTTTATTTGGTTTAAAGCTTAAAAATGTGAGAAAAAGAAAAAAAAGAAAAATATCACAACCAGTCTGAGTATTCTGCTGACCAAGCTGAAAAACAAGCATCAAAAATAAATCCAGGGAACATCAGAGAGACAGCGAAGCACTTTTTGTAACAGGCCAGTTAATGGTTAACAGTGAAGTGGGCTGATTTCTGTACACAAATACAGAACACAGACGGCATGAGCTGCACTGTATTTGAATCTGTGCAGGACTGCGTGTACATGTGCGTGTGTGTGTTGGAGGCCATGAGCTGGGAGAAAGGCGTAAAACACAAGGGTGTACATATTCCAGTGTGTGCACTCACCCATCTTCCCCTCTGTCACAACTTTCTCAGCGTACATCTGTCCAGAGTAGGAAGCAGAGGCCAGCAGCAGACAATGATGAGGGGGCTTTCCTCCTTCCTTTCCTCTCTGGCTGAAAACACAGAGCAGGTGGTCTGAGCCAGCAGCAGTCCCAGAGCAGAGGATTTTGTGTCAAGATTCCTTATAAAAGTCATATTTATTTGATCAAAAAATCCACATAAAAAGACAGAAAAGAGATCTGATCAAATAAGAAGGTTTAACTAATCTCTAATGTAAGTCTGTGTAAAACGACTTTACAGCTTCCAACATTAAAAAGTGAACAAATATTGATTATGACAGCCGCATTTTCACCCTCAGTCTCACAAATGTGACAGATTTGACTCTCAACAAGGTTCCTGTTTGTTGAAATTGTAAAATAGGAAAGTGCAAATGGTGTTTGGTGCAGGGCTCCATTTCTGCACAAACCAACTTCGGGCGAAGCGTGCACGTGGAGTTTCCAGACGTCTCTCACCAGTCAGATCCTCACAGAGTCACAATTACATGCTGTGTTTAAGAGCTGGTGGAGAGCCGGTTCATTTGATTTGTCACCACATTCACAGCTTATTTCCTCTCCATGGTTGTTCTTAGGGGGTTCAGGTTATCACCTCTCAATTACAAACACACAGGCCTGTACGTATTTTTCTACAAAATTTAAAAAATGTAAATAAGACATAGCACATTTGTGAGGTTGGGGGGTGGGGGATCAATATGTAAAAATTAATTTCTGTTCCCTTTTTAATGTTAGAGTTGGTAAAGATGTTCAGGTTGCTTGATATTTGTGATCCGGGGTGACAACCAAAACATTTGCTGCCCTATAGCTAAATAGCTCATGAACCACTCCATTATATGGCTGTTTAGCTAAGTTTTTGGTAGTAGCTGAGACACATCTGCAACACATACTCAGAGGGCTAACAGACCTTTGTTTAAAACTTTGCAAGACAGAGGCAAATTTAAGAAATGCTTCGTTTCTGTTAAGAATATAAGTTTAGGACAGAAGAGGAAGAGCTTCAGTGAACTGAGCAGTCATTATTCTGTACTCAGTTAGTAATATCAGTTGTAGAATAAAATAAAAAAACTAAGTAGGTCTATATCAGGAGGTGATTCTCCTGCTATACAGTAGTTTTTCAAATATAGAATACATATATATATGACAACAACTTATTAAAACCCCTTTTTGGTGTACTCTCCCAATATTAACAGTGTAATCTGCACCCCTTTGAATACACATTTGAAATTAGTTACCTATACTTACACAGTGCATAATAATATTAATAATAACCCACGTTTGTGTTTCCTATAATACAGTTTTTCTCCCTCTAAAACCTGTGTTTCTGTTTTCTTTCTCCTTTGACCCACACAGAATTTGAAAACAAACACTCTGACTACCAGTTCACGCAAATTCTTCCAAATATATGAATAAAGTCAAAGCCTGTGTTGTGCTGCAGGTAATGTCCCTGATAATAGCAAAACTAACACTTAGGGCACAATTCCACACAGGCCCCCCGAAGTTTCTAGTTCTAATATTTGAACATGTATTATGGGAACACCGTGTAAACAAATAACTAAATAAACCCAGACGCTGCCAGTGTTCAGCTCTGGACCCTAAAACTACCTCCTCCTTGGTTATTATTTCACCATGAAATGAAAGAAAGCCTTTACTTTTAAAAGTCGAATGAGTCATTACTCTGTTTCCCTCAGCATTAGGCCTGTCTTCAAGCAGAAAAAGTTAAAGAAAGAGCTATAAAAAATACTTTTTATGATAGATTATTGAGATAATCTCTTCGGCTATTTAATCAAGGGCGCAGTCCCTGAATTAGACAGTGGTTAACCTGTTTTACAGTGAGATTGTTCCAGTAAAACACAAGGATTAAATCCAGACTTTATCCTTCTGGAAAATGACTCACCTGTCTTTCTTTTCACCGGATGCAGCTCAAGGTTTTCCCCTCTCTCCTTTTAAAAGTCGTGCTTTAAAAAGGCAAAAAATTAATGTTTTTAACAACTGCTAATTATCTTCAAACGCCACCACAGGTAAATCCCGATATGTTTTTGGATTTTTTTTTCTTTTTTTTGGTGGTAGTGGTGGTGGGGTAAATCCTCTCTTCTCCTCTCTTCACAGGTTACTGACCCCAAAAAGAGAAAAGGAGGGAAAAAAAGCAAAAAAAAAAGACAAGTGAAGCAGAAGTTTCTGCTTTTTTTTATCAACCAAAACCACCTGCGGCCGCTTTTAACTGGAACGAGAGCAACATTTGGCCGTCTGGAGATGGTTCAACTAACTTAGTGCAAGTTTAGTCAGAAGTTCGTCGCAGTTTTGTTTTTTTTTTCTGGTCCTTCAGAGTCGGTCAGCTGCGCACTAGAGGGGCGCAGGTGACGTCACGGTTTCTGAGTGGACAAAAGAGGGCGCGAGCGGTGTCTTTGAAGTATCCGACGTCCCCTGCTGGAGGCGAACACGCCGTCCTACCTGGGAGCAAAACACGCTCACACAGTGCAAACTAGTGAACAGCAGGTATTTTTTATTATTATTTTATTTTATTGAAACTCCCAGAAGGTGTGCTGCATCATTCATACACCGAGAGTCAGAAAAATAATTTAAAAAAAAAAAGCTAATTCATTTCCACTTTAATGAGGCAACCTCCCTCTATAACATGACATCCCTCAAGTTCCTTGTCAGAGAAAATAAAGAGGAAGCTGAACTAGTTCACCAACAATTCTTTGCTGCAGAGGAACACAAATAGACACATCCCTGACTTGAACAGAGAGGTCTGAGGAGGACAGATTGGAAGACTAGAAGAGCGGAGAAGAGGACAGGTGAGGGGGGAGGGAGGGGACACCTGACTGAGGTTAAGGGGTCAAAGGACAACAACTGAAGGCACCGATAAAGGTGGAAGGATGGCTCACCAACACAGCTGCTGGCTGATTATCACACTTTACATGAGAGGTAAAAACTTCCATTTATCCTGCAGCTTTCACCTCCGCACTAACTAATCTGGATGGACGTCCAAGATGTTCTACCCCTTTGTAACTGTGCGCACGTCCTCCGTCTCCAGGTGTTCTTGCCAGCGACTGGTCGGTTCATGTCCCCTCCGGTCCTGTTTGTGCTGTGGTTGGTTCGTCAGTGGTCCTCCCCTGTTCCTATGACTACCCACTGAGCTCCAATGACACCAGGAGAGGTGGGCAGCTCTCCGCACAGGTACTCGCATAAAGAAGCCATTGTTAGTCGCAGTCAGGGATCCTGCAGGGTGCTCAGAAAGAGAGAACTTTCTCTGCCATCTGCAACTGTGGGCTTGGAATTAAAGTGAACACCACCACCGAGATGACAGGCTCTAACAGAATAAACTATATATGTAAACTACCAGATTAATGTATTAATTAGACTATTAGTGTTGAGCAGAATTTAACTCACTGTTCTTTGTTAGGCAGGAGGAAGTGAAGGACAAGAGTACAAGATGTGGTGTCTTGAAGACAGTCGGTGCATCACCCAAAGGTATTATTCAGGATTCTCGGCAGAGATGTAACAATCGGAAGCAAAGGCTGTGTGAAAGTATTTAAGTTTGTTTGTCCGTGTCAGATACGTGTTCCACAGCGCCGGCATCTTCCCAGATCCATCCTATCAGAAGCGGGTGCAGTACCTGGGAGAACCGGGCACAAAGAACTGCTCCCTGAGGATCTCTGAGCTCAGACAGTCAGACAGTGGAACCTACGTGTTCTACCTGATCACCGACCATCCGACTGAGAAGATGCCAGCACAGAGGGGCGTTCAGCTCCTAGTGGCAGGTGAGAATGTTACCAGTGATCCAAAGTGTCCTTCTTCTTCTGTTACCAGTACCAGGAAAGGAAAAATGCAATAAACTTAACAAAAGTGATCAATAAAAGCAAAAAAAACAATGCTGTTTATTTGCTGTGGGTCTTTTTCATAACCAGAGCCTGGATTTCTGAAATTATTGTCATAAACCACAAAACCACAGTCTTTTTTTTTTTTCTTTTTATCATGGCTCCTTTTTTTTCATTTGTTGTGCCATTCGTTGCCTCATTCAGTGTCACTTTGTTTTTCAGGTCAGTATTTCAGTGTCTGTTGCTTTATGCCTCTGTTGGTCAGTCTTCCTCTGTCAACACAAAGCTTCTTCATCTGTTACTTCACTGTCTTTCTGCTGTTTTTCTTGTCTGAAGCAATCCTTCTGGGTTTAAAATTCTTTTCTACAAAAGCATGGATATTAGTAGGTGGCTGTTATTATCCAGGAATCGAACAGAAGGAAAACGTTTTAGTCCGATTTTTAATTTCTTCGCAAATGTTTTACATGCGTGTTGTTTGAGTTCTGTGGCATTTGTTGATAACTGTTTCCCTTGTGCAAGCTTTGCTTTGATGGGCTATTTTTGGGAAGTGGAACTGAAACTCACCACAGGCAGTAATGATGGCATTAATATAGACTTTGGACAACCTGCATTAGCTCACTAAAACACATGTTTCTTTTCTGAAACCAAATTCTGAAATGTGTTCTACTGCAGCAAAGTGGGGCGAGTTTACTGTGAAAAAACAAGGTGACTCAGAGCAATTTAAAGCATTAAAACATAAACCTAAAAGCAGATCTTCTCTGCCTGTTAGACACACAGACTGTTGACTCATTTTGGCAACGAGTGGTGGACTGTTTTAATACAGTTAAATCTGAGCTGAGTCATAGTCTTAGTGTTTTTGTTTTGTTTTTTTAATTTCATTTTGATTTGCCTTTGGCGTATCCACTCACCAATCAGAGGCATCTATTCTAGTCTGCCAGCCACGATGGCTGACAGGTGCAAACGCACAGCAAACGACAACGAGCACCTCAAACACATGAATGATGCAAACTCCAAAACAAATGTAAAGAAAGAATGAGGCAAAAAAATGGTGCAATCACACAAAAAAGACAGAAGCAAAAAGAAATGTGCTGCAAGAAACAAAACCACTAACAAACCTCCAAACGCACCAGAAAGTAAGAAAACTGATGCAAACTTACTCCTCAAAATAGAAGTGCACCAGACCACCAGGGGCCCTTTGTGAGAATGTACTTGTTGTCTTCTCTCACCTATTTTCGCAAGTTCATGATGAGATGGATTTAACAACAAGAACACTTTCAGTTTCTTTCCTTTAAGAAGCCTTTATTGAACGTTTGTTTTTCCACAGCTCCAGTAGAAATCGTTCTTTTAACCCTTGCTTTCCACAGAAAGCCCCGGAGCAGTTGCAGTGTCAGCAGGTCCGTCCAGGGTCCTCTCCGAGGGCGCAGCCTTACGCCTGGCCTGCTGCAGCCCTGCAGCCCGCTCACAGGCCAGCTTCAGGTGGTACAAGAGCACGGGTACCACTTTAATCCATGCTGGACAGGTGTGGAATACCAGCGAGGTTACGTCCCGTGATTCTGGGAGCTACTTCTGTCAGATGCAGGACGGAGATAAAGTGCAGAACTCAACCATGCTGGTCGTTGATGTTCAGTGTAAGTCAGACTTAACCCTGAATTATATCATCTCCACTGCCAAAACTGATGGTTAAGATTGAATCCATTTTTTTCACAGAATCTCAGAGTATTTGACATTACATGATAGTTTTAATATATGCCTTACCTGCAGACCCTCCTCGAAACCTTGCCGTCTCTGTCGGGCCCGCCGGGGGGCCGACGTACGAGGTCCCTGCGACTCTGACCTGCAGCAGCGATGCTAACCCGCCCGTGCACACGTACACGTGGTACCAGGCTACAGCTTGTGCCCCGACAGCGGACAGAAGCTCCCATCAGGGAAGACGAACGTCAGCTGCACCGACAGGAAGAGGCTCGACACTCAGCAGTGCCAACCTCACCACGGAGGAACCGGGACAGCACTGCTGCGTCGCACAAAACGAACACGGGTTCCAGATTTCCAATGTGACTCTCCGAGCTTCTAGAGGTACGTAAATGATGAGTGTCACATCCATATTGGACAGAAGTACAGAGAGAATCCAGACTTTGTTGGTGAATTTGTCTGTAAAACTGTAATCTCGTACAACACAACATGAACCGCCATGGATTCAGCTCTTTGTATTGCTGCATGCCAAACTCCCTCCTCCCTATATTTCCAGTGATGTATTACTTAAATATCGCCTCCTAACATTTCTGTTCTTTACAGCAACAACGCCGTCTGACTCTTCACAAAGCAAAGTGGTGCTTATTGGAGTGACTGCTGGCATCCTCGTAGTCATTTTGGCCTTAGTCGCCTTTCTGGTAACAAGGTGAGCTCTTCGTAACTATAGTTACATTCTTATTGTGTTTTTTTTGTCGCCTACCACTGAAATGCAAAAGGTGGGCAATTATGACATTGTCCATGTGTAAGTTTGTCTGTCTGTTAGAAAAATATCTCATAAACTGCTTGATGGATTTTAGTAAAACCTTCACAAAGTAATCACTGGATGTAAATCTACAACTGAGTAGCTTTTGAAGTCAACCCAACTCAAGATGGCGGCCACAGCTATGCGACCTTAGCAGACACAAAAATGGCTGTAACTCGATCAGTTTTATAGATATTGAGCTGAAATTTGAAGTTGTAGTAGCTGAGGCTCATACTCCAATTGACATAGATGAAAAACTTGCACAAGATGTTGAAATATTATGTGAAATGTTGCATAACATATTTTTTGTAGATTTGGCCTACAGTAAAAGGTTATAATTCCTTCTTTTTTCCAACAAAAGATGATATTAGCTTAAAATGCTGGCATTAAAGGTGGTGGGTGATATGCATTCCTTCCAAGAATGCTAAGCCTTCAATTTATTTATGTTATAAAATTTGTGCATTTCTTTGTTTATTGCTGTCAGATTTACTCTGATCTTCCTTCACAACAGAATAACATAGCTATTCATACAAAGTGTGTAGCTACCAAGGGTTATAAAATGTCTTTTTTTAAAACTTAAAATATGTAAATGTTGGTGTTTTTCTGCTTTTAGGAAACAAAAGACAACAAGAAATCAGTCATACATCCTCACTGAGACAACTGCCACAGACGCCTAATGACCCAAACCAGGAGTTATTTTGGATATCTACAGCACATCACTCTCAGAAAAAAATAATTAATAGATATTTTCATTATTATACATAAAAATAAAAATAAAAAACTAAGATGAAATCAATGTACTGTATTTACTTTGTCTATTATCTTTTTTCTTTCTTTCTGTGTCTTTCACTCTCTCTCTTTCTACATTTTTTTGTTGTTGTTGTAGATAAAGTGTTGCAGAAAACAGATATGAATTTGAATACAGGAAATCCTCCAGTACTTATTACCCGACCAGAACACAGATGACATCCGGAGCTGTAGAAAACACAGAGAGTTTTGCTGAGTTCTCACAAGTTCTGTAAAAGCAATGTCTAGACAAGAGAAATTAGTAAAGCTGAAACCAGAAAACACGAAAGAGATACTTACTGAAAGTCTGATAGGGATAAAAAAATAAATATACGATAGAAATGGTCTTAGTGTGACTCAATTAAAACTTGTCATTTCAGTCTGGCTGATATTTGTCTCTTTAAGTAAACTTCAGCTTCTTACAGATACTTACCAGAGCATGAAAAGCAGAGGAGGAGGGTAACAACCAGGAGGACAGTGACTCTGATGAGAGCACAGTTATACAGTTATGCACCAGATGTACTTCCGCTCTGTCTATTTTTAGAAATCTCCTTTTCTCCAATTTAAACCAAGATTGGGTGAAAATAAAATACACACATAATCAGTCACAGGCAACAAAAGTGTGACTGGATATAAATGGGGATTTGGTGTGAAAAAGAGTTGTACAGCAGTTGTATCATCTCCTGAAGCAAGTTGGCCTACAGCTGTTGTAGCTGACCCTCAAGATCCAGCAGATCAAGTTGGAATTGATGTCCAAGCTGATCCCACACAAGTTTGACCAGGGAAATATGGGGGGACCTGGCTGGCCATGGAAGACATCAACTTGATCTAGAAACTGTACCAGGGTGTCGTCTCAGGAGGGGGAAGATATGTGGACGCAGGATGTCACTGATGAGTCGACACACCACGTGCCATTAGGCTCCTTCAAATAACTGCCAGAGGTGACCTGAAGTCAAACCTGATGGCTCCCCACACCATGATGCCAGTAGTAACACTGGTGTGACTCTCAGCAACACAGACAGGACTGATCACCTCAACCTGGTGCCACCATACGTGCACAATGGTCATCCAGGCAACATCGAACTGAGATTCATCTCGGAATACGATGCAACACCACTTGCCATCAGTCCATGCCTCCTGGTTGCAGTACCATTCCAAATGCAGCCATCTTTGTTTCTGGTGTTAATAGCAGCCTGAATGTGAGACAGCGAACCTGTAGTCGTCGAGACACGTTGCAGGATGACACGTGGTGTTGTAAAGAGTCCAAAACCTGTGTCTGGATGGCAGGCACATATGTCATAGGGTTCTGTAATCCAACATTAAGCCACTGTAAAATCAGAACACCCTACCTGTCGGGCAAATGCAAGATACAGCAATTCACCTTCCTGCAAACCTACAATGTGACTCCTATCAAGCTCTGCCAAGTGCTAGTAAGGCATCCTGTGTGTCTGCTGACCTTCACTCACTGTTTTCAACGACTCTCTAATGCTCCAGTGACTGCCTGATAACACTATCACTCCACTCACAATGCCAACAATGATGCCCTCTGGTGTTCATTTTCAACATCACAGCTCTTTTCAAATTGACTCATCTAATTCTACATCTGAAATGATCCATTTTTTCTAAGTGCTTGTCTGATTGCATCTAAAATGTTAATATTTAAACATATACCAGGTAATAAAATGTATTTGTTTTCAAACAATATGCATTAAATGTTTAATTTTTAGCATCTGCCTTGAACTTTTAACAAGAGGAGATAATCACATATTATAATCTATACTCCTAAAACTCTGACATGGGAGCTTTTTATTATGCAGGTTATTCATCAAATTGTAGAATGACCAGAATTTACAAAACTCACGCTGTAGAAAGTAAAAATGAAAAATTCAGGCAACTTTATTTTTTTTTTAAAGTCAACATGTTTGTTTGATAGCAAAAAACAAACAAACATTAATTTCACTCAAAAACTGACAAGTGAATTAGGCAAATTTAGTGTTTCACTGATGGTTGAGAAATTCTGCCTATCAAAAAGCACAATGATGCTGCTTTTAATTATACCAAAGTTGTTTCTGTGAGTATATGAAATGCTGGAAGCCTAAATTTGGCCCTTAATTAGTCTCATTTAGGCCCTTAAACTCTTGAGATGAATATTATAACATACTCAAATAGGTTAGTAAAGTGACAGTAAGAAGCGTTTATCATGCTGTAAATGTGTATTTCAGTATCAGGGTGGTAGCATTTCCTGTTTTAAGCAGGTTATAGTCTGCTGCACAGTGAAGCAATCCCAACTCTAAATGAAACTGTTTTCAGACTTTTATTCAAATTCTGGGTAAATATAACAAACTGACATTAAAAAGTTTATACAAAAAAACATTAGGTTCATACTGAAATAGTAAAACTAGCTGCTCATCATTGGCTCTCACTAGTGCACCAAAACAGGTCAACTTTCATGCAGCCGAGTGAAATTACAGGAAGACGACCCCAGATATTTAATGCACCAAAACTTTACATTAAAAAGTACAGTCACTCCCTTGTTTGTTTCTGGTTCATCACCAGTTAGTTTAGTTTGTTTTTGTTTTTATTTTGTTCACTGTTAGTGTTTTGGATAAAAGAAATTTTCATAATCATGGCTGTGATTCTGAAAAATAAGAAGACACAAATAAGCATTTAATGAGACCGGTATTAAATCCTTTTTGCTGCTAGGACTTGTTTCTGCTTCAACTCACCTCTTCTGGCGCTGCAGAATTACACTGCCGCCGCCTCCTTGAAACACAGAAAAAAGACATTTTTATACACTTAAGCCACATTACACCCACATACACACACACACACACACACATCTTACAAAAGTAACCACAGCAAACTACAGCAAGATTAAGACTATTACCTACCAAGCCCAGATAATAATGAGTGGAAGAAAGAACAGGATAATCACTGTGAGCCCAAGTCCAAGAACGATGAAAAGATTGTCTGTCAGTATGAAAGGAAAGATTAGTGCACATTTATTTTTAACAAACTCAAAGTTTTCCATATTGTAAATCATATTTAATGGTTAGAGAGTTTTAGAAACTACAAGATTTGGGGTTTTAAACTAGTAACTGTCAAGTAAAGTTAAAGTTACAAGATATTTAAATGTAATTACATTCAGATTTTTAGTTCAATGTGACACATGGCTGGTTTCTCTTAATTAAACTATTTTCTCTTCATTTGAAGCACAATTGATTGCCTAATGCAGACTAAATCACAAATAGTCCCAGACTTTCTCAACTTTTAAATAAACTAAGTTGATTTTCTAAACAAAGTTTAGAGCCGTTCCAAGATTAAACTGAGGCTTAAATTAAACCTCCAAGAAGTGGAATTTTCCCTTTTAGAGCCAGGGTTTTAATGTAAGCACGGGTTTGTTTGCAGCTGCTCCCAACTTTACAGTTTTTGGCACGAGGCACCTTTCACAAAGAAACCAAATTCATGTGGTGTCGATGAAACAATAGTGCACAGATTTCTACACAAAGCTTGTCTTCAAAGGATAAAGCTTTAGCTTCTGCAGTATACTCACAGTTTGCTTCTTCCAGTTTCATCTGCACGCCAGATGAAACGTTTTCTCCCAGGCTGTTCCTGGCCCGGCAGATGTAGCTTCCGGTGTCCGACGCACTGAAAGAGGAAAAAGACAGCACCTGTCCTGATCCCACCTGGATCAGGGGGCCGGAGTCGGAAGCACTCCTCCTGTACCAGGTGTAGTTATCAGCTGCAGGGTTGGCGGCGCTGTCGCAGGTCAGATTCAGGCTGCTGCCCGCAGACAGAAGGCCAGAACCACTCTGCTCAACAGACACGTTCAGTGGAGAATCTGTTTAAAGGATAAAGACGCTGGGATGCGATGTACTTCAAATTATTCACTGGTTTTACAATTCAAAGGTATTTTACACATCATAGGCGTGCTTACACCAAACATTCATGACCACGGGATCTGATTGCACTGATTCATGTCCTTCAATAGCACACGAATATTTCCCAGCATCCTCTGCCTGAGCCTGAAACGTGGATTTTGTCACCGTTTGTCCATCCTTGAACCAGACAACGGGAAGCTGGCACTTCGTTTTACACTCCAGGGTCACGTGGTCTCCGGCCCTCACTCTCTTGGGGTGCACACTGGCATTTAACCCTGGACAGCAGTCAGGTAAAGACAAACCTGTGAGGAAGCTGAAAACAAACAGTCCACCTGAGCAGCGACACCTGATGCAGATTTATCTTACCCGTGACAATGAGATACACTGAGTGTATGCTGTGAAGCACCAGGCTGCAGTTGTGCTGAAGGTCGCCGCGATACTCGAAACGATCCTGGAAGGATGGAAGCTCTGAAAGCCTAGTGCGTTTCCAGATATCATTTATTAACTCTCCCTTGAACCAGGCAGTCTCTTTGACGGATTCCTGTTCCGGGTAGCTATACAAGCACCGAAACTGCACCGACGACCCCCTCAGAGCGCACAAATCTGGGCTTTCGAAGGTTATGTTATGTCCTGTTGCCACTGCTGGGAGAACGGAACACACAACTTCGAATTAAATTTCAGGGGGCATTAGAAGAAGAAGAACCTGAGGCAAACTGCTTTCCAGCTTTTTATTTATTTATTATTTTAAAGACAACTAAAATGAAAGGTTTAGTATTCCTTGCAGGAATGCATATCCCCCCCAGAGTGTTAAACTAAGATCATCTTATGATGAGAAGGGATGGAGTTATAGCTGTTTTGGTCAAACCTACATCTCACAAGATCCGTTAGTGCTCAGAGTGTGTGTTGGCAATGACTCTCAGCTACTACTACACAAAATGTTAGCTGAATATCTTTACCTTTGACTGATTTGTAACCACTTTTGTGTTGGCTAAGGTTGATTAGCAGTGGTGAGTCTTAAATTTTGCTGGCTCCAAAACTGAATTAGTTTCAGATGTGAATCCAGTGCTTACTTTCTGCAAGTTCCATTAAAGTCCATCTATTAGTTGATGAAATCTTTCGCTAACACAACAAACAAACACTCTCACACACGTACAGACACAAGCAGATGTTATTATCACCCTTTCACTTTCAGCAGCGAGCAATATAAATATCCCTCAGATTAACCGGCTGACATTGTGAACAAAAATGCATCCAGGAAAGGACAAGCATCATTCATGGATTTATGAATAAAAGATCAGTTCCAGTGTTAATAACAACATCAACTTCAAACACATAAAAGTTTCCCTTAAAGCTGCTTCCTCAAAAACACAGAGAGACACAAGTAAGCTGACAACTTCTGCCCTTTTCTACTTCAAATAATATTGAACAGCTCAACTTTTCAGATTTTATTTACCTGGAGAGTTTGCTAATAAATTTAGGTCACAATGTCATTTTAAACTGCTTCAGATTAGCTACTAAATACATTAGTTACTTGAACTTAAATGATTAATGTTCCCTCTCCTTACCTTGTTTTAGCAGTAAAAGCATCAGAAGCTTAATCATCTTCTGCAGTTCAACACAAAACATCAAATTTAAAGACAACTTGGAGACTCGATCATTTATATGCAGCCCTAAAAGCAAATGTCATGTAAATCAGTTTGTTTCACAGTGGGAGGGTTTAGGAAGTTTTTCGTTGAACCCAGTATGATGATTCATCAGAATAAGGTTTTAAAAGTATTATCGGGTTTAAAAAGAAGTAACAGAAAAAAACGGAACAATAGCAAAACAGAAAATTGCAAGTAAAAGTTAGCTAGAGATGCAAATCAAAAACAGCTGCAGAAATAAGAAATAGGAGTTTAGAAGCAAAAAATCACAATAAAATGGAAAATGGTGTTTTGTTTGTTCCTCAGGTTCAGTCCCTTCCTTAGTTTATTTTTTTCTAACAACTCAAACCTACTTATTTCCATTAAATCACTTCAAAAAAACATATTGGCCACAAATACAGCATGAGAGGATGCAGAGAGAAGGACTGAAGACTAAAACAGCGTTTCCTCCTACATGTTTCACTTCTGCTACACGCAGAACTTTCAGGTTTCAAATCTCTGTCCTCTGTTGCGTTTTAATTATAAATCCTCACAGGAAAGATGAATTTCTTTATCGCCCTGCCACTTCATTTGTGTATTTTTATGCTCACTTTAGTTGTTGTTTTATTTCCACTAGGTTTGAATGAGAATGGTTGTTTGTCTCGTTTGTCTCTGCGTGGCCTTGTGAGGGACTGACGACCTGTCCAGGATGTACCCCGCCTCTCGCTCAGCGACCTCTGGAGATAGGCACCAGCTCCTCGTGACCTCGAACAGGAACAAGCAGGTAAATAAAATGAATAGCTCTTACCTGAGGTAGATAGTTCTCTGAATGGTCTCAGTTTGAGGAAAATAACTGAATTCTGACCAGATTTACCGCATGAGCTAACAGGAGTGCTGCTGCTGTTTCAAAAAAGCTTGAACGTCAAAAATTTCACTGTCACGCTTTCATCAGGTTTCCATTACACAGCTATTCTCACAGAAATGCACCTGGAGGCATAGACGTTGCTACAGCTAGCTGCTGCTGCTCTTTGTGCTTACAGTTAACCACAGAATTCTACGTAAATAACCCTGTGATGCAAAACTGACGGGCAGCATAAAGGTTGAGAAAACAGTTTTTGCATGAACTTTTGAAATGTTTGAGCAATTCACTTAAAATGGAGAGTCTGAGCAGGAATTCAACTCTAATTCTTCAAACTGAGGCTGTTCAAAGGTGTTATCTACAACAGGTAAGATATTAACTCTTCATAACCTTCCAACAGAATCCCATCAAAAGCTCGGACACAAGGCTAAGATCAGCTTATGATGAGAAAGTACAAGAGCTGCAGCCGTTTTGGTGAAACCTTGAAAATAACGTTGGAATAATCTCACTGTGAGATCAAAGGTTGAAAAGCTGTGGCGGCCATCTTTAATTGGATTGACTCTTAAAGTTGACCAGTTGTAGATGTCCAGCCGATGATTACTTTCTGCAAGTTTCATTGGAAGCCGTCCAGTGGTTCACAAGATATTTTGCTAACAGAGATATGCTAACACACAGACTCAAGTGAAAACATTACCGCCCTCCTTCACCTTTCGGCTGTGAGGGATAATTATTTTACAGCCTTGCCTTCAGGCTACATAGAGATGAGAAACCTGCCAAACAACGTGGCAGGCATCAAAGTGTTAGCATGCTAGCGAGTAGCATTCAGCGCCATTTTGTCTGAATTCAGCATCTGAGAGCAGCCAGTGTGTTTACAGCCACCATGCCTCACCATGAAGCTGAGTCATGCTGTGACCTTCCTCTCCAAATAGATCGTTACAAGAATCCGCTGTCATTAACTTCAACAAAGCCCTGAAATATGAAATGCGTGCAGGCTGGGAAAAAGTGATTCAAATGCTGCTTCCACAACACCAGGTCAAGATTTGTCATCGGAAAAAACTCGTTGAAAACCAGAGTTCCATGAAGGCATCTTGATGTTAGTCATGAGTTGGGGTTCTGACTTATCTGTGTTTGCCTGAGACAGAGAAAGGAAGTGAGCAGCAGAGACCAGCCTCAGCAGCTGACTTCAGGCCTGCTCGACCTGTTTGTTGTTCACAGAAATCCACCTGGTCGAGCAGGAAGATGTCCACATTCCTTCAGGTGTCTCGTTCCGATCCTTTCTTTTCTTGTTAGAGTCAGAGATCGGCACTTTACTGTAAACACCGCTTCCCACCAGTTCTAAGAAGGAACCAAGGTATTTGCGTAAATTTGTTCTTCTGATTTTGGAAAAGAGCAAAAAGAGCAATAGGCAGGACGTGTTTTCTAAAGATAGCATATTCATTAGTGGAATAAGGAAGCTTCATGTCGCTCCGAGGTGGTCTTTCCGCTTTATTCTGTGGTTTCTTTATTTAACCTCATTTCATTAACAAAACCTATTTTTACTGAAGCTGAGAAAAGCTGAACCTGCGTTTGTTATTTTGATGGGATTTTACAAGATCGCAAGCTTACCACCTCAAAATAACCACGAGTTAATTTTATCCCTTCTGAACAAAAACACGTTTTGTTTTCTCAAGACAATGAGATGATTATGGTGTGAAAAGGATTGGTTCTTGTGCTTAAACCAGTTTCGTCACTTGTTATTGTTGTATCGATCGACAACAGCAATGCATCAATCAGTGACGGATGTTTCACCTTAAATCCGTCGCCATCTTGACTGTACCTCCTTTTGTTTCATTGTGGTCTGTTTATTACAAGAACGCAGGCGTTGCTAGGTCAAAATAAATGAATTACATAACCCATGACCTCCAGAAAATAAGCTTTGATATCCCAACATACTGACAACTTCGCCCAAAAATGTCACAAATATAAGTTTCTGTACTTTCTTGCCTTACAAACATTTTAAAAGAACATAAAAAACAAGAATTTTTGTCTAAAAGTTACTGAAATAACAGCTAACAATTAAGGCCTAGCATTTCTTAAAGGACAACATTTCACTGCTGCCTTTTATGCCAGAGTTTTAGACTAAATTCAGCTTATGTTAGGTAATGATGCAGTTGTAGTTGTTTTTGTCAAACCTTAAAAATAAATTTTATCCAATGTTATTAATATAATATTTACAGATATTGAGTTTTAGTCATTTCTGTGTTTGCTAAGGTGAAATAACTGTGGCAGCCGTCTTGAATCAAGCTGACTGCAAACATTAATCAGATGTACATTCAGTGGTTACTTTGTTAGACTTTCATTAAATTCACCTGGTGGTTCATGAGATGCTTTTGTAACAAACAGACACAGGCAAAAGGCAAAGATGGACAATAAAAATACAATAAAATAAAATGAAACACCGTGATTTCTTTGTGTTTTTCAGAAGCATGTTTATGTTAACATAATGTCTTTAGTCATTTTTGAAATGCAAAGTTTAAACCGTGGCAATAATCTATGAGTTAAACTCCATTGTTTCAAACTTATAGGCATGTCCATCGTATAGTCTGTACCAGGGCTCTGCAGCCTTTTCTGTCTCTTTTCTCACTAAATAAAATTTGTCCAGAGCTGCAACACCTTCTTTAAGAAGTTAAAGATTTGAAACAATGGAATAATGCAACTTATTAGGTTTTATATAAGTACTACAAATACAGAAATAGTTTGTTACATTCTGAAATGAAAGAAAAAAAGTACATTTTTGACATTTATCTGTATTTTTACATTTTAGGACGAAGAAAAAGAACAAACTCATAAACAAGGGAAATGAAATTTGACTTTTAAATCTGCTTCATCATACTTTGTCTTCCTATCCTGCTTTTAGCTACTATTATGTTAATTTTAGCTTTTAGATACTGTTTTGATAATTGTAGATTTTGTTTGTTTGTTTTTGCAACAGTTTAGTTAATTTCAGCCTGTAGCTACAGTTGAACTAATTTGTGTCATGAACTCGAGTGTTTCTGTCCAGAGAGCAAAACCAAAACCACACACGGAGACGAGAATAACGGTAAGTGAGTTTATTTACATGTGCAGCTATATACAGTGGTCGGAGTCTGGAGGAGTCTGCAAGATAAGGAGAGCGGGGTGAGTCTCGGGTACAATCTGGTTCCAAGATGGTAGCTAGGTTCTTAAAGTCTTTGTTTGCTTACAGGTTCTGAAGGAGGTTGCGGCGTCGAGAAGGAGAGGTGCGATTCCAGTGTTTCCAGATTACGAG
>NC_051445.1:20769091-20785868 GCF_001649575.2 Kryptolebias marmoratus
TTCCAGGTAAGTAGTTCCTTAGGTCCGTAGTCGTGGCGTGGCAAGAAACCTGAGTCGTAGGCACAAACAGAGATCGTGATTAACACAAGGAGCATAAACTAGGTTAGACGCTGAGGCGGAGAATCTAACCCAGAAGGTTCGATGCTCCAGCGAAGATCTGATCCCCGCCTGCTGCTTAAGTACTGGCTGGTCTAATCAGTGGGAAACTGGAACACCTGTAGAAGAATGATTAGTGGCTCTGCCCACAAGGCGGAGCCAAACCCAGATCCTCACAATTTGTCCTTTACTTAAGGTTTAGCTAGTTTTAATCTTTTGCAACAATAAGCTAATTGTAACTTATAGCTACTTCATTTGATCATTTTAGGTTTTAGCTATAGTTTTGCCAATTTTAGCTTTCACCTACTGTTTTGCTAATGTAGCTCTTAATTTAAGTTTTGCTAATTGTAGATTTCAGCTGAAGTTTTACTTATTTTAGCTTTTAGTCACTGTTTTTCTCATTTTAGCTACAGCTACTGTTTTGCCAATTGTAGCTTTTAGCTGTTGTTTGCTGATCTTAGTCTTTAGCTACCGTTTTCTTCTTCTTTTAGCTCCTGTTCTGCTTGTTTTAACTTTAATAAATCAGTTTCAGATTCCTTAACAAGTGTCAGCAGTCATTCAGCTCTCAGTTTCTTTCAATTTCTCTAGTTCAAGTAAACATTTATTGAGTTATTGAGTTATTTCACAAGATCCGGCTTCAAATTCTCTTCTTTTGTGGAACACTTGATTCCAATACTTCATAACAGAACAATGTGTTTGTAAAACGGTGCTTCTCCTTCAGCAACTTGCTGTAAATATGTCAAAAATGTTTCATTTTGTAGTGGATTTCACAGACAGAGCAGTGTTTGACAGGAAGTTAAAAATAAAAAACGATGAACTGGCAAAGGACTGACTGATCCATTTCTTCCTTCTTTTCATAGTATTATTCTGTTACGAAAGTTTTATATAAATATTCATGTCCATGTAATCTTTGGTCAGAGAGAGACGCTGCAGAGGAACTAAAGAGCCACATGTGGCCCCAGAGCCGCAGATTGCAGACCCCTGGCCTGTATGCTTTCTTTCTTTATTGTTTGTTTGAGTGGAGACAAGTGTTAAGTATAAACAAATACTGAACATTATAACATTTATAGCCTCAGCTAGTTTGCAATGCACATCCACAGATGGGCCTTTTACAACATAAAACAGTTTAAAAACAATAAAACAACATAGAAAGATAAAACGTTCTACATAACATAAATCCTAAAATTAACTTCAAACAGACCACAATGAAACAATATTTGTGTATATGTAGAGGTATCCAAATCTGAGAGAAGTATTTACAATTAAAATGCTGCTTTACTCTGCGGGTCACGTGTTCTCATCTGTAGTAAATAAATAAATAAAAGTTTTGACTGACATTATTTGATATAGTAGTGCTATTTCAGTCTTATTACTGATAATTAAAGATTTTAAACATCCCTTTATTCAAACTCTCCAGAAACTATCTATGGAATAAGAGAGACAAGTGAAGAAGAACAAATGAAAAGAAGACATGGCGAGTAAAAGGACAGTCTCTCATGTCTACTGGCTGCTGCTGGCTGTGCTCCTGATCGGCACACCCTCTTCAGGTACCAAACTAACCACATACATAAGCTTCATCAACCTCAGAGTATCATCTATACCATCTGTAAACTGCTGTGCACCAAGAAAACATGGCTAAACTAAATGTGGGAGGATTTACAGTTTAAAGCGATGGTTCGGATGTTTCAAAGAGGGGGGTTTGTGGAAAGGTTATAAACTACTGACACTTCACCTGCTGAGAAACCTCAGTTAGGACTTTAAATCTGACCGGATTTTAACAAATAAAAATTGTGAGAATATTGTCAGAAATTAGGTAAACTTTCTGCTGTCGCCTCAGTGAGTTCTGTGTTTGTGACCAAGACACCAGCGAGCTTTAAATTTAAATCAGTCATCTGTAATCTGTAAATACAACCCCAATTCCAAAAAAAAGTTGGGACATTGTAAATTTGTAAATCTCATCAATCCACATTTTATTCACATTGACACATAGTAAGCATGTCAGATATTTAATTTTTAGTGAAAAAAATACGGTGATTTAGAATTTAATGGCAGCAAAGCATCTCTTTAAAGTTATTCCATGTTTCCCTCTGTGGAGCATCCCCTCTTCTTTCAACAACATCTAGGAGCTGAGGAGAGCAGCTGCTGCAGGTTTTAGAGGGAATGTTGTCCCTTTCTGGTTTGATGGAGGATTCAACCTGTTCACCACTCCTGGGTCTTCTTAGTTGGATTTATTTTTTATTATGTGATGTGCTAAATGTTTTTAGCTGGTGAGAGGTCTGGAGTGCAGGCAGGTAAGCTCAGCACCTGGACTTTTCTACTATAAATCCATGCAGTTGATGCAGTCTGTGGATTTATATCATCTCGCTGAAAAAAATATGTGCTCTGATAACAAGCTGGATGGTCCCTTTTCTGGCATCTGTAGTTTTTGAAAAATTTTGATTGGTCTGACCACAGAACAACATAAAATTCAAAATTATCCTATTTTTTATTAATAATAATAACAAAAAAGTTCAGTTTCTTAGTTTAAACATTTATATGTTTGATCTGTTCCACGGTGAATAAAATGTGGGTTTATGAGATTTGGAAAACCATCACATTTTGTGTTTTATATACATTTTACACAACGCCCCAACTTTTTCCAAATTATAACTGGTAAATTGAGTGTGTCCTAAAATGATCCCTTCTCACTTTGTCACCTTTACCCACCTCTGGTCCAGCACAAAGCACCACTGTGTCTCCAGTCAGCACCACCAAGGCTTCAGCCCCCGAGCCAGGAGCTGCTAGTTTTCGGACAGTCCCAAAGGACGTCACGGTGGCTGTGGGGGAACCTGTGGTGTTCTGGTGTGGCGTGCCCGAAGGATCTCGGAACCTCACGTTCACCTTCTACACCAATCACGGAACCTACATCCTCATCTGCCCTGATGGCAAAGTGGACGACATTCCCCAGGTGAGAACTTAGATACTGGCCTCTTTTTTTTTCAGTATTTTGCAGAGTATTTTTTATTTATCTCGAGGAGGAAGGTTTGAATCACATTACACAACTAAGTTAACAGTCTTCTAGTACTGACATCATCTCTAGTGTTGGTTTATCAGCCAGGAATAAATTCCAACTTGGTCAGAAATATATTAAAATATTTATCACTTTGAATTTACCATCAGTGTAGTTCCATTCATGATCATTTATCCCAGCTGTAGTTCTTCTCTTGCACTCTTCCTTTTTGACCATCATAACGGTTGTATTTTGTTGAAATGCTAGTTGTTTTTTTTTATCACACTGATGATGTCGGTCTCTGACTCTCGTCTTAGGCTCTGTATGGAAGCTGTGAAGTGAAGAGCGGTCAGCTGTTGGCTATCTGGGCCCTCAAAGGAACCTCGTACTCCGACAACGACACAAAGGTGGCGTGTCAGCAATCAGGCAGTCCTGATGTACGAGCTGCCACCCTGCACGTTTACGGTGAGGATTTCACCCCATTTACTCCATCTGGTCTTAAAAAACAAACAAATAAGTCCCACTATAGAAGACTTGCTGGTATCCTTTTTGCATGCTGCTAGGTTAAATTGTGATTTTGCTGTTTTCAGATAACGGTGCCAGCAACGTTGTCCTCATCGGCTGTGTGATTGGGGGTTTCTTTGGCATCCTGCTGGTGTTCGGTCTGCTGTTTGTCCTGCTGCGAAAATCAGAGCGATTCCAGGACTGCTTTGGTAAGACGTGCATTAATTCACAGCCTTAAAAAAAAGAACTGCTACAGCTGTCAGCAAATTAAGAATATTTGTTCATTTTTGTTGTTGTTGTTTTGTTTTTTTTAGGTGTAGATGACAAAGAAGATGACTTGGACACAATAATAAAAGAATAAAAGAAAAACTCAAAGCTTTAAGGGGGACAAACTGTAATAATCTGATTCTATTTTTAACCTTGTGTGTGTTTTCTGAGGTGATGGCTGGGCTAAATGGGCTCTGGTGATGATATTGTCAAAAAATGATCCAGATCCCGTCTGTCTTCACTTTATTGTTTTAAGTTTAGTTATTAAACTTTTCATTTCTCCGCCAAAGTACACCAATCAGCCTTAACATCATGACCACCGACAGGGAAAGTAGCATTGTGCTTCTTGTTTCAGCACAATCCTCTTCTGAGAAAACGTCTTTCCTGGTATGGGCATGAATGTTATTTTTACTCTAGACACAAACCCCACTTCCCCATATGGCAACAGGCCTTTTCTGACTGTCGCTTGAGAACGCAACAAAAAGTCTGTTTCACCCAAACCCACCAGATACCAAAGTGATGGAATCTATGGAAAGCAAACTGAATCTACAAAGACCCCCATTACAACCCACAGGGCCCAAAAGAGCTCAAGCAACATTTGAATAGACCCCCACCCAAGATGTTTTTGTCCAGATTGGTCAAAGCTGTTCCAAGAATACTAATCTTGTCTGTTGAACTGTTGACCACTGAAGTATTTGACTAGAGTGATGTGAAAGTGCTTCGTCTGTGATTACAGCTTCCTTTTACAGAAAAATAGAGAAGCAGCTGATGAACAAAGTGATGGAAGGTCTCTGATGGGCTTATTGACTGCACTGTCTCAGGTTGAACACTAGGGGGAAGCACTTTTACAAAAGCAGTTTCACTTCAGAAGACTTAATTATAAACCAAAAAACTTGAGCACATGTTGCTTTTATTAACCAGCAGTTTGTTATGTGCAGCATTAAATTATTAACTTCAATTTGGACCAGTTTATTTAAATTATACTCGTTATCAACAAAAATGATCTAATCTCAGGACCATAATCATAAAGAAGTTTTAAAAAAAGGTTGTTTTGGTTCACTTAAACACAGACCACTTGATTGCAGCAGTGATCCAATTTCACTCGTTCAAATTCACTCATACCAGATATGGTCCGTAGAGTTTGATAACTTCATTAAAGCTTTATAAAAATATGTTTCCTATTCACAAAAACACACAAATCTATATTTAATCTCATGCTGTGCTTCTTTTCTACAGTCACACCCCAGTGAACATATCAGGACCTTTAGGTTTCAGGGTTTTGCACCACTAATCTTTCATTTGGAAGACTCTGTCATCATTATCTGGTTGTTGTCGGCTCATTTAGTTCATGAGGCTTGTTTTGTGTGTCGGCTGTCTCTATCAAAATAAAGCTGTACAAAGCAACAAACATCATAACTGCAAGAAATGTTGTACTAAAACTAATATATGCTATTTTTTACCTACTACTAACTACTTAAACTACTGCTATGTGTCCAAGTAGAGTCTAACACCAATAAATTATTAATATTTCTGATTGAGCTCAGGTGTCTCTTTATTATTAAAGTAGTGGCTGCTTGAAGGAGGAAGACTTCTTGAACATGCAGCATGTGTGAAAGCAGCATCATGTGAAGGGCACACAAAGGACACATGACCTGCTGTGTTTGCTGCCCCCTGGTGGTGACCTTACACCTCTCCTTGCTCTGCAGCCAGAGCCGTGAAGTTTATGTAGGTTTTGACTCATCATTATGACTTTCTGAGCAACAAAACAAAACGGAGGTTGGTGTCCTTGAACGTCCTGAACATTTCTTCTAATTTAATAACGAAAAACCTTTTAAATTGTCCTAAATGGCCTCTTTTAATTGTCCAGAGTTGCTCGAGTGGCTGTTTTTAATCAGTTTATCTCTACTTTACATTCAGTTACACAAGACGTTTTTGCTTTGTGACATGGAATAGAGCAGTTCAGACTGACACACACACACACACACACAGGTTTGAACATGCCCACTGCACACTCAAAGTACAGTCAGCAGGAGAGATTTCTCCCTCGTCTTTTAGCCGATGCAGCACAGTCAGGATGGAGCAATGTGTTGATTCAGCTGCTCGTTCTCGTCTCGGTTCGCCCTGTTCTGTTCCCGTTCTGACGTCTGATTCTTTCGTACTCTGAGCGGAAAGTCGGTGGAGTTGGCGGGACAGAAAGGGGGACATGAGGAAATAAAGCCTGCGCTGAGGAGTCAGCCGGGTCATGTTTGCTCCTGAGTCGCTCGTCGTGTCCTGACATTGGCAGGGAGGAGAGTCTTTGTCTTTTAACTTTGTCTAAAATCACAACACTCGGAGACACGTGACTTCAGACAGGCCAAGATACATTCCTGAGCTTTCAAATGTGTCGCTTCAAGTAAGCAGATTATAGGAAGGACAGTCTTTTCCAATCAAACTCTGATGGGTTTAATAAAGAAAAACCATTAAATAACTCCACCAGTGTTATGTAAAGTGTCAGTGAAGGCTGAAGCCTCCTAATGGGATCTTATTCATCAATTTCAAGGTGAATTTCAAAATAATTTTATTAGACTTTGTGGAAGGTCTTTTATTAGTTGGCTGACTCGAGATAAAGTGAGTTAACCTGTGTTCAAACCTTTCCTTGTGCTGTTTAAGGACAAACACCTTTAAATACCATCATAACACCGATGTTTGTCTTGCTGGGTGCGTCTTTGTGAAATAACCTCCATTTTTTTGTGTTTGTTCCTAATATGACTTTTCACAGACAAGAAACGAATTTAGGTTTATCAAAAATAATGAAATTTTAGGTTTCTTTTTCTTTGTAACACTGATTATGTCATAAAAAAAACTCAGTCATACAGCTTGTTTTTATTTTTGACCTCAACATATGTTGCACATATAACATTAAATGCACTTTGCAAGTTTAATAATGGATACTGCACATACCTACTTCTGATATTGTTGTCAAAAAAAGCAGCTTATTACTGTCCAAAAACAGATAAATGTGGTGATTTGCTAAAGTAATATATGCAGACGCATTATTTTACATTTTCTGAAAATATTACCATAGTGAGTATCCTCTGTGTAGCGTCATCCCGGTCATCTCATTCAATCTCTGGCATGCAAAATGTTTCAGAACACAGTGACCTTTATCTAACTTCACTTACAGCCAAAAAACACAGATAAAAAATGGTTGAAGAGCAATTTAATTTTTTGTACATTGGAAAAAGCAACAACAATTACTTCATCAGAAGTTAGTTTGATGCATGTGCATTTAGATTTTGCCATATTTGGGGGGAAAACACATTTCTGAATAAGGCTGTTTTCATAATGTAATCATTTGTAATATAAACCTTTTATAAAGAGAAAGAGTTTTATCTGTATCCTTTCTTTAGTTTGTTGTCATTAGCTGTTGTTAAATTATTTAATTATTCCTGACAAACCACACACACACACACACACACAGCTCTGAGTCCTTATCATTTCTGTCCCGGACGTTATCACTTGTTAGGAGACTGATTCGTGCCTCAGGTCTTTTTTCAATGTGTGGCAGAAAGAAGCATAAAAAGTCACATCATAAATAAATAAATCCCAATCAATCTATGGATCAATACTCATCAGTACTTCTGATTAGAAGTCATAAAGCTTTACCTAAAAACTGATTAAAGTGAAATAATCAACTTGCAATATTAAAACGGTCTAGGTTAAACCTGTGGATTATTTCTGACAAGTTAAAAATAAATAATAAAATCTCTACCTCCTGCCTAAATGTGGGGAAAAAAGGAAATGCCTGTCACCCATCAGATCAACCCAGTGCATCTGTTCTGCTGGGACTGGAGCTCTGGGTGATATTTGGATATCTGACTGAGCCTCTGAGTCCACATGGAAAACAACAGAGTCTTTATAAGGCGTGAGGGGAAAACAAAGAGAGAGAAAGAGGAAAAATATACTCTACATCTCACACTCATCTTGGCTCATCTTACTGGAAATTACCTGCAATCGAAACTTTAGGAGTCAGACCTTCAGACGTGAGACAAACAAGATCAGAGCAATGAGTTCATCATTGTTCTGATCCTACTCTGGACATCTGTCTGTTGTCTGTCTTAAAAGACAAACCAAAGATCCATTAACACAGAGATCATCATGTTAGAAAGAAATTATCAATCTGAGCCTGGTAACTTGTGGGCCTTTATATTTAACAAAGAGGTACTGGCAGACCAAAGAAAATATTCTTAGAATACTTTCTCATCCTGTTATGGGGCGGTGTCTATAACAGCAGGTAACAGGTAAGAGGTAGGGTACGCCCTGGACAGGTCCCCTGTCAATCTCTGGGCCGATACAGAGATGAACCTTATTACACTCAAATATATAAGGTCAGTTTAGAATCACAAATTAACCTAAAAAAACAAACATGTCCTTGGACTGATGGGAGAAACTGGAGTACCTGGAAAAAACCAACACAAGAATAGGGAGAACATCTCAACTGAAAGGCCCCAGCCAAGTGGTCTTCTTAGGGCAGTGGTGTCCAATCCTGGCCCTGGAGCTATAGGGCCACTATCCTGCGTGGTTTTGGTGCTTCTCTGCTTTGACACCTGATTTAAATGGCCGAGTGATTAACAGGCTTCTGCAGAGCTGGAAGACCTGCTGAAGAGCAGGGAAACAACTAAAACACGAAGGATGGTGGCCCTCCAGGACCAGGACTGGACACCACTGCCTTAGGGTGAGACAACAGGGCTAAACACCTGCACTACCAGGCGATTGGGTATCGTCCTTTCAGCAAAGTTTACGGTGCAACAATATCAAAAGCTTGTAAAGACTATGAGAACTATTATTGACTGGCGACAAAGAAGTTCGAGAAAACATGTTTTTCTGCTAAAGGAGTGAACTTTTTTTAAAATCTCAGCTTGTGATTTCAACAAAAACTGGGAAGATGACAATGAACTCCAGAACCTGAGGAGTTTTGAAGGTGTTAATGAGGAAGACGAGATGGAACTGCTGAGGACTCTTGATATGTCTTCAGATTTGTGAGATGACACCGCTTATCGACTGGCAGTGCGGGGAGGTGCTAATGATCCCACGTGAATATACAACTCTTCACCTACACCCGTGGTCTACTATTCATTAATGGATGGGTCTTTCTGAGATAAATCCAAAGACGCAACTTCCTTTGCTACCAAGCACAGACCTTTGCCGGTGTTTATGGAACAACACAGAGACGTGTCTCACATAGAGACGTGCGTCAGCCCAGCAGCCATGACACAATCGTGCACATACAAATGTTTATATCCCAAATAAAGAGGAGGAGCCGAGAGTACTTATTCAGGTAAAAAAGAAAAAGGAAAAGACACTTTGAACCTGGCAGGGTCCCAGACACTTCACAAACACTCCTCTGAACACGAATCGTCACCTCAGGTAAGCACAGGTACGGGAGAGTAAAGTTAGGATTTAGGGATAATTGTTATTAATCAGCTATAAAGTAAAGCGTCTTTTTAGCTTGTTAGTCTCGTTTTATAACAACTAACCAGTTTCTTTGAGTTTGAACTCTTGATGGCAACCAGTTTATGTGAATTTCTAGTGAGACCAATATTCTGTAAACGAGAAACTAACTGCAACATGATGTTTGGGGGGAAGTTTTATCTCGCGACACCGACATAATTTTGAGACAACAGCCAGAACGATGTAAGCGCGTTTTGACCCCGATCAACAACAGGTTCCTTCATCAAATTACATTTTCAAAGCCAAGACAAAGGTTGTTTCTGTCACACAATGAAGTGGCTGTTATGTGGCGTGAGGCGTTAGAACGACAAAGGGCTGCTCGACCTTGACTTGTTTCTTGTTACCTGATACGGACACCGAAGAGCCCTCTGATAGAGGTCATACTGGGAGAGACAGAAATAGAGTCACGCCTTTGCCTACATTTGATGCTCAGCTGCTGCGAATTATTGATCTATTTACTATCTGCTCTTCTTTGTTTATTTTACAAGGCACTGCGTGTAGAAGATGACTAAAACAGGCTACAAATAAAACAACAATGCTGTCACCGATGAACTAAAAGGTGTTTTAGAATTCGTTCACTGTGTTTTTCTCTGGTTTGGTTTTGATTAACAGGAAGGGTCATTTTAATACCACTGTTTAAAAAGGGGCTAAATAAATACAGCTAAATACAGAACCCAGATGTAACCAGAAGAAAAAGGTCTAACATAAAAAAATAAGAAGAAGAAGTTTGCAAACAGTCCAAGGTCACCTTCCAAGAGACAAGAACGAAAAGATGGACCAGCCCAAGAACCACTGTCTCATTGTTTGTTTTTAACTTTATTAAAGGATAACTTTTAAAAAGGAAAAAGATTTAACACGAGCAAAAGTTAAAACTCAAGCAGACAAAAACTTCATTAAAAAAAAAACATCCAAACTATAACTTAGTTGATCCTGCTTTAAAATGTCATGTGTGTAAATCTCTTGATTTCTTTTTCCAATATGATTCCTTATAAACTGTTTGTTTAAGGAACAGATTAAAATCAGTGGCTACAAGAACTTTTATTAAATGTTTTGAATCTGAAAGCTTAAATTAACCAGCTTTCATGTTAAATACGACCTCATCGTGTCTGAGGTGACCCAGATGATGGCGATTTAAACCCACAAAAACAGATAATGGTCTTTGAGTTTATCATCCAAGGTGACCGGAGCTGCACAAAAACGGGCTAAAATAATGTCATTCTGAGGGGGAAAGAAATAATTCAATAGCCATGTTCCATTTGAAATTCAGTTGAAATATTTCTAAAAAGCTCTTGCATGAAATGCAGCAAATGAAAGCTTGTTTTTGTTGATCAAAGATCATAGATTCCTACTAAGTGGCATTATTGATTAACATCTTGTACAAAAATCAGCTGACGGGAAGAAACTACGCAAGTTCTTTAATAGAGCCGCAACAAATTCTCCGTCTTCATGTTTTTGAAATATTCCATTTGGTGGGTCAGTCACAAGCTGTACACGTTCAAGCAAAAACAGGACAAACTTCTTCCATAAATAATGTCAAATGTATTTACAGCCAACACAGATCCAGCAGTACAGCACCAGCATGTAATCACGCCTGCAAGACATGGTGGTGCCGTACCGTCAGGCTATCGGTGTGCTTTTATTTTAAATGGTAATAAAGCACATTCAGACTTACAAAGACGGGGACTTCCAGTAACAGATACTTGGCTTTTATGGATCTGTAACTAAATCAAAAACGAATGTGGCTCATTGGTCAGAAACTGACGGCTGTATCTGTTCAGTTCAAACTGCTTAAATTGGGTGAGATCCCAAAATTACTGGTTTAGTTTTAATAAAATCACTCATGAAACCATCGGATTCAAAAAGCTCATGACCGTCTTTAGCCGGGTGCAAAAAACCCACTTTTTTTGTGTGGATAAGTGAAAGCTGAGGGGAAAAAGTTGCCTAAAGGCCTGCTGAGTTTCAACCCATAACAAAAAGTGACTCTCTGTTTACTCTACAAATATCCCAGAATGCACCCCTGCTGACGGGGCTCTGACCTCTCTCACCACAAGGACGTTCTTCCCGGGGAGAGGGCCAAGTGTACACGGTGTTGCTGATGTTCATGTGTCGCAGGGAAAAAAAGTGAGGAGAAAAATGTCTCACTGCCATGTTGTCTCTCTGTCTCTAGCTGACTGAAGATGGGACGTCTCACTCTCGTGGCTTTCATAGCAGGTAAACGAAATAAACAAACGTGTTAAAAACGCCACAGCACCACACCATCAAATCTGATTGGGAGGACAAAGACGACGTGAACTTGACTTATTTCAGTCCAGAGCGTCGACTGAGAACATTTAAAATTGATCGATAAATATCACAACTGATAAAAACTAATATTCTCTTTGCTTGTTCTTGCAGCGCTGTTCTCCCTTTTTATGGAAACCGAAGCGAGTAAGGCTGAAACTTTCCTCACATTCAAATGAGACTCGTTTACTGTGGTTTGTGAAGAAACACAACATTTATTGTAAAACTATTTGCAGATAAAAAAACCCATATTTTACATTGAAAAGACCCTCAACTCTTCAGTTTGGCATTAGTCAATCTGCTCAAAGACAGATAAAATGCAGATGGTATCAGAAATTTTAAAGAACACACTATTTGTTGGGATTATCATGGAACTATGAGTGTTTTCCATCTATCTGGTTGTGTATAAACAGTAACTAATCTTTCTTTTTCCCATTTTGGTACAAATCTCCATCTTGTCCTGTTGGGTCCTCAGATCCATTTTACTACAGTAAGTGTGGACGCTCATATTTTTAAGAATGTTTCATTTTAATCCATAATCTTAACTGTTTTAAGATGTAATGATGGTCCACCTAGCTGTTGGATGTGTCTGTTTTGTGTCTGACAGATTATGAAAGGCTAAGAATCGGAGGCCTCGTCATTGCCTGCTTGTTGATAGCTGGAGGCATCAGTCTCGTATTCTGTAAGTCTCGCAATCAGAAAAGAAAAAAAAAAAAAAACACACACACACATTTTATTTGTACCTACAACACACCATTTGGGCCAAACATCTGTTGCCATCCCTTGAACTTTTCCACATTTACAACTTTTTAAGTATTTTGCTGGAATTTTATGTGTCAGTCCAACACAAAGTAGTGCATAATGGGTTTGAAAAACTTTTACAAATACAAATCTGAAAAGTGTCAATTTGTTTTCAGCCCCCTTTAATCGGATCTCTCCAACTAATGTCCGGTGACGCACTGGCCTTCAGGAATCACAAGAGAGTCTACTTTTGTGTAATTTAATCTCAGTATAAATCCAGCTGTTCTGGGAGGCCTCAGAGGTTTGTTACAGAACAGCAGTGATCAAACATCATCATGAAGGCCAAGGAACACACCAGACAGGTCAGAGATAAAGTTGTTGAGAAGTTTAAAGCAGAGTCAGGTTATAAAACAATACCCCAGGCTTTGAATGTCTCACAGAGCTCTGTTCGGTCCATCAATGGAAAAGTGTTTGGAACAACTGCAAACGTACAAAAAACATGGCCATCCACCTAAACTGGGTGGCTGGACAAGGAGAGCATTAATCTGAGAAGCAACCAAGAAGCCCATGGTGACTCTGGAGGAGCTGCAGAGATCCACAGCTTAGGAGGGACGATCTGTCCTCAGGACAACTATTAGTCCTGCTCTCCACAAATCTGGCCTTTATGGAAGCGTGACGAGAAGGAAGTCATTGTTGAAAAAAAAAAAAAACGAAAAGAAAAATCAACTATGCACAACTTTGCATTGGTCTATCACATAAAATCCCAGTAAAATACTTTGAGGTTTGTAATTGTAAAGTAACCAGAAAAGCTAGGTCTTTTTGTACCCATGTTTGTCTGCCTTATAGCCACTTTGGCAGTCCTAACCTTAACCTCTGACCCCAACTTAACCCTAGAAAAGGACACAGAAATGCATGGGTACACAGTGGTAAGCACTGAGCAAGGTTGAGTCAGGTCCTCTGAACGGGTTGAAAATGTTTCATCTTTTGTCCAAAAGACTTCTTCAGTCTGAGGAGCTGAAAGCAAACTCAGCCTTATAAGCAGCACCTTCGCATGGAGAATCACCCAGTTGGTTGTAAAAAAAACAAAACTAGTTGTTCACATGTAAAAGAGGACCATCTGGCTAATGACCGAACATTAGGGACCTGATGGTCCAGAGGACCTGACTCAACATTTTTCTACCTGGATTATTGAGCATGCTTCAGGACAATGATAAGCTTTGCTCCCACTGAGTCTGAAATGGCAACCAGCAACGATAAGCCTAAATTAACCAGTGTCTGATGTTAGAGGACATAAAGAAACACCTCTTCAGCTATTAGGCACAGAGGTGGATCAGAACTGTTCTTGGCTGGTGTAGAAACCATAAGACATAAGAAAACTTTGACTGGTAGAGGTCAAAATGGATTCAGTTAAATATGAACAAAATTTACAGACAAACATCAGATTTTCTGACAAAACGCGGAAGTTTGAGCACGGAGGGTGTGAAAAGTTCTGCCTTTGATGTTTTGTTGATCAGTCTTTATGATAAATGAACAAAATATCAAACACTGTCAAACCTTGCTCCACCTTGTCACCCTGAATGTTTTGGGTTTTTGTATATAACATGGAAAAAAAAAAAATCATTTCTTTCATTTTGAAGAATCGTGTCTTCTTTATGCCTTTTGGAAGTGGGCTCATTTCTTATTTGATTCAGCATTTCACAATCAGCCTGTTGCAAATCACACAGCAGGCAAAACCAGTGAAGTTAAGACTGAGCCTGACTAATGTTTTTCTTTTTGTTTTTGTTTTTTACTTGTAGATAAAACGTGTTCCAGGGGAATCAAGTAAGTCGCACACTTACAGCATGGCTGAATTTGAACTCCCACCCACTTCTGCGCTTTTACTGTGCCTCGATCCCCCCCCCCGAACTGTCATGTTAACTGCCGCCCCTCCCTTCTGTCTCACCTTGTAGAAAACAGGATAATAACAGTGAAATCTGATCCGGCTCCCAACAAACCGGTTTCAGTCAGGAAGAAGAGCTGAAGAGCAGTCAAAGGGTGGAGAGCCTGGGTGCGTGGTGGCAGATTAGGAGGAAGCACACCAGCTCAAAAGATTAGAGTACACCTGTACAGACCAAAGAAATGCCAACCTCCCCTCTTTTCCCCCTCCCCCACAAAAGGCTGCTAACATTAATGAATCAGGAAGCAGCCTTGGTAGGCAATAAGAAATAAACGGCCCTTATGATGTTTGTTTGTTTTTTTTTTCATTTCTAAAGTGTATTCAGTGTGTCCAGATGTCTCTATATATACAAATCAGGATCATTTGTACCAACTTCCTATCCCTGTTAAAGCACGAGGGCTGCACGGCATGTTTAGCCTTTAGAAAAGCTTGCTCAGATCAAATTTTAATACATTGTTGTGTACTGAAGTGGTGCTTTATTTTCGAACAAAATGCAGGCTAATCCTACGCATTGCTGCCATTCATTCATTACATGTTGTGCCGTGTGATTAATTAGAGATCTATTTAGTTGTACTATTGGTCAGATCTTGAATTACTTAGAAAAGTAGATTGAAATTAAGCCAACCACTGATATGCATGTCCAAAAATAAAATGCCACTATCCCTAAAGTTTGCATTTGTGTCATGCAGTGTTGTTTTTAAGGGATATAAATCAAACTAAACAACTTATATTTTCCTAATAGTAACTCAGAGTTTATATCACATTTACTGTATGCTAAATTTGAACATACTTTAGAGTCCTTGCAGTTGGAATCAATAGTCTCTCAGTTGTGTTTAAGATTAAGTAAACATAAAGTGGGCTATTTTCATCAACTTATTTGGAACTAAGTGCATTTTAGTTTGACATAAATCGTCATAAAGAGTGATTCTAAGAATATTTAGTGCTTTTTTGCATGCTAAAGTGGAACAACTTTAAGAATCTGAAATACACTTAAGTACATGGCAATTCATGCAATCATATATACACTTCAGTAATAAACTAAAATCTACTCATTTTTGTCTTGAGAAGTACAGTATGTACAAAATGTATTGTAGGAGTGCCACAAATATTGTAGGAATATATTTTTATTTGAGAGGATAGTCATCTGTTCTTCATCAGTCACAGAATAAGGAGAAAATGGCAGAAGTCCTCCTCTTTCTCAAAAATGTCCCACAAGTGTGACAGAACACCGCTGTAGTTATTAAACATCTACTTCATTAAAAATGTCGATGTTTGTGGCTAAATGTAAGTGATGTTTGTAGTTCGTGGGTTTGTTTTTCTCGACCCAACATTGTCCGTGTTCCTACGTGTGTGAAGCTCCGACCGTGTTTATCATGCAGCTGGTGCTGAGGCTGCTGAATGTATCAGGCCGACTGATCAACACATCTGTTCAATCTAAGGTTTACTCAAGTCCCGATGGACTGATCCGTCCGACAGCATCAGAACACCAGCGTTTACACGTCTGCTTTTTCCCCCACCTATATCTGTTTACACAGCTGTCTATTTACAGATCTATACTCATTAACACATCTGTTTGTTTACATGTCTACAATTATTTAGACAACTTTGTATATTAACACATCTGTGTCTGTTTACACATCTACATCTATTTACAAACTTGTGTCTTATTACAAGTCTGTGCCTGTTGAGGCATCTATGTCTGTTTAGACATGTGTGTCTTTTTAACTCGTCTATGTCTGTTTACACGTCTCACACACACATACCTTTGTGTAGCGACAGGAATGTTGTTCGGTTGAGAAAAGAGCAACAAACTAAACAAAAGGTGCTGTGCAAAAAGTGTTTGATATTAGTTTAATAATATCCAAAGATGTCCTGGCACAGCTGTAAAACATTTTTGAGAAAGGGATGCCTTTAGCCTCGGCTGGAGGAGGGCTTCTGACTGATGGCACAAGATATACTAACTACTGATAACTATTTGACAGAACAAGACTTCAAAAATGACCAAACTACCCTTTTAACCTGATTCTAGTCACTATAAATATGCTTTGTAGTAAATTATCGCCAGTGCACTGAAGACTGAATTACATCTGGAGCTATTTCTTCTCTCCTTACATGTTTCTTCAGCTCTGTTAAAAACTATTTAAAATCCAGTAACAGCTACAGTGTAAAAAGACAAAGTTAGAACCACAGCAGTGATGTCTTTAAAACTTTACAACTCGTGTCTGGGTGGGATAACTTTCGACGCCTTCGTTCTCGTCAAACAAACATTTAAAGCTGCTCTCCTCCTCCCTCTCGGCGCCACAATCTGACTCCGGGTCAGCTGCCCCGCCCCGCTCACAGTCCGGGCTCCCGCTCCCGTTAAACAGAAACCGACCCCGGATCAGAACTCAACAACAAAGCTGTGAAACACTGCCCCCCTACCTCCACCCGCCTTTGCTTTGCTCCCCCCCCCCCCCAAAAAAAAAAAAAAAAAA
>NC_051445.1:20785927-20803192 GCF_001649575.2 Kryptolebias marmoratus
GGCTCGGTGAGAGGCTGGGTGTTGGCGCTCCGAGCGGACAGACCAGAAGCTGCTGCCGCCGAGTCGACGTGTCCGTCCGCCCGCGAGAGACGAGCTCGCGCTTCCCGCCGCCGAATCAAACGGGTCAGGTAAGTGTGACACCACGGGAACAGGCTCACCCTCGGCTCAGCCCCAGCACTTTAAATGATTACTTCAAGTCCTTCCAAAACGGGGCGTCTGTTCTCCGGAAAGTATGTTTATTTATTTATTTATTTTTAAGAGGAAAAAGCTTATTGTCAAGTTTGCTCGAGCGGAAAAGAGAAAAAAAAGTTATAAATCCCGACATTCCTTAATAACAGTTGAGTTTTTATGAAAAGGTTCAAATTAAAGTTAAATTAAAGCAATTTAAAGAGCAACATGTCGCAGTAAAGTTCTTGTCACACATAATGTGTGTGTGTGTGAACCCCCTACAGCTCATCGCACGCGCCCACTGAGCAACGTGCTCGTGCGCGGTCAGCTCTCTGTATTAGAAAAATGACAGCACTTCCCTTTTTTCCACTTTCTACCTGCTGCATGTGAAGCCGTCAGTTCAGCCTCAGTTTTTGTTTCAACAAGTCCACCTAGCGCAGGTCGAGGGGGTTACTAAAGGTCACAGCACCGCCTGGTTTTACTGCAGTTTGCTTTGAATGTGAGTGTGTGACAAAGAACAGGCCAGCTGATAAGAGCCGGCCTGACTACTGTTTGCGAAGTGCCACGAGGACAAACTGGGACAAGGACAGGTGGGGGGGGACTGGAGCCGTCAGTAACCACAAGGCCAAACTGGGAAGAGGATGAGGGATGGGGCTGAAGTCGTTAATAGACACCGTCCAGAGCCGTGCCATGAGCTCCGTCTCCAGATTTAGTATATAAATTTCTTATGGAGTCGTCACCTGCACTCCCAATGAGCTCTGAGCAGAGCGAAGGACGTCAGGGACGAATCAAAGCGATAGTTTGGCTCTTTCAGATCGTTGGACAGATTGTCAAGGTGACGGCTTGCTCGTCGAGATCGGATCGGATTGCCGCTCGCCTGAAACGGCTCCGATCTATAAACTCTCGGCATGAGAGTCAACCTTAGTCAACCTTTACGGTCATTTGTCAGTGTGAATAAGAGCAGCAGCAGGTAGCTGTAGCTCAGTCTTAATATTTGTGCAGGAAAAGCCATGAAGTGCAACGGTATTGTTCTTCGAACCCTTTCCACAGAACTCCACTTGAAAAGATCTGAACTATACCTTTTAAAGGTGCAAAGATTTACAGATCCCTCTTTTGGTGTTTGTGAACTTGTTCATGGCTTTTAGCCGGCGATTTCTGTGAATCGAAGAAAAAACTGCAGGTCTACATAAAGATTTTAGCTGTGTAACCCATCTGACAATTTCACCACAAAAATCAATACGTGATCCTAAAAATATTCCAACTCAAACGCAGTTCGTGGAAAGCTAACCTGCAGCTCTTCCAGCATAAATGACCTTCGTCTTGATTGTGGATTGAGAGAAACTGGACAAATTTTAAGGCCGCTCTTTGCCAAAAAAGGGAAGGTAAACGTCCCAGCAAACACGGAGGACGAGAGACAACGGTGGAGCGAGGGCGCTTCGGGGATGGAGGCAGACACATTTGATTCCGTCTCCCAAGTGGGACGAACTTAGCTCTCGGTTCTCGCTTTGCCTCGCACCGTCACAGATCTCTGAGAAAACAAGCGCGGGGCGCAGGTGGGAGCGCTCTCTCTCTCTCTCTCTCTCTCTCCTCTATCCTCACCTTTCCTCGTGACGCTTTAGTGCCTCATGAGCACAAATTTAGAAACCTCAACGAGGAGGCATTGATTTTTTTTATGTCAGCGGCGTGGCTGTGACCTTCGCTGCAGCCGCCATTTAACCGCAACGCCTTCAGCAGAGGCAGACGAACCTTTTTATAAGTAGAACAGTAAATCTGCACGAACTGTCCTGCTAATTACTGACATCTAATTAATAATACGAAGAGATCAGAGCGGGGGATAGTCGTCACGTGGGGGGGCCTAATGATGGAAATCTACTCTCTCCTCGCGTTATCTGATTGCCGCCGCAGCATTAGCCACATTAAGTCTTTTCCAGCTGCTCACTTGTGGTTTCCATGTGTGACTCATGGCTGTAGTATGCTGCGCTCCCTTGTGCTCTCTGTCTGCGTCCCTCCTCCTTCCCCTCAGTTTCCCAACAGCAGCTCTCCCTCGTCGTCCTCCTCCTCCTCTCCCCGGCGCTCCCCTCTCGCCTCCGCCTCTGTTTCGTAACTTTTGAGTCTTCTGATGAACTTTCCTTCCTCCTTCACCCCCCCCCCTTTTATTTTCACCTTGTGTCATTCTCCTCTCTGCTTATCTCAGCTCCTGTTTCTGTTTCTCCGTCCGTGGAATAAACTTTGCTCTGTGTGTTGAAACTAATCAGCGGCGAGTTGAAAAAGGTTTCCCGATATTTGAAGACCGAACCTGCGCTATCCTTTCAAAATCACCACTTCCTGACTTGAGGAGTGGTCTCTGCTGACTCGGAGCTCCGCAACATGTTCAGCGTGTTTCAAAGGCGACGCAGTTTTCCTGTGTGTGTGTGTGTCGGCCTTTCCGTTAGGATGTGTTACACTCCAGAATGCGCTGCTGCTAATTTAGGAGGGCAAAAAAAAAAATGCCACTGAGACAGCTGTCTTTGTAGTGGAGGAGCTCGAACACGTGACGCTCGAGCATGTGGGTGGGTATGTGTAGGAAAAATAAAGAAGAAGAAGAAGAAAGGAGCTTCAAATGCGTGCTTTGCGGACAACAGATGCATTAAAGTGGTGGTTCGGCCAGGCCCAAATTGGAAAATCAGAGGGAAGAGTCCCTCTGAGTTCTACGATTTAGCATATCAGGACACAATAAAAAGGATCTGGTCTTTACCAGGTTCTAAACATAAAGGAATCAACCTTATCCGTACAAAACAGAACTTATCTATTAAATCAAAATGAAGCCAGAATGGGAAACCTGAGTCCACCCTTACTGCTTCCATTGGATTTAAGAGGGAAGGTATCAGCCAGGAGCTGCTGATCAGATTTACTGACTGACTGATCGTCATCAGTGTGAGCGTCTCTTCAAAAGCAGGAGTTTTAGGAGGTGTGTGTTAACACAATGCCAAGGAGGAAAGACATCAGCAATGACCGTAGAGAATCAAGTTTTGCTGCCCATTAACCTCGAAAGGATTAAAGTTTGTTTTGTTTTGTTTTGTTTTTTTCAGACAATTTTAGAGTCCACCGTTCTGCAGAGAGAGAGATTATTTACAAGTGAAAAACATTTTAGACAGCTTCCCAGGAGCGGGAAGGCAAATTCACCCTAAGGTCAGACTGTGCAATGCTCAGAGAAATTGCAAAAAAAAAAAAACCCAGAGCTCCATCTGAGACTCCACAGGCCTCAGATAGCAGGTTAAATGTTCAAGGTCATGGCAGGATAATTCCATAAAGACGGAACAAATGTAGCCCGTTTGGCTCCAGAAGAACTTGACTGCACGACTCCAGTTTGTAAAGTTTTTATCTAAATGGGCCACAGGTCTTCTTGAACAATGTCCTCTGGTCAGATGAGACCAAAGAAGAGATGTTTACCCATAATCCACACACAAAAAAAAACCCACCTCATGCCAGCTGTCAAGCACGGCGGTGAAGGGCTGATGATCTGGGCTTGTTTTACAGCCACAGGACCTGGGCACCCTGCAGTCACCGAGTCAACCATGAACTCCTCTTTACACCAGAGTTTTCTAGAGTCGACCGTGAAACCAAAATTCCTCCGCTGTCATGTGAGACTGATAAAATCCTACAGAAAACCACAGCTGAGTGGTTTTACTGCGAACAGATCAAACAGTCCGTGTTTTTTTTCCGCACACAGCTTTTACATTGTTTTGCTGATAACAAGGTGGAATATGTGTGTTTTTGTACACATGAGGTTAGATTTAAATACCTTTACAACCTGGTAAAGATCGGCTCATTTTTATTAGGTCCTGATATGTAAAACTACTGACTTTACTGTTAATATACAAATAAAATTGGTCAATCAGGCTCCTACTGCTGTGTCAGCACATTTGTAACTGATGGCTGATTGGTCCATTCATTCAGGTCAAAGGTGGACTTACTGTTGTGCCACAAGCACAATGAACAACTCTGAACGTCTAAAAACACCAAGACATGAACCTAACAAGTCAACATCTGTGTTCCAGTTACTTCTCCATGTCAGATATTGTAATGTTTGTGGAAACTTTGCCTCCTAACTGGACGCTGTAGTTTGTAGCTAATAACTTTTCAACTTTATCTACAGAAAAATGCAAACACGATAGAAACTGTGTTTTCAGTTTCACTTCTGGAGCAACAAACATGTTGGTCAGCAGTTATTATTGTGAAACTAAATCCCAATCTGACGCTCCAGGCTGATTATTACTGATTTAACTACCATGTATGTATGTATGCTGTATCAGTCTTTCTAAAGTAGCTCACAACCACATTACCCACAATGCCCCAGCTTGTTGAGCAACATTTACATTAAGTATGATTATAATTAAAAAAAATATGTGAAAATCTGTCTGTCTGTCAGCAAAATAGCTCGAGAGCCAGTGGTGGATTCTAATAAATCTCTCAGAGCGTAATCATTGGAGGAACATCTAAAACTGATGAACGTTTGGAGTCAACTTGATTAAAGCTGACTGCAACAGCTGATCGACCTTATCGAGCATGTAGATGCCTAAAAATGGGTCAGTTTTACAGATGCTGAGCTAGAATTGGGCGTGGTAGTAGCTGAGAGTCATTCCCATCACATACTCTGAGCACTATCAGCTCATGTGAGATATTTGTTTAAAACCTTGGCATGTAAGGTAGTGGACCACACGCATTTCTTCAAGGAATGCTACTTTTTTCTTTTTTTTTAGTCCCTGTAACTGCATTTATTTGGGAGTGGGGGCATCCCCTGTCCTGGCCTCCTATGACTCCTTCTTCTGAATGTCTGTAGCGCTCTTTAAAAACTCGGCTTTACAAATGAAACCAAAGAGCCGTATCACACAGTTCCAGTTACAGCGTCTGCCATTGTTGCTGGTAAATGTCACGGCATGAGGGGCGTGACCGCCAGCCAAGTGTTGCTCAATCCCACCATTCCCCTGATCGCATAAAAGCAAACATGTAGGTCCTTGAAACTACTCCTAGAAGGACTAATAGTTTTAAAATACCCCAGAGAGTCTTTTATAACTGTTTGGTTCAAAAGCACCGAATGTATTTATGGCCGCCATTATCCGCCGTATCAGCAGTGGAAAGAATTATGTGTTAAAAAGTAAATAAATGAGGAGGAACTCTAGCTTTAAGTTGGTGGACAATTAACTCTTCAAATAATTTCAACTTGCACTGTTCGCATCTTCGGGACAGACTGGTTTCTATAAGTTTGAGTAGTACAGCCGACCCATGAGCGTTTGACAGCGTTAACAGTGGGAGGTTTGCTTCGTGATGCTGTGGAGCTTCACTGCAGGGGAGAGGAGACAACCAGCTGGAGGAAAGCCGACGAGGAGTCTGAGCTTTAGTGCAGAAACTCGAGAGCTTGTGCTGCCTGGGAGTTTGTAACGTAAAGGATAACTGAGAGGAAAAGGCTGGACGAGAGCAGAGGAGAAAGGTGAAAGTGCACGTATGTGCACAAGTGTTCCAGGAAGGGGAGCCGTAGAGGAGACAGACATAAGCTGTTAAAAAAAAGCAGAAGAGGGCTGTGTTTCGGTGGTTTCCAACAAACACGCAGCTCCTAAAGCTTCAGGGAGAGAACCGACAGAGTGAGAGAAGCAAACGATGTGAAGAGACGGTAAGAAAACGAGAGACTGAGTGGATCAGGAGGAAGAGGGAGACGCTGTGAGAGGCGGAAACAAAAAGCAGTCAGAGATTGGCAGAGACAAAGCCAGAACAGAAAAGTCTTTCTTCCTGCAGCAGGCAGAGCTCTGAGGGAGAGTTTCAAACCACCCTTTGGGTACAGGATGGGACAACAGCAGCTCTTTGGTAATATTTGTTAAAAAAAAAAAAACTTGATAAAGCATGAAATTAAACCTAGAGCTGAACTAATAACTGATCTGCAGCAGTTGATGGTATTTAAAAAAAAACAAATCAGATTCTTAAGGCGAGTTAGGTGCTGATTTGTTGTTTTTCTTAATTTTGTATTCTTAAAAATCTGAAAAATTCGAACTGTTAACTGCTGTACAAGTTATGATAAATGATCAAATTAATCAACACTGAAACATAATTGATCCTTTTAGCCTTAAACTCACAAACGGCTGTCAGGAAAGAAAGTTTACTTTTTTATACAGTATTTCCAAGTTTTTTTCTATGGACATTTCTCATCGTTTTATTTATTATCACAATATGTATCTGTCAAGGAATGCTAGACCTTTAATTAGTTTCTCATTAGTGTTAAATAATAAATTAGCTGCTGTTTTGAAAAGCCAACATCTTTTTCTCACTGACAGCGTGGAAAATATAAAAGTGCATTTTTTTTTTAATAAATGTATATTAAAGCATAAAAATAGAATATAAGATGCTGGACTGTCAGCCTTGTAACATAGTATTGATGCGTTTTTTTTCCTTCCTGAGTGAAAGCAGAACTCCTTTCTTCTTCAAATGATTATTAACACATCAGCACATGACTTCATTTACCCTGCAGGCTGCTGTTCTTAAATCTTTGCATAAACACAATGATTTGAATCAGGTTCTGAATCAGCCGCTTTCCTCTCGGCCCCACCTTAGACTAACATTTGCTTTAGAATACGATCTTCGTATAGAGGAGGAGGAGGGGGAGGCTGATGGCTCTGATCCCACCTTCAGTTCTGTTTCTGTTTCTCTCCGTCCCTCCTTCCTCCCCTCGCTCCTCTCTCATGGGGTTAAGCTGGTTGTTGGCCCGTCTCCCATCCTCTACATTCCCCCCGCTTCGCCTGGGGTTGCTGAGGGGAGGCACCAGGAGAGAAAAGCACTCATCCTGTTGTTCTCTTTTTCTCATGTTAACAAATTCCAACCTGTAGCCAAGGAGGGAGAGACACGATTAAATAACAACCTTCACCTTCACCCACTGTTAGGTACAAATACTAGGTGGTACAAGGACCACCAGCAGATTAGATCAATCCGTTTGTCCACAGAATGACAGTAGACAGTGCAACATGCCCATTGTGCTTTTTTATAGACCATCGTTATGTCTGGTCATCAATCCAAAATCCAGAGATACTCACTTTACTGTAAAACATGTCAAACACCATCCTGTTCCTTTGTTCTAAAAAACAAATTCTCACCTATAATTAAATTGTGTTTCATCTCAATAATTCCTTGAAGCATATCTTCTGCTGCCTTTAATGTTGTTTAAACTAAGACCATCTTGTGTTGAGAAATAGCGGAATTGGAGCCATTTTGGTCAAACCTTGAAACTAACATTATGCGTGATCTCATGTGACGTGGTAAAATGTTGCAGACCTTGTTAGCACTTGGAGTACGTGTTGGGAATGACTCACGGCTACTACCACATCCCATTTTTAGCTCCGTATCTGTAAAACTGGCCAAGTCGTGGCCTTTTTTGTGTCTGATTAGCTGTGGCAGCCATCTTTAATGAGGTTAAAGATGGCATCCAGACATGTTGCCAACAGACACAGGCAAAACCGTGATCGCCCGCCCTTTACCTTTCAGCAGTGGGTGATTAAAAACCTGTAATGTGTCGTTTACAGTGACTAGTTTTGGCAGCTGCAGATAATCTGTAGCTCTGTAGGATCAACTACTCCTCTTAAAATCCTTAAAGTCTGTTTGTTCTGTTTGCTCTTCAGACCACAGAGCTCTGATTTCCTCTGACTTTCCCAAACAGACAACTCTTGTGATACAGAAATTCAAAAGTAGTGAAGATTTGGAAAAATCCTAGTCATTTCTTTTCATCTTAATTCGACCATAGAAGCCAGACTGTATCCTATACATCAGAATTTGTTCACATAATTGAACTCCAACATTCTGCAGCTTAGCTGTTACTTTATTTCACAGAGACCTCTCACCCGTGGGTGTAAATACGAGATGGGTTAGGTGTGTTTGCTCTTCCCTCCTGATGTGCTCGGAGTGGAAAAGTGCAGTAAGTGGAAAATCACCAGTGGGCTGCTTTAGGCGTGTCACCTCCCCGTTCACATGGTGCCTCAGCTGCCGCTGCTGCTCCAACATGGCAACCGACACAGCAAACACAGCGTGTGGTGGAGAACAGCTTGGACTGTGTGTCCGAAAAGGAACAAAGCTGACAGGAAGTGTGTATTTCATCAGGGAAGACATAAGCTCGATTGTTCAGTTATATGGTTATACAACCATGGAGCTCTGGACAGCGGGATTATCCCCTCTGGAGTGGCGGCACTTCAAAAAAAAAGATCCATTTATACACCACTGTACGGCTGAAAATAAGATTAAAGTATCATTTCAGACTATAAAGCTTCAAACTGGTGAGTGCACTGTAACACGATTCTGAAGTTTGATATGAGGTTCAGACTGAAACAGTAACAATGAAGATTAAAGTTTCAGGGCATTAAAATGGAGGCACTTTAATGCTGTTACTAAAAGAGATTTTAGACTCCATCAGAGTCATTTATCACTTTGCTACCAGGAGCACAAGCACTACTATCTATCTGAGAGGGAGTGTGTGTGTGTGTGTGTGTGTGTGGTTGGGGGGAGTTTCAAAAGCTACCTCTTTGTTTCATTACATTTGATAAGATTTCTCCACTCAGAAAGGCCAACAATTTCATGCCATTTCGGAGAATTTTAACTAGGCCATTTTAGGCAAAAACATTGTTTGTATTCTTTGGTGATTTTTTGACTATTCTTCAAATATATCCTTAATTTTCTCCAGCTCAGTGGGTCAACATGGAAGGAAGGGGGGGTGTATTCTGACTGTACAGCTGAGCTCACCGTTGACCATAGTTTCCACTTTATAATCCTTTCAAAATAAACTGCGTTGGACGGAAACAGATGCTTCCAGTGCTTCTATTAATTTTTCTTTTTTCGGGAGGGTGTTGGGCGGTAGGTGTTGTGTTTGGGGAAAAAAGCGCCTTTAGGAAACAGCTTGGCGTGTCACCACCAGGTGCCAGTTTAAAAAAAACAACAAAAAAAAGGATCTGGCAGCAGTCGTATTAATTATTCACATTTGCTCGTTTGAACTATAAAATATTAGAATATTTAAAAATTGCCACCTATCCCTATAAAAGACAAAGATGTTTCAGTTTTGATCACTTGAGTCATTACATTTTTGTAACTAAAATATCCGAGCCACATTACAGGCTGAAGGCCATGTTCCTATTTGTAATTAATGAGGAATGTCAGATAACGTAACACTGTTACAATAAGGTCTTATTTATTTAATGTTGTAACTAAACACAGACTTGTCCTTCTTCTCTCAACAGCTTCTAGCCTAAAGATGTCAAAGATCTGCACTTTGGTGTTCATGACACGTAAGTAAAAGTAAAAGTTCTCACTTTTTAGTAGATAAAAAGACATCTGTTGATTTGTAAAACTGTCGATGGCAAACATAAAGTTGGTCATTTTAAACTACGGGAAAATCGCATCAAACTCATTGAAATTAGGTTTTATTTTATTTGACACAAAATGCAACAGAAAAGTTGTTTTTTGTTCATAGTTTTTTTTTTTATTTTGTGCGCCACTCTTCTTTATTATTTTCTTTGACAAATGTGTCATTGTTCACTTTGAGAAAACAAAAGGAGGATTATGGTTGACTGACAAAAAAAAAATGAAAAACAAATATTCTTCTGGAAAGTAAATTTTATTGTTCTTGCTGGAAGAAAGAAAATATGATGCAGTTATGGAAGAACTATTGGAAAGGGTCTGTTTGCGTACGTTTTCTCAGTTTTGTGTCTCCAACCAGGGGCGTAGGACTTGTCAGGCGTCAGAGATTTTTCATTAATTTATTAAATTTTTCTCAGCATTACTTAGATGTGAAATATCTGCATTGGCCAGCCAGTCCCGTGTTTATCAGCAGGAGGCGCCGCAGGCTGTGTTTCATAATAGTGACGTGTATCTGTCTCTGTTTGTCCTCTTGCAGTTGTGTCCCTAATGTCTGCAGCAGCTGAGTCCGGTAAGCAGGTTTTTACTCTACATTTTCACATCTACTGACGTGCGGCCTTTTAAAATGGATCCATGCAATCTGGTAGTTTTGTCAGAGCTTCAGAACTAGGCCACCGTGTGTGTTCACCACAGTTTGTCCTCTCTGAGGTCACCTGTTTACACGTTTGTGCTTGTTTACATGTTCCTTCCTGCTCCGACAGCTGAAGAGGACCCCTTTACCTTTGGTAAGCCACTGTTCTTACATTATTATTAGAATAAAAGAAATAAATATGGGTATCATGCATACATATGTTACGTTTCAAAATGGTAAAACATTTGACACTTTATTTTTTCCATGTCATCTAATATAAAGAATTATGTGTGTGTGTGCAGACTACAAAAGACTGCGTGTCGGAGGCCTGATCTTGGCAGCTGTCCTCTGTCTCATTGGCATCACTATTCTGCTCAGTAAGACACACATAAACATCATTCTATATATATATATATATATATATATATATATATATGTTGACAAGCTTGCAAAATCCTGCTCAGAAACCCATAAACCCTGAACGTTTTCTTACTTTTTCTTTTTGCAGGCGGCCACTGCAGGTGCAAGTTCAACCAGAACAAGAGGTGATGCTTTTACACAGGAAACAAGCTCAACTCAGTTTGTGAAACTGCTGTAGTTCTAAAATGAGAATTTTTTTTTAATCATTATTATTATAAATTTGACTCTCTGCTGTCTTTTCAGGAGGAGGACACAAAGCAATACTCAGCAGATGCTCACCGACAAAGGTGCTGTACACTCACTTTAAAGAGTTTTACAAAAAAAAAATAATTAAATAACTAATTTAACTGTTGTCAAATCCAGTTGTATTAAGGCATCTTCTAACATAAGGTGAAAAAAACTTAATAGCTCATAGTTATAGTTCACATTAGCAAACTGAAGGACCGCGGGCCAGGTTTGGATATTTTAATGTAAAGGAAATGGCCCAACAATCTGTGACAGACTGAGTCTGTTGCTTCTTACTTTGCAAAAAAAACTGAGCATCCTTAGTACAGACATCACATGGTAATTAGCCAACACTGAAACCAAGAAAATGAAGCTTGTTTCATTGCTTGTAATTGTAATTGCTTGACTCAGTTCTGAATGTCTAAAAAGAACCAATCAAACGTTTGCTGATGAACTAAAGATGCAGCTAACGTGCATCAGAGCAACACAGTCTGCTTAAATTTCTTATTTCTTTATTACTGTATTCTGTCATTTCAGAGTAAAAGGTTAGTTTAGATTTTTATCGAGACGTTTGTGGTAGCTGAGTTGGTAGAATTTGGAAACAATGGATGACAAAGAAAAAATAAATAATAAAAAAAACCTACTAATAAAAAAACAAGACTAGAAATTAACACTACTGGTCTTTTTTTTATTTATTATTGGATTATTATTTTGTTTTTAATCAGTAAGCTATTTTTGTTTAAAAGTCTATATATGACATGGGAAAAAATAATGTTGTTTTTTTTTTTGTATTAATAATTTGTCATAATCCATCTGAAAATCAAGGTCAATTTATGTGTTTATTCAAAATCAAAAATGTATTTAAAAAAATGACCAGGATTAAAATCTTTGCTGTCATTTTAACGTCCAAGATAATATTGATGAAATTAAATATAGTTACTTTTCTTTCTTGGATTATAAATTTTGTTGTATAAAAAAATGAAGACCGTCTGATCTAAGATCCATTCTTCCACTCTGAAGTTTTGCCAAGATCCAAATTTATATTTACTCTGTCCATCTGTTTCACTGTAAACACACTCGGGTCAAACACACACACACACATAAAATGGAAAGCACTCACAGGTCTGGACTGAGATGCCATGGACCTCACTGTTCAACAGGTGGTGGGACGCCGGGGGTCCATCAGGCAGAGAGGCGGGAGGAGTTAGACAGACTCACATTTGTTGTTGTGGTGCAGCTATAAAAAGATGCCACATTTAACCCTTGGAGTCATCTTTCTGGTTTCCAATAATAAGACTGTTTTTTATCTAGAGTTAAATGTATTTATTTTTCAATGCAACCCAGGTAAATATTCCAATCATTACTTTCAGGTTTGACTAAATATATTTAATTTTAAAAGCTAGTTTCCAGGTGAAACTTCAGTAATATTTTTATTTTGTGTATATTTCATGTACAGAAATGTGCACAACTAGAAACACGCAGTAAAAGTCTTTAGGATTAAAAGTGACCAGAGTGTTTTCCAAAATGGAAAGCTTTAATAACTCCCATACTTGTATCAAACGGAGGAAAAGATTTTCCAGTTAAAAGCCATTTGGAGTGTTGTAGCTGAGGCCTTAACACCACTTCCAGGTTTAAGGGAATATAAGCTGTTTTCAGGAACTCTGAGGGTTAGAAGGACTGTCAGTCTCACCGTGGAGCTACGTGTTTGCTTTCACACTGTCGGGGGAACGCTGGGATTGCGTAACAGTCGTCCGGCGGTCAGGGCGGCCACAATTATCATCATCGGCAACAAAAACTGAGCTGCATGTTGTGGCACTTTGGTTTAGATTTTAAAAAACGAAGTTTGAAAGATCTCCAAACACTGAGGTGAAGGAGGCATAGGAGCCGAAACTCGTCCGTCTCCCGCGGTGCCAGTTCAGTAGCTTCTGCTTCGTCAGTGCGACTGCAGACGCTGGCAGAGCCTTCTCCCTGCTCAGTCGATCAATATACGATGTATCGACCCACTCTCGGCCTCTTGCGTCACCCGGCAGTCCCTGCTGAGCTGAGAAAGCACCTGCTCTCAAGCGGGAGCTAAAAATACACCTGATTAATGTAGTTATAAGGACTTACAAATGGCCGCAGTACCCGCAGTGCATATAAGGTTTTTGTGACGTGGTCCCTGCAGTCTGAAAGCGCCTGGAAACCCAAGACATGGTTACAGCCGTGATGCAGACAAAATACTGTCAGTAACCCATACGGGAAAAGACTGTGACGTTAAAACAGCTCAGCGGAGACGTGATGCTCTGACAGACATTTTCCACTTTCATCAGCACTTACTGTTTCAGATGGCTTGTGCCTTTTAATACCCACCTCGTATTTTAGCTTCAACTCGATATACTTTGTAAACGTAGTTTGAAAATACAATGAATTTCCAACAAAATAGGGATGCATGACTGTCATCTTGTACAATATTCCTTTTTTTTTTATTCTTTTCCATTTGTAACCCACCTTCCCGTCCATCTACAGGTCGTGCCTGTGACTGCTAGAAAACATGGAGAACACACCGACTCCCCGAACCTGCAACCGCAGAGGAGCAGCAGTGGGATTGTGTTACGCCGCAAGCGATCCTGCTGTTGTTTCGAGCGTTCGTCAGGAAGTAGTCGGTGCGCTTCAGATTTTAGGCAGGAAGCTTGTTGTCCTGAAAGCAGATCTGCTGATATGCTGCGTGCGTCTCTACACACACCAGCCGTACACGAACCCGCGTCGCTTTCATTTCACTCGGCTAAACTCTTCTGTTACCCACAGCTTCAAATATTTTCACCAACCTGGCCTGAGAGTTGGGAAACTTTGTTAGCGGACTTACCCGACTGAGGTGAAAGTGACTCAATTCAATATAAAAAACACCAGTTTATCACCAAAAAATGATCTTTAACGTCCACATACTGTAGGTTGTGTCTGGCAACACTTTTGTTACATATTGTCTGTGTAAAGTAAATGTCGATGTAGATATTAGTCTCCCACTGTGACCAACCTAACCCACTGTCTGTTTCCCTGTCAGATCTATGAAATCCATACTATCATGAGTACATATTAGAGGGTTTTTCTTTTTCATGTTTGCATTGTGGAGGAGCGTAGCGGATTGTACTGTTCAGAGAGTTTCTATAAAATAAAAAGTTGAAACAAATGTGCGAGTGGGCTTTACTTCAAGGTGTCTGGATGTGTTTGATTTTGTTTAGAACCAAAACCTGGTCCTCATACGTTCAAACCCCAGTTCTGAGTTAGAGTTTAGGTTGTTGTTAGGATTAGACGCGTACTGGTGGTAATGGTTAGGTTTAGGGTAAGGGTCGGGGTTAGGCTACAGAAATGAATAAAAGAAGAATGGAAGTCAATGCACGGTCCTCATAAGGACAGCAAAACAAATGTGTGTGTGGATGTGTTGTGTCACACTGAAACTGAGTTAAAATTTAAATGGACACAAACGCAGCAGCTACAAAATGAAAAATGAAAAAACTAAATGTTTGGAAAGGAGCACATTGCAAAGTCATGAAGACCGGACCAGAGGAAGTAAGATGCAAACTTTGTGGTATTTTTCTCATATTCACGGTTAATGTGTCCTTATATTCCAAATTTGTAAGCAAACTTTGGGATTGTAGGTCAACTACCACGTCTGTTTACCTGCAAAAAGAGCCAAAGTGACTGAAAATAGATCAGAAGGTAAACTTACCGCAATGTTTGTTTACCTACACAGACTGCAACAACAACTGTATCGCTCTGGGAAGTGACGCCACTAGGAACTGATTTACAGAGGATGCCGTGATGCAAAGTATGAATTAGAGTCTACATGTGGTGCTTTAAGCCCCGCCTACTCTCATTGCACACAATCACGGTGTCATATGACCTTTGTTTCAAGGATGAAACAAGTAATTACAGCTAAATATGTTGGAAAAATCATCATTTGACCATACAGCAGCAAGGTAAGGATTATATGAAACAAGAGTCGACACCCAACATGGACGCTGGTTCAGCTTCAACTTCTGGGTCCGGATCAGAGGTCCCTTCATATACAGTCTTTGACAGCCAGCCTAACGCAGGTCAGTCCTGTGACTCCACCTTCCAGATGGGTTTCTACAGACTCAGCCCTGAGCTTTGTTTACATGGAGTGAGGACCCGCATTTCAGGACTGCACACAATATACCTGAAAAACTACAGGAGGAAAACCTTTCAAACGGAACCATTTGACATAAGTGGTTCAGGATGACCTATTTATGCTGGATTTCATACTTTGCAATGACAACCTTTAACTCCCGTTGAAGTCAATATATCAGGCTAGCTGTTGCTTGTAGATTTACAAGTAGGTCCAACACCTTCAACAGATTTGGCATCTTGACAGAACTTTGAAAAACAACTCTTCACCATCATGTTGTTCTTTTTACCTTTAAAACATATTTTAGGAGGTGTTCGCTGTGCCCTATTTACCCCCAGGGAGGACAGAAAGGAGCTCTGTATAGGCAGATAAAATAGAAAAATGCAAACATTTCTACATGATTTCGTTCAATCATATCAATGTGAACTGCTAGTTCCAAAGAAAAAAGTAAAACATTACATATGGGGAAGGAAAATGCTTTTGAAAGGACTAAAGGCTCAAACTCAAAGATGCCTTTTTCAATTATTTTTAAATCATTTGTGCTTTTCTAAGTTTAGCAGGATTGGGCTGAAATAAAGAGAAAGGTGAAAGTGCACGTGCACACGCAAGTGCTTCAGGACGGGGAACAGACAGAAGTTGTTAAAAAGAAGAAGAGGGCTGTGTTTCAGTGGTTTCAAACAAACACGCAGCTCCTAAAGCTTCAGGGAGAGAACCGACAGAGTGAGAGAAGCAAACGATGTGAAGAGACGGTAAGAAAACGAGAGACTGAGTGGATCAGGAGGAAGAGGGAGACGCTGTGAGAGGCGGAAACAAAAAGCAGTCAGAGATTGGCAGAGACAAAGCCAGAACAGAAAAGTCTTTCTTCCTGCAGCAGGCAGAGCTCTGAGGGAGAGTTTCAAACCACCCTTTGGGTACAGGATGGGACAACAGCAGCTCTTTGGTAATATTTGTTAAAAAAAAAAAAAAAAAAAAAAAACTAGATAAAGCATGAAATTAAATCTAACCTAGAGCTGAACTAATAACTGATCTGCAGCAGTTGATGGTATAAAAAACAAAGTTTTGGTGGGTTAGAATGGTTTGTTTTCTGGGTTTGGTAATAAAATCTTAGAGTTTTGGATTGTTGCACTTTTTATTACATTTTTACAAATGTATAAAATTTAGTTTTCACTTTCTTATGATGGGAAAAGTGGTTCTTAACAGCTGTAGAATCAGGCTTCAACGTAAAACTGCAGAACAGTAAAACAAGCGTGGATACTTTCTGAAGCCACTGTTCTCCTCCACATTTAGCTTCATGGAGGCGTACAGTGCATTGTGGAGTAGTTTGTGTGCCACGTGGAACTGTGTGTGTGTGTTTCACTGTTCTGACCCGAGTTAGATAAACTTTGATGTACAAATAAAATCCACACCGTGGCACTTTAATCTTTAGCCAGGAGGACGCAAAAAGACTTCACGTCTGTTTGTTCTGATCATAAACTCCCTCCCTGAGGTTACACACTAAAACCTAACTGATGGAGAAGGTGTGTGTGTGTGTGTGTGTGCACACTGACACTGCTGGAGCACTTTTCACCTAAACACAAGAAAGCACATGATGACCACAAGGAGGAGCCATTGCATTTCATTCAAACTATAAAAGCAGGTCGTGCAATCCCAGCCTTACTTAAATGTTTTTGTAAATTAGCACTGATTTATTTATATCAACTAGTTAGTAAGCTGCACGTTTTTATCCACAGTTTGACATAAGATGACTGCATTACACAACCATTATGCAGCATCAGACTCACAGTTTGGCATCAGAAGAGGACAGACGCTCACATTTTGCAGTTGTTAAATGTGCTTTTTGACATTTCCATGCCAGCCAAAAACATACCATGTTTTGCTCAGGTGTAACAGAAGAACACCTCCACAGCCTCCATTTCTTTCTTTAGGCCCTCATAGTGACACAGGCCTTCCTGATGAACTGCAGAAACAAATATTATTGCCTAATTAAGTATATTCTCTGGCAGAAAGTTTCTGACCAGTCATGAGAGGATGAAGGATGCTGCACACTCAAAACACGAATGAAATCTAATTTAGCTGCCAGAAATTAAGACAGAAAGTTTGAGGTTTTCACAATAAAGTATTATCCCACTGTTCATGTACAGCTATTCCTATCCATATTCCTGTATATTATCAAGCTAATGATGTAATGATCAGAAACCAAAACCATGCTGGTATAAAAAATATTTCAGAAACAATATTTAGGTAAAAGGAGAAAAAAAACACCAAGAAAGATGAGACATAAGCCCCTTTAACAAATCACTTTACAGCCAGGCCGGACATTCCTTCTTCCTGCCTCTGTGTG
>NC_051445.1:20803221-20947004 GCF_001649575.2 Kryptolebias marmoratus
GGGGGTGGGGTGGGGGTGGGGTGGGGCTGAAGTCACCACACCGCTGTTATGCCTCTGAGCCGCCAAGGGAGGAACAGTGACAGAACCAAACGAGTGACATGTGGAAGGGAAACCCCAATCACCACTTGAAGGTGTGAAACAGTGATGGCAGATACAGAATTTACAACAGGAGATGTCCGACACTTAATTTATGTTTAGTCCGAGGCATCAGTGGTTACACAACAACATTTCATTTATGGAAGCTCACAGCGTTGCAGGACACGGTGATTTCTACCGGAGGAAGCATAAAAAGGGGCTCATCTTTGCTGCCGTGCTGCAGAACTACTTTGTGACAAAAGCTATTACACTAATCCAAAAGATGGACTGTGATACAGTGAACCCACGCAAAACATATGTCATCAAAATAAAAGCAAGCGTAGCATAAAATAAGAAAGTCACAGCTGACTCCTGAGCAGGAAGATTGTTTTCACAGTGCACAGATAAAATTAAACTTGTCATAATCAGACTTGCTGGACCACAGATGTTCTCCTTGTGTCTTCATGGCTCCACTCCTGTCACAGTCTTCTTCTTTCTTGCTCTGATCCCAGCGTTCAAACTCAACACCATAATCATCCACCCAGAACCAGAACTGCAGGCTGCAGGTGTAGTGAAGGCCGAGCCACACAAAGGGACTGTTGGCCTTCACAGCCTCCAGCTCAGCAAAGACCTGAGTCTGTTCATCCAGGATGGAGGCCAGATCTCTGTGCTTCTCTCTGCAGTAGTACAGGGCGTCCTCCCATGTCTGGTTGTTCTTGATCAGCTTAAAGGGGGATTCTTGGAGAGAGTCATTAAATGGAAAAGAATAAAAACTTCAGTTTGATCAGAGGAAAGTGTGTCTCTCTTTCAAATTGACTTTAATATTTACCCTCCGCCTTTCAAAATAAGAAAGAAATACTAACTTCTCTGAAAGGGAATGTAGAAAAGACAAACAAAAATACGCTGCTCTCTGTGACTAATGACCCGGTCTGCACTACTCCAGATTGTTTTTTTTTCAAAAATATTTTTTTGCTCCTTCTGTTTATGTACATACACACATAGATTGGAATACAACATAATAGTTCAAACTTTGTGATTTATTACTTATTTAAATCACTGGTTCCCAAATGTTTCAACTTACGACCCAAAAAGTAACAGTGGCAGAGGCTTGACAGCACAAATGTGAGCCATTTATGTAGGTCAACTTTGCTAATAACTTTACAAAACAAGGGCATAATGACAGTATACACAGCCTTAATACCCATGATACTGTTTTTTTGCATTTCTGGTTATTCTTTCCTTTTTTTAGAACATTTATTGTCAAAAATATATACTATTACCACATGTTTTACATTTAATGTGATTTCTCGAGGTTATCTGGGGACCCTCAGTTGAGGTTCAATGACCCAAAGTGGGGTCCCAATCCCCAACTTTGGGAGCTACTGATTTAAAATCTTCCAAAATAAAACTCAGCCCAATTCTCGGACTCAGCGAATGTGCCTGACCTGTAGCGAAGAACGAGAAACATACTTATCTGTGTGGCTGTGACGTTCACTTCACAGAGGCGTAAAGGTTTCGTCATTGGCAGAAGCACAGTGACGTAGCGTCCCAACGCTGGACTCAGCTTGTAGGCGTCGGGGACACCCTCCGTAACACCTGTGATGTTTCCAACCCTGGAAACAAGGAGGGACATGCTGGAGCTGCAAAGAAAGCGACCTCAAAATCCCGCCATTATCTGTCAAAGGCCATTTTGTGAGCAGCAATAAAAAAAAATAACATTGTAATTGTAAAAAACAAAAAAATAGGATTAGGACACTCCGTGTTACTGACTGATACAGAAAAATAAAAGCCAAGGTTTCAGCATGAATAATAGTTGATACTGTGAGAACTTAAATACGGTTTATATGTTTAACATTATCATTTGAGTCGGTAGAAATTATGACCTGAAAGCCCTCAATTTGAACACTGTAAAAAGCAAAAAAGCAATGATACTTTTAAAGATTAAGATAATCATATCCTAAAAAATGATGGGAGTTGCTGTGTAGCCATTTTGGTCAAATCTTGACAATAACGCTGTGCACGATTGCTTGCTATGTTGTGACATTTTGCTCGATCACTAAGTGCTCGGAGTGTGTGTTAGGGGTGACCCTCAGCTACGACCACGTCAAATTTGAGCTGAAAATCCGCAAAACTGACTGAGTTGTAGCCATTTTTGGGGCTTGCTAAGTTTGTTTAGCTGTGGCAGACATTTGGAGTCCAATCGGCTTCAGAGGTTAATCAGTTTTAAATGAACCTACAGTGATTACTTTCAGAAAGTTTTAATAATAATAATTTCTTTTACTAAGAGACAGCCTAACAAACAGACTGACACAAGGGCTGTTTACACGTCTGTTTTTTGAGTCAATTTCCTGCGGTTCAGCTGTTCGCGTACGCAACAACAGCACTCGAATCCTCTGAAACCGGAGCTTTCTCAACCCAGGTCAGAGTGGAGATACAGGAAGGGTGGAATTGTGACATTAAGTAAAACAAAAGTTGACAGGCCTCCCAAAGGGTCTGTATTTAACAGGCTCTGATCTGATTAACAGAAAAATCATACTTATACACATCTCAGTTTAGTTTCACAATACTTATTCTCTCTTAACATATCCCCAAATTCCAATTTCAACCTCTTGGTCCATTCTTGTGTGAAGAAATAAAATGTGTTTGTTTACAGTGTACTGTCACTTTAGTTTAGAGCATTCCTTATACTCTGTTATAGTACAGCTTTGAGCATGAAATAGAAATGCAGCACATTTAATGCTCTAATTTACCTGCTACATTTAACAATTTACTGAACAACTTTTAAGAGCAAAATATGAATCTAATGATAAATCTTTAACTTGCTATTAACTCAAAAAGTCATGAAACATTGTCAGTGTATGTACTTATCTTACATCCCAGATTACAAAAGTTACACTCGTCTTGGAACCACATTTAAACTAAATAAAACGTGCTGATGTCCGCCATCTTGACCCAATACACCCTACAGGTGAATCCAAGACAAGGTTCTTTTGTAACTCCAAAACTTTCTTTCAGACATAAAAGTTGTCACATTAAACACAGAATGGATTCCTATAACCTCAGGAGTGATCTGAGTCTAACATACCTATGGTACTAACCTGTATTTCTGCAGGAAACAGTAAAGAAGACAGGTGAGATGTGGTCTGTTAGCACTCAGGCTCTGATCTGAGCTCCCAGCCACACCCACAGCTCACCTTGGGAGCAGCTCCCTCTGCTGGTGAACTACAGGAATTACCTCTACAATCCCAACTCATATCAGTGCCCCATATATGGAGATGGGACCTTCATTAACAAATACATATTACCCAACGATGTGACTCTACCTTTGAGTGTATCACATAACCATATTAAAGCTGGGTGTTTTTGTCCCTCTCACAGTATTATTCTTTTCAAATTATGTAAGACAGTTTTATGGCCAAGTCCCTCCTCCTTTTCTGTGCACATGTTCACCAAACACAACCCACAGCTAATCTTAACCACCCTCTCTATCTGGCAACCCTGTTTGGCATAGAAACTACAGCAGATTCAGTGAGCACAGCTGAAACCTCACTTTTCTTCTTCTTACTGATTCACCACAATAAACACTGAAAAAACCCCACTAACATTTCCAGAGATCATTCTAGTGTAAACTGGGCCATGAGCAATGACATGATCGCCCACCTTTCATGATGTCATGCGATGGTAATGGAAAATAACCATGTCATAAAAGCAGTAATTTCCTATAATTACAGCCAGGTTTTAACTTTAATTTCACATGCGATCTTGTGTTTTTGTCTTCCTGTGTAATGACAATAAAATTACCAGTACACATGGTTAAAAAAAAACAGTTAACACAAATATTTTTGGTATATTTCCAAATATTTAAACCATCTTTTTATGTAAATTATTAGAGAAACATTCCATTAAAAAATAATTTTACATATTTTATTATTTCTTGGATTTCAGAATTGCACGGAAATCTGTATAAAAACAGAAAAAAAACATATTTTTTTTGTTTTTTTTGCAGTGCAGCTCTATTATAAAAACATTTTTAAAACATTTCACATGCCAGAGTGTTAAGATGTGAAATAAATCAATTTGAGGTCCTTACAGCTTGTTGTTGGTTCCGTTGTTCTGTCGCGAGAACCCAACGTAGATCTGAGCACCTGATATATCACTACTAGAGCTTCTGTTGTTGTTGTTGTTGTTGTTGTTGTTGTCTATGGTGATACAGGAAACGTTATAAACACCCTGCAGGTCAATTCTCCACCAGGAGGGAAGCAGCTCTTCTGTCTGAGAACACGTTGACGGATCTCCATCATGAGCTCGCTCTGAGGTGTGCTCTGTCTGATTGTCATCAATGAAGGTTGAAGACTGACTGGATGGTTTCTCAGTCAGATTCACATCCTGTGTGTTGCAGAACGCTGCACACAACAGGCAGAAAAGCAGAAAGCGCCTCACTACGAAATGTAAACCAGCTGCCGGATGGCAACTCAACGTCAAGTAGAATTAAAATTAAAAACAGCTCTAAACACAGAAATGCCATTCATGAAATTCCCATCATAACTGCATAACTATCATCAAGCTAATTTATTTATTTTACACAAAGTGACTTCATTTTTGGAATATTCACCGAAAGACTTTTTAACCTAATTGATTGTATTTGCTGTAAAAACTATTTAAACCATCACTGGCCAACATGAAGCCTTTGAATAACTGAAATGAGCCACTCACCAATCAAACAGAATAACAGCAGACACCACTGCATCTTTAAAAGAGAGGGAAAAATACATTAATATCAGTTCAGTGGAATTATTCATTTTTCATAAATTCAGAGCAGAAATGTAGCTTTGCAGAGAGGCATCCTCCTATATGAAAAACAAAGAAATCAATCAGAATATATTCATCCCACCTTGGCTCTGTTGTTCAGATGATCCTTCTCTCAGGTCCTCCTGGGTGTTTATTTGTTTCACTTCTTCCTCATAGATGCTCTTATGAAAATAATCTACCTTCACAGCTCTTGGTTACAAATAGGACCCATCATTTTATGAGTCAAAGTATCTCCAAATATTTGCATCGTATTCAGATCCGTCAACATAATATAACAATAATGATGTTTCTGGTCAAGCTGCTCATTGTGTGAATCTTCCAAGAGATGCAAATTCTCCTGGTTGGACTTTGTTTAAGATTGTGAGTATAATAAGCTTTTCATTCATCACTTTGTTCTTCTTTCGTCTGAGTAATGTCAAGGTTTCCAGTGATATTTGACCAGGTGAGGCCCTGTGATGGACTGGCTCCTTCCTCTGGGTCTTCTGAATCTGGAAAATAATGGCATAGATGTGAAATCGTTGACTTCTGGGTGATTGCACTAACATCTCCAATACAGGGTGCGTTTAACAACTCACTTTGTATCACTAACTACAGATGCAGATCAATTCCCTTTTTGAAAGAAAGATGAAAAAAAAAAACACAAAGGTCATGGAAGCAGACAAAAGTAATAAAAAGAAAAACATAAGGAAAGTCAACTAATGAAAATCAGTCATTGATTTTGAATTTACGTTCACCGTAATTAAATAAATAAACTAATGAAACTGGCCTTGTCATAAAGGATGGTACTCTTAACTTGATATTTTGTTGCACAAACGTTTGAGTCAATCAATGCAACCCAGTGATTTCTGTAACTCTCTCTGAGACTTCTCCACCTGTCCACAGGTATGTTTGGCCACTCCTCAGGAACAAACTGCTCCATCTGTCTCAGGTTTGAAGGGTTCCTTCTCCAGGCTGCAGGTTTCAGCTCCTTCCTCAGACATTCAACAGGATTTGGATCAGGGCTCAGAGGTCACTTCAGAACAGTCCAGAGTTTTGTTCTGAGCCATTCTTGGTGCCTTTAGCTGTGTGTTTTGGGTCATTATCTTGTTGGAGGACCCATGAGACCAAGCTGTCTGACGCTGGGCAGCACGTTTGGCTCCAGAATGTCTTGATAGTCTTCAGATTTCATTGGACCCTGAACAGATTCAGGACTCCCTGAATCAGATGCAGCAAAGCAGCCCCAGAACAGAACCGAGCCTCCTCCATGTTTCTCTGTGGGTACAGGGTTCTTTTCTTTGGATGTTTCATCTTTGGGTCAGTAAACACAGAGCTGATGGGACTTGTTGCCACAAAGCTCCAGTTTTGTCTCATCTGTCTAAGGGACATTCTCCCAGAAGCTTTGTGGCTTCTCAATATGTGTCTTGGCAAATTCCAGTCTTGCTTTTTTATGGTTTGATGTCCTCTTCTGTCCTCTTCCATGAAGTCCACTTTGACTCCTACAATGATGGATTGTCAAATCTGACACTGATGAACAAAAAAGGTGAGTGATAGCTGGAGGTTCTGACCGTGTTCTGTGTCTTCACAGTTCTCGTTCGAATTGCCCGGCGAGCGCCCATATTTACACACGCCGAGTCTGAACACGCGCTTCAGCGTTTATTGAAGAGACCAGCGCCCCGCTGGGGATGGATGCCCTCGCGAATGGATGGCCGGCTGGTCTGCTGTATGCCTTTCCCCCATTTCCACTGCTTCTGCCCACTCTCCACCGAGGGAGGTCAGGGACCATGAGAGTCCTCTTGGTGGCCCCCGAGTGGCCCATGAGGGTCTGGTTTCCACTTCTCCTCAGTCTGCTGGATGGGGAGCCATGGCGACTTCCGGTCAGGGCGGACCTGTTGTCTCAGATGCAGGGGAGGATTTGGCACCCATCTCCAGGCCGTCTGCAGCTCACAGTGTTGCCACTGAAGGCACAGTTTCTCCGCGGTGCAAGGAGGCTGCGTCTCCCGCTGCGGAGGCCAGCGGCAGCATGGGACCTCCCACTGGTGTTGAAGGCCCTAAGCTGGCGACCTTTCGAGCCCAGGTGTGCGGCTCCACTAAAACTAGTGTCCCTCAAGACGTCCTTTCTGTTGGCAATAACAACAGCTAAGCGGGTCAGTGAGCTCCACGCTCTTGCCATCACCCCTACTTGCCTGCGCTGGAAGGCAGATGGGTCTGGGGTGACACTGTGGCCGAACATAGCCTTTCTCCCTAAGGTTCTTCCCCCTGGCTATGTGAATACGGCCATCGAACTGGGGGCTTACTGCCCTCCTCCTTTTCAGTCCGAGGAACAGAGGCTGGCGAACATGCTGTGCCCAGTTCGGGCACTGCAGCTGTACATTGTTGCTACGGGTGCTATTCGGCGATCAGACCAGCTGTTTGTCTGTCATGGGGGACAGAACAGGGGGCGGGCCCTTTCGAAGCACAGGCTGTCGCATTGGGTCGTCGATGCCATTGCGCTGGCTTATGAATCTGTGGGGGCTGCGGCCCCCTCGGGCGTTAGGTGCCACTCTAGGAGCGTGTCCGCATCCTTGGCGGCAATGAAGGGGGTACCACTAACAGAGATCTGTGCAGTGGCATCATGGGCGACACCATGCACGTTTGCACGATTCTACCGCCTCAACGTAGCACCCGAATCTGCACTGGCTTCGGCAATCCTGCCTCTGGCTTCATCTACCTCCTGAGAGGGGAGTGAGTACTGCGTTCCTCGTGACATCGCTGGCATAAGTCATCCACTTTGTTTACTGCCACTGGCAGTCAGGAAGGAATGAAACAGAGCAGCACAGGTGGTGGCAATGAATAATCAGCAGGGAAAGGAGGGAGAGTGGGTGGAAAGACCAAGGCAGAACTGAACGGAAGTTACTCTGTAACTATGGTTCTGTGAATTCCTGCCTTGGTCTTTCCACCCACTCTCCCTCCTTTCCCTGCTGATTATTCAATGCCACCACCTGTGCTGCTCTCTATTTGAACACCTGCTCTGCACCTGCTTAGAGGGAGATTGTCTGCCTTGTCACAGCTTTCAAGCCTTCCAAGTCCAAGTATTTACCAGCCTTTTGGCCCTGCCTGTCCTTGACCACTTTTTTTTTTTTTTGCCTTGCTCTTACCTGTCTGTGAGTAGTTTTTGATCTCTTGTTGCCAAACCTTGCCTGACTCTGATTAGGCTGACTGGATTCTGCATCTCTGCTGCCTGTGAGACCTTCCGTGTATGACCCTGGACTTCCTATCGACCACGAATTATTGGATGGTGGATACAAGTGGCTCTGCTTTCAGGGAACTTCCCCAGGACCTCAAGGCCCCACATTCAGCCCTGCAGCAGCAGGATTCTTGGATCCAGAGAGACCCCGAGCCCGGGTAATCTCCCACAGTTTTTTTTTTTTTTTTTTTCTGGCTTTCATCCTGTCAGAACTCACCCCCGTTTTTGTTTTTCAGTACAAAACTGGGCCACTCTAGACATGATCTCTTTATGAACTCTTAATAAAAAATCTTGTCACTTTATCCTTGTGTAGGGTTCAGGCTCTTTTCCTCCAAATGTTATATCTACAACGGATTACCTTTTATGTCCACCTGATTCAAGATGGTTGCCATAGCCAATTGATCTTAGCCTATGCAAAAATGGTTATATTTTAGTCAGTTTTACAGATAATAAAATTTGGTGTGGCAATAGCATGAAGTCATTCCCAACAAACTTTGAGCACTAACAGACTGTGCAAGACACTATAATACTGCTTGAGACTGTTCATTAGAATATTATAATATGCATTACTTTAAGGTATGCTAGGCCTTTATTATTTTTAATTACCATCATTCAGTGATAGAAGACAAGTTAAGAACGGCAATTTAAGAAAGTTACAGAGGGTTGTAAAAATGGTAGTGTTAGAGGGGCTGTGTCTCTATCTAGTTTACACCATAAAAAGTGTAACTTTTACACTTTTATCTCAAACTGTTATGTTTTTCAGCCATCTACAGTCTGTTTTCCTACTGCTATAAATAATACAAAGACCTGGCTGGTGTTAATAGCAGCCTAAGCTTGAACTGTAGTCTGTCAGTCGTTGAGAAGCGGTGCGGAATCACATGGTGTTAAGAATCCAGTACCCGTGTACAGATGGCAGATGTCATGTGCTTCTGTAGTGCTTGGGACACAATACAACAGTCCTCCCTTTGGGTCTCGGACAACCAGAACTTTCACAACATGCGCGGGAGCCCTCGTGTACCCAACGGTTCCAACATCAGACCACTGTGACCCCAGTTCTATGATATGACCATCATGCAGGCTCACAATGTGACTCCTGTCAAACACCCATCAAGTTCTGGAAATTCTGCATCAATGAGGCATCCTCTTTGTCTGCTGATCTTCACACGCTGTTTTGACTGATTGTCAGAGACACTTGCAACTGCCTGAGCATATTTAAGGTCCCTTGTCCACACCAGAGCTCTTCTTTAACAGAAACACAATGGATCATGTGTTTTGTTTTGTTCTTTAAGGTTAGTCTACATCTGAGCAGAAAACAAACTGGGTTTTAGATGCCAAACAAAAATTAACACATTACTTTCACAAAACTGTGATAAGCATCCTTACTAAAATGGTTAAAAGCGTAAATAAAAGGAGGGGTCGTATATTGTAACACAATGGTAAAAATGCCAAAATAGCCATGCTTTAGTGAATTCTGCTTTCAAAGCCAATAAAAACAAAACATATTCCCAGCATGCTTTTGATCTGAAAGTCCTGCCAGGAACTAGCCCTCCGCCCTTTTTTTTTCCTTTTGCGTAACATGGTCATAAAGATAAGGGTAATTTCTTAAGCCTCTATTGGGGAAATTACCATAAAAGAGCACAGGTGTAAGGAACTCAAACGTCAGTGAAAGAAGTTTGCTCTTCGGGGGGAGGGATATAAGGACCTGTTTCTGAGATTATATTTCACATTACAGTACTTCATGGATCCCAAGCAGATGGCAAGCGCTCCTCCTGGATGGACTGAAGAGAAAGCCCACATGGGTCAGTCTTCTCTTCCTCCGCCCTACCAGACCAGTCCGTACCAAGGACCCCTACATCCTAATACAGCATACCCACCGCAGCCACAGGTAAGGACTACACAAAGAAAATTAGACTAAAACATAAAAGGTTTGTGGCTTTAACTGTGAAAAATTACTAGTTTTCCCTTGTACGTAAGCAACAGTGTTAAAAAAAACTTTACATTTTCTACATAATCAGACTCTTTCTTTCTTTTTTTGTTAAGCTCTAAGTTGAGTTATTTGTTCATGTTTTTGTCTGTCTGCACATTTATTCATGCCAAATAAGGGTTTGGAAGGGGGGTGAGGAAGCCAGATAGTGATTTTATTCCGTAAATTGTCATTGGATCTAAGCAGAAACGTTCAATATGTATCAATATATATAAATCAATATATATTTTCATCATATATGTGCTACTTTCCGCCTGGTGTAGTTAGTAAAACAGCTGCAGCACCAGAACTTAGACTTTGGACGAGTCAGAGTAATTTATATTGGGCCTCATATTTAAGTTATTATGATTGCTACACCTTCTGGTTGCAAAACAGAATCTTTTAAGTGTAGCATCTTTTTTACTGTTCGTAGGATAGTTTTCTTTTTTTACAATAAAGGTTCACTGTTGTTTCTTCTGTAGATTCCTGCAATTTTAGAGCTGTTGATGTCCTGAAACCAGTTCCTGCTGCTTCTTTAGGCTCTCAGTAACAAGCTAAACTCAGCAGGATGAGGGAGGCAGTAATTTAACCGTAATCTCATAATACAGCAGCACACCCAGTTTGTTCTCACTCATTAATTTATTCTTTTTTTCCATGACAGCTTTACTGTGTTCAGGGTCACTGAGGGGCGGAGATTACCTGAAGTCTTTAGGAGGATGAGATTTATTTTTACAAAGAGGGATGAAAAAAAAGATATGTGAATGAATAAGAAATAAGATGAGGTGGTGAAAAAGAAAATTTTAACGGCTAAGCAAATATGAGGAAATATTAAACAAATACTGTAAAAGACTAAAGCTGGATTTTCAGCTGATGTCACTGTTATTTGTAATCATTATGAACTAAATAAACATTAACTGGCATTTAAATTATTTACATAGCAATTATTATAGTCTACAACCAAAGACAAAAAGCAGAAATGTTTCTGCTCATGTCTCTCTGTGTGTTTGTCTGTTAGCGAAATATCTGATGAACCACCAGGCGGATTTTTATTAAAATTTTCAGAAAGTTTTCATTAGATGTGTGTCTACAACTGATTAACTTTCAGAGTCAAGCCAATTCAAGATGGCCACCACATCCAAATGACCTTAGGAAACCCAAAGATGGCTACAGCTCAGCCAATTTTACAGATAGTGAGCTAAAACTTGGCCTGGTGGTAACTGAGCATCATCCCCAACACATACTCCAAGCACTACACACTACAATGGACCATTTCTTCCATAACTGACAAAAACAGCAACTGAAGATTGTAACTGGTTAGCACTGTCGTCTCACAGCAAGAGAGTCTCTGGTTTCCTTCCACAGTCCAAAAATATGCATGTGGTGATTTGGGGTTGATCTTAGGTGTGTGTGTTTGCCTGAGTGGTTATTCGTCTCTGCGTCTGGACCGTCAGTCACCTGTTGACCGCTGAGGACAGGAACCAGGTACAGAAAATGGATGAATGGTTCTTCTGCTGAACATCTGATCTATCCGTGCCTCCATCTGTGCTTTGTGCTTGCCTAATTCAGTTCTGGGCCGCTGGGAGTTGGTGTCTAGCAGTCAGCACCCAAAATATGGGGTACACCGTGGACAGATCACCAGTCCATCCCAGGGCTTTATTTTCCACTAACTGTGTTATTTAGTGGCTAAATCAGGTAAATGACTTGTATCTGTATTTTGTGCTTCCTGTCTTCAGGATTTTGGAGCTCTGCCACAGTATGGTATGAGATACGACCAGCAGTACTCACCGCAGCCGGGCATCGTCACTGTACAGCCTGTCGTAGCTGTGACTCGAGCCCCTCTGGAGTACCCAGTCAACGACTACTTGGGCTACTCCATCTTCACCTTGCTCTGCTGCTGCCTGCCGCTTGGAATTGCTGCCCTCATCCACTCCATCTCAGTGAGTTTTGAATTTAAAATAAAGATGAGCTAGATACATTTGTGCTGTCTTTGGAGATTCAACCCATAGGACTTGGAACAAATTGTGTAACGACGTGCCCAGAGATCCATATGAAATCAGACCTTTGCTAAGTTATGTCACAGTACTGTGCAGAAATATGATACCTGTATACAGTACAGATAATATATGTTGTGCATGGCAAGATACAGAATATTAGTGGCAAAAATAGGCTCAAAGTAGTCCTTCAACAATTTCACTCTGGTCTTCAGCATCTTCATTTAAAAAAATCTAATAAAATAAATAAAAGCTAAAAAACATAATATATATTGTCTTGTTACAAGTTTACAAATAAGCCTTTTTATTGATGAATTCATCCCTACATATTTTTTTGCCTTGTTTTTAAGGTTAAATGACAAACAAATGAAAGATAATGTGTCCATAAAAAAAATAATCATATATTGAATTCTTTAGCTGAGAGTTGATGTTTAAATTATCTATCACAGTTGTTAATTCCCAGGATCTACTTTTAATAAGCTAAGAGAGTATTGCTGTATTTATACCAAGCATGGCAGCTATGTTTGTTAACTGTAGGAGTCAATTTTGTCTGACTTTTAGCAAAAGTAGTTCATGAACCACCAGAGAGATTTTAATGAAAGTTTCAGAAAATAATCATTAGACACACATCTACAACTAATTAACCTTTGGAGTCAACCCACTTCAAGGTGGCTGACACAGCTAGTTAACCCTAATAAACACAAAAATGACTATAACTTGGTGTACTTTACAGATGCTGAGCTTACATCTGGTTTTGTAAAAGCTAAGAGTCAGCTCCAACTCAATATTCACAGTGCTAAAGAGATTGCTCACACTGTCTCAGGATTTGACCAAAACAGCTAGAACTGCATCATTTCTAAATATAAGACGATCCTAATGTAAAACCCCGGCACAGAAGACAGCAGGTCATACACATTTCTTTAAGGATTGCTAAGCCTTTACTCAAAATAAGTCCTCAACAAGTTACAAAAATGCAACAAATTAGCTTCATGGTAGCATATTGTGCTCGTGCTTCAGTTCAGTTTGTGGTTCTTCAGTCCCATTAACCGGGTCAGAATGACCCTCTTAATAAGAAACGTTGCTTATCTGTGTTTTATACGGGATATAAACGTAGATATGATGTTTATTACATCTGACATTTAGCCTGTTAGAGTTTCACCATCGACCAACTCAGTAATGATTAATTTGCTGAATGACGGATTACTGACTACATCAAAAATATGACTGAGTGCAGAGTACGCAAGAGTTTAATTTGTTACCAAAGGTCTGAGAAAGGCTGATGAGCTGTCGAGCCCGACGGCACCAGGTAGCAACAATTTCCTGTGTTGTTCCCATAAGCAGATGGGTTAAAGCTCTTAAGGTTTTCAGGTCTTTTCTAATTGCCAGCAGCTTTCAGCAGCATTCTGGCCCTAACCACTTCCTTCAAAGTGGGGAGCTCAGAGCAGATACAATAGCTCTGCCTTTGTTAGGGATTTGTTCAGTGTGTTGGCCTCTTCTGCTTTGACACATCCCGCAAATTGCATCATATTAAACAGTGTTTGTGAAACTGACTCAGGTTCTTCTTGGAGACCGCCTCTGTCTTATGTTGAGGAATGATGAAGTTACAGCCGTTTTAGTCAAACCTCAAAAATTATTTGATGCACAATCTCATGCAGTATTGCGAGATGTCGCACTCATAGTGTGTGTGGTGAATTACTCTCAGCTACAACCACACCAAATTTCAGCTCGGTATCTGTCAAATTGACTCAGTTATAGACATTTCTGTGTTGGCTAAGATCCATTAGCTGAGAGGGCCATCTTGAATTAATTTGACTCCAAAAGCTAACCAGCTGTAAATGTACATCCAATGATTTCTTTCTGAGAGTTTCAATGAACTCTGTTCGATTGGTTCATGAGATATTTTGCTAACAGACACACAGCCACGGGCAAAGTCGTTATTGCTTGCCCTTAACCCTTCAGCGGCAGGCAATTCTAATCTCTAAGCATGAATATGACCCATCACTCTTTTGTTTTTATTTTCATCTTTCAGGTCCGTGATGCCAACGCCAGGGGGGACCGGACGGCAGCTGAGCAGAACAGCAGGACGGCCAGGATATTGAACCATGTGGCTCTGGCATTCGGGCTTTTGGCCTTCATCTCAAGCATTATCATTGTGGTTGTTACTATTACTGGCATGTACTAATTGTTTACTAACAATTACAATTTTCTGTCTCACATGTTCACTTTTCACGCTTGTTTCTACATCAAGGAACCAGACAACATTAGGAACATTTCTGGTTGTCAGGTTAAATTTAAAAACCATATCAAGTTCTTGTGCTAATTAGTGCAAAGAGCAAGGAATAACAGTCTGTTTATAAATGTGTTTCTAACTCGAGCGCATACTCTGAATAAGGATGTAAATGTGTCTTCTTTTGCCATTTACAGTATATCAGAATCACACTAAATCTGTTTTATTTCCCAGTCAAACTGGAGCAAACAGTTTGTCACAAAGTTTCTAACAATCTAACTTAAAAGCCTGCTTATTTATTTTATTTGTCAAATTTTTACTCTTTTGAATTTCACTTCTGTCAAAATAGAATCTTTCATTTGTGGGCCTTAAACAATGACATTATCTTCTGACATATTAAACATTTCAAAACCTTTCTACTTCTTCTGTGTTTTCAGTGTCTGGGTGCTAACCTGTTCACGCGGAACACGGTAACCAGATTAGAAGAGTTTTATAAAGCATGATCAGACATGTGCTTCTCCAGATTACACCTTATCTATCAAAGTTAAGATGTTTTTCACTGTAAATGGTCACTTGACTGACTAATTTGCGTCACCTCAACTTATAAAACACACAAAAAGTGTGTTAGTGAGGTGGAGTGCTTTGATGAGATCCTGTTGGTTTCTAGGCAATGGGCAGGGATAATAAAAAGGGTGGAGACTTTACCTGGCTTTACCTCTTTCTTCCTGCACTAACCCACCTGAGAGTTCACAAGGCAACTGTTTAATTAGTTTTACAATGAACTAAAAACCTGAGCAAAATAAAAACTGCCACATCCAAGATTTCAGTCACCTGTCTCTGATTGGGAGAAAAGAGAAGGGGGTTGGGAGGAGGCGCATTCCAGTCTAGGAACTAACCAGTTTTTCCCACTTTTAGTTTTTGTGTTTGTTTGTTTGTTTTTTTCTTTTCTATTCAACAGCTTATTTTGATAATGTAGCTTAGGCTAAGTTTGGATTATAGTATTTTGTGAACATATATGAGCTGATGCTCTTGACCAGGTTTGAGTTAATGATATTCATTGTTTTAATCCACACAAAATAAACATAGGGAATAAACCCAAAACGGTAAAACAAAAAAACCTTACCAAAAAAATGCAGATTGTGAAAAAATGTCTGCTTTGAAAAAGGTTCATTAAAGTTCTGCGTCCAGGTTTAGAAGAACCTTTAATCATATAAATACAAAATGCAATATTTTCATGTGTTAAACTGTTTCGCCGGCATATCACCCTCAGCTCACATCTGGTCTTTTTATCCCAGAGGATGGAGAACTCAAAGAAAAAAAATCACCCTTTAAGGATGACGCTACAAAAGAACTAGAGTTAAACTATTTATTCTAATAAGGCAAAGAACTAATACAAGACCAGCGCTGGGACTTCTGTCTACAACATCTTATGGAAGACAGAAGCCCGGAACAAAGAAATCATCGACTCATATAGGTCCCAGGCTCCGCCCAACACAGAGGGCCGGAGCGCCACCTAATTGTGATATCAGTAATCGTGCTATGTGTCGCCAAAAACACTGTCTTCAACTGGTTAAAGCAAATGATTCTGTGGGTGTAAAGCTTTCATGACGTGTAAGCATGCAGCAGCCATCAGTAAACTGCTCCTAACATGGCAGGCCTTGACTCAGCCAATAAAGGTGGCTGAGCACAGATTTTCCTCAGTTTCTCTTTAGTACTTACCTTTACTTTTGGACATATCTAACCACTGTGTCACAGTTATTAGTAAAGAAGTGTTACACGCTGGTTAGCAACATCATTTTAGTTTCTAACCTACAACTTGTACTCCTTGAGCTCTTTTAATTTGTGGTCACAGCACTGAGTGCTCCAATGACCACTGGTACCACTGAGGTCTTGACTTTCCACAACTTCTCTATTTCCTCTTTCAGCCCTTGGTATTTCTCCAGCTTCTCCTTATTCCTGATCTTACAGTCAGTCTGGATTGCTACATCTATCACCACTGCTTTATTTTGTATCTTATCTATCACCAGGATGTCTGGCTGGTTAGCCATCACCTGTTTGTCAGTCTGGATCTGGAAGTCCCACAGTATCTTAGCCTTGCCACTCTCCACCACCTTAGATGGAGTCTCCCACTTTATTAGTGGGACTTCCAGTCCATACTCTGCACAGATGTTCCTGTACACTATTCTAGACACTTGGTTAAGGCATTCCATGCATGCTTTGCCAGCCTGCATCTTACATCCTGCTATTGTGAACTGGACTGTCTCAGGGGCATCTTTACTCACTCTGGATCTTAAGTCCTGCCTGGTATGATAGACTCTGGCCTCGATTGTTCTTGTGCTGCCATGATGAGTGCCTCTGTGCTGTCCTTCAGTCCATTCCTTTCTAGCCACTGGTAGGATTTGTTGATATCAGCCACTTCCTCAATCTGACAGTGGTACATGCTGTTCGATGATGATGTACTTGTTTCTTCTCTTCCAAATTAGGTTGCTGCTGCCTAAAACATCCACTTAGTAGTTCACCATTGAGTACCACTCGGAGTGTGTGCTTAAGATGACTCTCAGCTACTACCACAATTAAAATTTTGGCTCAATAACTATAAAAATAACTGAAGCACATCCCCTGTCACCTGCCTTGCACCTTCCAGTGGGGGGCCATAAAAAGACGTTCGACACATTCTCAGACAGAGCAGCAGCAATAGGTTTACTATAAACTGAGTCATTATTTGAAATGCACTGAAGTATAATTTATTTTATGAAACTTTTGTTTTCACCATGATCTTTAACTAGAAGTAAACTTTTATTTCTATGTTAATAAGAGTAATTTTTTTAAGAACTTCACTACATGGCTCAAAGACATTTTATTACTATTTGTGAAATGCAAAAACAACAACAACAACAACAAAAACAACAATAAAATCGAGCTCTGTGAATGCCTGAGAGCAAAGATAAAAACACTAGTGAAGACTTCCAAAACGTGAATCTATCAAAATGTAGTGATAAGTTCTGTTTCACTGAGAACCATTGTTAAGTACATTACTGATGACAGCCTCTGGGTGGTAATGTTGGTTTTGCTTTCCTGTAAATGCCTGTTGTTGTTAAAAGCCTCCCTCTTCCCACTCTGCAGCCACAGTTCTAAAAGAAAAAATACAATAAAAGTATAAAGGCTTAGAAATAAATGTTTAACATTTGAAATGCAAGAAATCTACATAAAAGATGTAAGTTTGGATCTTTTTGCAGGTTGTTTTTTTTCCCCCCTCAGAAGTCATTCCTTTTCCTTTTATCCAGATTGCGCAATGTCTTTGATTCAGCTACAAAACAGAGGTCTTATTACGCAATAAATCTGTTGATCGTTTCACCAAAAAGGAAACTACGCAAGATGATAATGAAATGTTCACAGGGAAAAAGAGATGAGTAAAAAAAACGTGATATCACACGACGGAAGTGTTTGTAAGGTTGCAAGTTTCAAAATAATTCTAGTTAAAGATGCAAAACTGTTGTACATGGAAGCGTAAAAAATTAATTTAATATGACATATTTTAGCTCAAGAGCATAGTTCATACATATCCTCATAACTATGCGCATGTCACAGAGTTATATAAAAGATAAATATGAACATATGACTCAGGTCTATGGTTTTTGATTTGAAAGTCCTGACCGGAAGTGCTTGTTTTCCACTTTTCAGAAGCTTCTAGCGACAATTTAAAAAAAAAATTAAAAAGCGACTATCGGTAAATCTATAGCGACTTTTTCTTGGGTTGTTGGAGACTTTTGGAGAGACTGACATGACAGCAAGTATCGTCCTTTCCAACGAGCAGCGGGCCCTGCGGTCGGCTTCTTCCCTGCTCCAAAGCGCTCACAGGCGGCTCGGTCCTCCAGCTGCAGGCGGAGCAGCAGATGTTCACCCCCCACCGCGCCCAGACCCTATAATGAGTCGCGCATGCGCAAAGCCGCCGCTCAATTAATTAAAATTGTGAATCTAAACTTTTCTGTCTAAAATAAATTACTGCACCAAAACAACTAAGAGTGTGTATTTTGGGGTGACTTTTGCCAGTCCCGAGCCTGGATAGAGGAGAAAGGTTGGAATTTTGAAGTTAAATAAAACAAGAATCGACAAAAAAAGGGTGAAAAAGCATATTTGTTTTTTTTACTGATTTTTTTTCTTTACTGATCATCTATGCAAATTAAGGGGACGACGCCTTCGACTTTCAGTGACTTTTAGGACAGCCAATAGCTACTGTCCTTACTGGGGCGTTGGCAGCAGAGAGCGGGGACATCTTTCGTGGGGACATTATTTGTTCCCATCTCATCTGTATTTCTGCAGCTCAGGAGAGGAGAGCTCCGACTGCGGTCAGAAAAAAAGAGGTCACATTTAACTCTTTAGAGAGGGGATTTTAAAGAGCCAGGAGTGTGGAGGAAAACAAGGTTTTGCTTTACTACAGAGAGCTCAGAGGACGCAGTGTTTTGAATTTATGGATCCCAACAAGTCGGCCAGCGCTCCTCCAGCGGGATGGAGTGACGAGAAGTCCGCCATGATGCAGTCTCCCCCGCCGCCTCCCTACCAGGACGGCTTATACCCCGGAGCCCCTCATCCCGGCCAGGCTTACCCTCCACAGCCCCAGGTAATAACAAGTCTTTTGCTTTTATTCCCTCACGTGAACAGGGCTGGATTATTATAATAAAAAATAAAACAAACAAAAAAAGAAATCTTCTGAACTTTTTTCCCCTCTATTTTTCTCTCTCTTTCTCATTTTATTGCTTTTGTACTTTGTAGCCTTTTGCTCTGACCTCTTCATAGTTTTCTTTTTGTTTATTTGTTTGTTTGCTATTCATGGTGTAATCTTTTTGTGGAAACTTTTAACGACGTATTAAACTGCAACAAACTGGAGATAAATTAGTCTCATAATGCACAACAAGAGCTACAAAGAGCAGTTTTTCACATGCGCTGCACATACAGGCTGCCAGGTGCGCGTGCACGAATCACCTGCAGCGGACGGATCCGTCAACGCGAGCCGAGCGCACGGATCAGGTTCCACGTGCGCTCGCGTGACATTTGAGACGCTCCGGATTCGCGAACCTAGTGCTGCGTTCAAGGCTGGTGAAAAGCTGGGAAATCTGGGCGTCGGCAACAGGTTTCGTGTTCCCCTCTGCGAGACGCGGTGATAAGACTTTCTAAATGATTTAAACCAACAGACCTCATTAAACCCCACTGTCTTTTTCTCCTTTTTCTTTTCAGCTGTTCCCTTTTGTCACCCTCTTCCATCTAACTCTGTCTTCTGCGTACTCAGTCCTCACTCCACCTTCCTCCATGTCCTCTCTAACTGCTTCCTCTTTGGCCTTCTTCTTTGTCTTTTTCCTGGCAGCTGCATCTCTAACATCCTTTTACCAAGACTGTCCCTCCTCTGCACATGTCCAAACCATCTCAGTCTGGCCTCTCTAACTTTGTCTCCCAGTCCTTCAACCTGTGCTGTACCTCTGATGACCTCATTCCTAATCCTATCCATCCTCTTCACTCCAAAGGAGAACCTCAACATCTTCAGCTCTGCCACTTCCAGTTCTGTCTCCTGTCTGTAAAACGATCCCTATTATCAATTATGGTAAATGGACTGCACTTATACAGCGCCTTTCTAGCCAGACCACTCAAAACCCTTTATGACACAATCTGGGGCATACATCAGATGCAATGAGGGCTTCTATGTCTTTGCCAAGCACTTTAACATGCTGCGGGGAATTGGACATCCAACTCTCATAGTGGAGGACGACTGCTGTATCCACTGAGCCACAGCCGCCTCATTTATGAGGCTGCAGTGAAATCTGTGGATAACAATGTCGGTTTAGTTTGTGTCCAGCATTAAAGTGGCCGGTGTCCTGGCAACAGTATAAGCTCTTAACAGAGCTTTTAAAACTTTAAACTATCATTGTGTTTAAATTTTTCAGTGAAGATTCAAGTTGTGCTTTACACCCTGATTCTTCCACGGGTTCTTCTACTTTACAAGCTTTTTTAAGTGTCGATTAATGATTTCAAGACTTGTATTTGAAAAACTGTCTGCAATTGTGAATCTTCTTAAACACTCATGCGTCTTATCAAGACTAATTTATCGCCATAGTTTCCCCTTTTATTCAGTTTTTATGGTAGCTAAGTTGGATCTTTTGTGTCTGATGGAGCTGAGAAGCTTCCCAGGCTCTCATAAATCCATTCATGGTGCTTTGTTTTCAAACGGTTAAGTGTAAAACACACCTTAAGTTGCGTGAAGTTTCATTTTCACAGAAACCACACAGGTAAGTACCCCCCCACACACACACACACACACACACACCCTCCCTCCCCCATTGAATCTGTTGAAGGCTTTTGCTTTCAATTCACTGTAAGTCACCACTCCCGTAAACTGTTTCAATCTCCCTTTGTGCCGCCTGTGGGGATCCAGGGAGTAGCTACAAAAGCAAAATCAATTAATAAGAAAGAAAGAAGAAAGATCCACTGATTGTCACACACCTGAGTGTACGAAATTTGTTCTCCGCATTTGACCCATCCCCTGAGGGAGCGGTGAGCAGCAGTGCCGCCGCGCTCGGGAATCATTTGGTGATCTAACCCCCTCAATTCCAACCCTTAATAAAAGCTTTCTAATTTGTATTTTTACTAAATCCTGTCTACATTTTTTGTATATTTCTACTCTAAAAGTCTTGTGTAGTAGGAACTGTAAAATGTACTGTTTCAGGAGTCTTGGTAGACTCAGTGAGGTAAATAAAAACCATCAGGCAGATTACACAACTGATTACTCATTAAACAAAAATGCTAACCAAATGTGAAGAAAATTAAAAACGCCTAATTATTTAGTAGTTTTATGTCCCCTTTAAGCATCAAATGAAGTAATAACGCTATCCTTTACCTTAGGTTTGTCACATCATTATGGAGGATTTTCACCCTCTCCTCTTTTCAACCGTTATTTATTTATCTTTTTTAGTGGGGTTTGTGGTCAATTGTTTACGCAGAGTTTCTGAAGGTCCTGCCTCTGGTTGAGCTCTGATTGGCGAATAGGCCTTTGCAACACTTTTAATTCTTTTCTTATTCAGACATTCAGATGTAGATTTGTTTCTGTGTCTTGGCTCATTGTCCTGTTGAATGGCAACAGGTCTCTAAAAAGTCACGTTTACAGGGGTTGCTGGTCTCTATCTGGCGCTGGGATTTTTGTATTTCAATGACTTGCTCAGACACCTCAGTCTCTCGAGCATGAAGGCAGTTTCCTTTTTTAAAAAAATGAATCCACGGACTTTTGTTCAGACCAACAGTGAGGTTAGGGTGCTACACAAACAACCTCTATCTGGTGTCAGAGAATCTGATCACTGTCTTCCTGTCTACGAACTGCTGACTCACGACAGAAATGCTTTGGTTTCACTTAAAAACAGAGTTGTGTAAATAGAGCCTCAGACAGATGGTCTCATGTTTGACTCTAGAATACTTTGATATTCAGAGAACTTCAGAGTTGACCCAAGGTTTTCACAAAACCGTTGTGTGTTAGGACTGCGAAGACTGGCACCTCTTTAGGCTTGGTTTCTACATGACGCATTGAACATTGCACAAGGATGCGAGCGCCAACAGTGGCACAATCTCGCCGTCGTCTTTAAGCCCCGGTCAGTGTCATGGGGGCGTGGTTCTTGTATCTTGGAGCAGACTGCGCTCTGTTCAAAATAGACTCTTTCAGAGGTGCTCTTCTGGAGCAGGTTCGCCTGTATTGACACGATCCCTCTTTGAGAGATCTCAAAGATAATCGAATGGCCAGACCAGAGAAGTTCCCAAGTTTTATTGTCTGTATTTGTTTTATTATTCTAAAGTACGCAAGATTTTGTATTACTGTGCTCTTGCAATATATTGTAATACTAAAAATTAAAACCTTCCTCATCCCTCCCATGGCCTTCGGGTCAAATGGACCCAAAGTTACAATGGCTTCCCTTCTTTTCTTCAGTTATGAAGGCTTCAGGAGGGTTAACTTTATTACCTTTTTTTCTAAGTTCTAAAGAAGCATGGTGTTTGTAGACCACAGAGGGAAAAACATTGGTCCCACGATTGGCAAATCACAACCAATGAAGTGATTTATTGTAGCCCTCAGCATTATTTTCTATTATGGTAAGCATACAATAGTACAGCTAACTATTCCTATAATGTCATTTATGTACTTAACATTTCATTTGAAGCAAATAAATCAATAAATTCAAACTGAATGTTCCCAGTTTAAACATCCTCTCTGTATCACTGAGTCCTGCCAGGGTACATATCCCTGCGGTGACAGAAAGAAATACTTGAGGTCATTTTGGACTGCAGCAGCTGCTCAAATGCTCTTCCAGTAGACAGTCGTCCTGGCTCCAGTAGATTCCTGTCACCGATCACTTGCCTTCTCCATTCACCAGGCAGGAGGTGCCCTGATGCTGTTGTAGCTGAGGTGCATTTCTTCATCCAAAACACACACCGGCTTTAAAAGCAGGCTGTAGCCACCATCTCTGCGTCTTTCTGCATGTAACGGACGAGCATATGACCTTCCTTTATTGCATTTCTGTGTGCTTAGCAGCCATAATCACTACAGTTCTTCCTCGTGTTGTGGGGAGAAAAAAAAATCAGTTTCCAGGCACTGTTAGATGAAATCACTCAAACAGGTTTATTTATGTATGGTTCACGACATACATGGAGCCTTAAAGACAGTAAAGAATTAACATCAAAGTCCCAGCCCGCACGGGAAGCTCCGAACTAAAGCTCTACCTCCAGATTCCACACAGGAGTTCATATCTAAAATATTAGAATGTTGGAAGGTGAGGAGGAGAGACAGGAAGTAAGGTCAGTCTGGTTTCAGTGAAGAGTAACAGGGTCATTTGGTGAAAACCTCATAGGCTGAGGAATTCAGACATAACATAGTCAGGTGTTATCTTATAAAAAAAGTTTGCCACCCCAGACGTCCTGTTTGTTCTTCTTTTATTTTTTTTACTATTTTTCCACTGGTTATGTAGTGTACTGCCACCTGTCTTTTCGGAGAATACTGTCCCAATGTAAAAGCGTCAAATTTAAGTTGCCTTTGGCCATAAATCGCCCATAGAGCCACAAACATGCCAGAGTTGCATAATCAAAAGAAGCTTTGAGTGTAAATGTTTACACAACACTGCTTTTAGGGGAAATCAGAACATCTCTGCTGCGCTTCGGCAAGAGAAACCACAACTTACCTGAAAGTAGAAGTGTTAACACATGCACACTTTAAATGCATTCTGGCTGTCTCCGTGGGATCATTTGTCTGGGCTCCTGGCTTAGATTAGTTTTAGATTAGTTTCTCTTGTATTACAGATTGCACAAGTTTATTCCCAGAAGTAGCCCTAAAACCTTTCCAGATTTGTCAGCAACATTTCTCAAAGAGCGTTGTTGATGTTTTTTTCCTTTTTAGCACTGTACTAACACACACAACACTGCTACAAAGCAGATAACTATCCAGAGTCCCAGTTTTATAGAGATTTCATGTTTGTTGATAACTATTTTATAAGAGATTTTTTCATTTTTTACATTTTTTTTAATAAACTACCATGCAGTGGAACTGATTGTGTATTGTTCGTCTGAGGTTAGATTGTTTTCAGGTCTGGTAAAATCAGTTGTTTTTTTAATGACTTTATGATTTAGAAAAATGTTAGAATTAAGTTTTCCACATGACACAGCAGAGCAGCCTTTCTGCCTAAGGGCCTGATGTTTGATAATTGAATAATCTGTTTGTTTTCTAAATCAGGCAACGCCCCACCTTCTGTTGTGTTCTTACTTTTATTATTTAGCTTTGAGCTCAGAGATAACACCCTTCAGACAGCAACAACCAAAGCATGTTTAACCAACACTGTGACTTCAATTATTGCATTATGTCAGACTGAAACAAAAAAAGAAACACCCTTAAACGTCTGCCTCCAGACAGCTCTGCTTCTGTCGCTTGCTTTTCTCTATTTGAACACATGAGCCATAGAAAATGCCCAGCAATAGCAGCAAGCTTTCACAACTTCTTCCAGTACCTATTAGAACAATTTAAAAAAGCATCCTTTACGAGCCCTGTTTCTGCTCTGGAAGACAAACTTCTTCAAACCTTGGTGTTGAGGCAGGCTGCTCCTCTGTGCTGGTTTTGCATATTTGCTTGTAGATTGTGAGTATGAACAAAGTCAAATTTGCAAACTAAACTGAAAATGATAAAAAGGAACTGAATTCAAATACCGTAAATTGTAACTTGTGTACTTGGTGTTTTAACTTAAAACTATTGCAATATATAGTATACTATATGCAACTATATGCAACGCTATTATATTTATTCTCGTTGGGGTTAGACTTGTTCTTCTTGATAAACTGTCTGGAAATGAAACTGTATTTTGTTTGTTGCCTTTAGGGTTATGGGGTGCCACAGCAGTATGGTCCAGGATATAACCAGCAGCCTTACCCCGTGGGCCAGCAGTACCCAGCTCAGCAGGGCGCTGTCATGGTTCAGCCCACTGTGTATGTGGCCCGAGGCCCTCTGGAAAACCCGGTAAACGACTACTTGGGCTACTCCATCTTCACCATGCTCTGCTGCTGCATGCCGTTGGGCATCGCCGCCCTCATCTACTCCATCTCAGTAAGTTTACTTATCCTGTTTTACATTCTTCCTTAACTCAAGCGAATGCACTTTCACACGGTAAGCGGAACCATTTCCATTACATGTTAGTGCATGTAGGTCCCTTTTATAGATGTTTTTTCAGTGTCCTGTCTCAGCACAACTCATTTAGCTCTAATTCAACCTGACTCGGTTCTACGCACTTCAGGGGTTTTCTATAGAACTGAGTGCTGCCTTGATGTGGGGGGGTTGTCATAGCAACAACTGGCAAATAAGTGAAAGCCACAAAACATTCACTAGTTTCTACCACGATTCTGTGACCGACTTGAGGACACCTTCCCTTCACCATTCAAAGCCCGTAAATGGAGTCCATTTGGTTTAGCTCTCTCTGAATCCTGTTAAGCCAAATGGCACAGAAATATCTGCATCAAAGCTTTGGTTTACGTGTTGCCCTTTTAATGGATTATTATATGTGTTTTTAAAAAGTAAATAATGGGTGAGATGATTAAAAAATGGTGGGTTTCTTATGAAGGAGACACTTTCATGATTGATGCCGTTCTCTGGCCAATCAGTGGCTTGCAGTCTGATGACGTCAAAAGTTCAGCTCGACTCGGCGACCTGAAAGTGGGTGGGACCATTCAACGGAAAGACAACTTATGCCTGGTCGACCCAAGTAGGGCAGAGTTGAGCGCGTGGGAAAAAGCCATATGTGAGAAGGGCAAGATTTTCCTCCACTCAATAAACAACGTTTTTCCCACAAAGAGAAGATTGTGATAAGAATTGAATATGCTTGAAAGGCTCTGAGATAGGTTTTACTTTCAGTTCTGTTTTGTCCTTTTGTTTTTGGACAGAGACCACACTCCTGCATTCCCTCGTGGTTTTTTGAAGTTGTAATCTTGAATTAATCCTAATTGGAAACAAAGATAATGACAAAAGAAAAAACAACAACAACCTTTTCTGCTGTAAAAATAACAGGAAAATTATTGTTGTTATTTTGGCTTTTGTGGTTCATTTCACTTTGATAAAAGTGGTTTTCTGTTCCACTTTTAACTCGTGAATAATTAATAAAGGGAACTCAACATGTGATTGAGTACAAGAGGTTTGGGTCGTCAATGAGAGTTAAGGGAAGGGATGTGAAAGAAACAGACCGTGAGATAGATAGTGTGGCATTTTCCAGTCTTACAACATCCTACATCTCATCTATATACTATGTGTCAGTTTCTTGGTTGCGTTTCTGAGTGTTTGTAATAGTCAAGCTTTTTTTGAGTGTGACAAAACTCAGAAAAGTTTGGTTTTGCACTTTCTCATAACATGATGTGAGGGATGCCATTACATAAAGAAAACAAGTCAGGCAAATGTTTTAAATGAATTAAAAAATACAACAAGAACTGCTAACTCTTGCTAACATAGTTCAGCTTTGTTTAAAAGGTTGGTGTATGTTAAAAAAAGGAAAAAGTGACTTAGTGCTTCAATTACATACTTTTATCCAACAGATTCACTGACAAAATAAAGATGTAACCGTTCAGTTTAGATACACTTTGGTCCACATGCAGGCCAGTGATGGGTATGCTATTAATTTGATTCATATGGAGCTGATATGTGTAGAGCAGGCACCAGAGGGCCAACGTGGTGGCATCACGTTCGGAGGGGTAGTGTTATCAGGCAGTTGCCAGAGTCAGTCAGAACAGTAAGTGAAGGTCACAATACAAGCCCTGCCTACACTACTTCAAAAAATAAAAATTAAAAATTAAAACAAAGATTTTCTGCTTTTATAATGTGCTGAAACAATTAACAACTGAGAGGAAACTGGAAATCAAAGGAAAAAAAACAAGTTTTGGAAGAATCTTTAGCGAAGGATGTTTTTGTTTCTGTATTTTGATACGTTATTAATATTCTTACCACCTGAGTGGTGCGATGTGGAAATTTTGTTGTTCTGTTAGAATGTGTAGATGGAGAAAATTTTTAAAAACATTGTGGTGAGGTCCTCCTGTGCTGAGCCTGGTCCTTCGATCTCTCCCCATCAAACATCTGGGGGATCTGACGGAGTTAATGTGTGGCATCAGCTCTGACGTCGACTCTGAGCTGATCTGAGCTGACTGTGTTTTTGTCTCTTTCCTGTTGAACCAGACAGCCGTCCATTCTGAACCTGGTTCTGCTGGGAGTTTCTTCCTTGTTAAGAAGGAGATGTGTCTTGAGCTCATTTCCAAGTACTTCTGCAAAGAATCTCAAAGAGAAATTATATATTATTATATATATAATTATATATATAATATGTCAATCTATTGCACCCTGCAGGAGTCTACAGGTTAGCAGCCTGCTCATGTATTTTTGAGCTAAAAATCTTTGGCCTTGAAACTAAATTTAACCTAGTTACTATGATGTCTGAAAGGCTAAATGTGTTTTAATAACTGTGGATACAAGAAACTTTCTGTACTTCATCTGTAAAGGCATCCTGGGGTCAGCATGCCACACATTGTTTAGATAATGACCGTCAGGAGGTGTGCTGATGACAGCTCACTTAGCCATTCCTTTTAGCAGCAGCAACAGATGTGGAAATCTATTTTTTTTTAACTTTCCACATTTAGCATCAAGCATTTTCATTGATGTTTGAAGCATCTCAAAACTTGTCAGCTTACCTCTGGTTCTACACTAACACTGAGTACAGCTCTTTTCTTCTTTAGTGAAAATTTTGGTTTTATTAAAAAAAAAAGAAATCCAAGTCAATTTAATGCCTGAAGGTCATTGAATATTTTCCTGTACTTAATACTGAGACTTTGTTTCATAGCAGCTTCACTTATTTACTTAAGACCACAACCACACAGTGACATATCTAAACACATTTCTATTTAATTTGAATAAATGCAGTTTTATGTAAAAAAAAAAAAAAAAAAAAAAACCATTTTAAATTAACAGGTAAAATGTATAAAAAATTTAAAAAATAGGTGATTTTTTAAAGTTGGTCGTGGTACACCATCAAACAGAATAAAAAAGAGAGAACTGGATTGCATAAAACTGTTTTTCCATTGAGCAACTGTTCCTAACACATGGACTTTCAGCACAAACAAGAAATTGATATCAGCAAGCTGATCTCACTGAGTTAATATTAACCAGCTGGGATCTTGATTTACCTATAAAACCCCAAAACACTGAATATTGTGTTGGTCAACTCACTTTTAAAGGGTATTATTTGGCATTTGTTTGCTCTATTTTCTGTTACTTATTGTTTGGCAAATGAACTAAATGTATTTATACACTACAAGTACATTTACCACAAATTGTTTACTTTCTGTAGCATCTAAAAGCAGCTGTCTGTTTTAATTTGGGCTGTTTCCATGGATACAGAAATACAGCCACTGTTTCAGCTGTTGGTACTATTATTCATTATCTTTGCATCTCAGTGTGGGCTCAGAGGCTAAAAAATCAGATTTTTGTTCTGGTATTTGCATTAGATCTGCCTGAGCGGTGGTGTGTTAAAAAACTATGCAAGTTCTTGCCTGAACCTGAAAGTTTAAAAAAAAAAAGCAATTACGTTGTTTGCATGCATTCCGGTTTTAGTTTTTATGGAAAAACACTACAGGACTTTGTTTACTGCTGTATTTACTTACTACCTGAATATTATACCCTCTTAAGCTTTTCTTTTAGCTTACCCAACCTACTGTATGCTTCCATTTTGTTTGAAGACAATAGATTTGTTTTATTTAGATTCAGCCTGTTTAATTCTTTTTTCTTTTCAAAGATTCTTGTTTTTTGAAAGAGCTCTGCCTTTTACAGTCAGATGGTTAAATCAAGAGAGTTGTCAGTTTTAAACCAGATAAGCCAAATTTATTTTTTGTTTGAAACTATAACATGTAGAAGTCCTTTAGAGAGTACTTTTCTGATTTTTTTTTTTTTTTACCAGTTATAGCAAGTTTATCGCTTCAACGTCCTCCTTCTTGAGATAGGTAGATAAAGGTTTATTCTTATTTACAGAAATAAGAATTTTTAATTAGGCTTCAGGTTTCCATTCTTACCGGAATGGAAACAAAACGTCATTGGTGCAAAAGGCAATTTGGCTGTGTACAGTAAATGGTAATTGTGGATAATACCAGGAAATTTAATTACTTCTCTTCAGCAGACACAGGAATTAGATCATGTTCTGAGCTGTAACCAGTAAGGAAAGAGCTCATTCCTCTCTGCTGTTAGGAACTCAACTCAGTAATGGTGAAGATATATTACATAGGAGCAAAGTTTGGTTTTTTTTTGTTTGTTTGTTTTTGTTTTTTTTAACAAAGGTTCAGAAATTGATCAGATTTTACATAAACTGATCAATCTGGTCTCTTTTGTCTCCAAATTGTTGCTGTCAGTTTCAGTGTGGGGGTGTTACAGTTTGGAAAGGTGTGTTTTTCTAAACAAAATAAAGTGAGCTGTGCCTGCCTTTGCAGCCCTGAATGAGACATACCTGTTGAACATCCGTGTGCACCTGTGGATGTTAATGTTCCAGTTTATGCTGATTGGAAGCAACTCACTAATACATGCAAACCTGCCAGTCACTTGCCATAGACTTTAATGCTGCTTAAAGTTGGTTCGTGAAAGAAAAAGATCCATACGAACTATAAGCTGCAATTTTAGCATAACAGATGGCAGATTTATTTATATAGCACATTTTCATGTACAGGACAACTCAAAGTGCTTTACATAAAACATTATTTGCAGAGTAAAGTAAAGCGAATACAACAAATAGAAACAAGATAACAACTTAGATAAAATAGCAGGTAGAAGTAGTAAATAAAATGGCAGATAAAAGCAGTGTGGGTGAGTTTTAAGGAAAGCCAGCAGCAAATAGAAAAGTCTTCAGATTTGATTTAAAACAGCTAAGAGTTTCAGCAGACCTGCAGCTTACAGGGAGTTTGTTCCACATTTTAGTAGCATAAGAGCTGAAAGCTGCCTCTCCATGTTTGGTTCTGACCCTGGGAACAGAAAGCAGGCCTGTCCCTACTGACCTGAGGGCTCTGGGAGGTTCATAGCAGACCAGCAGATCAGAAATGTATTTTGGTCCTAAACAGTTCAGTGCTTTATAGACCAATAATAGTATTTTAAAATCAATTCTTTGACAGACGGCTAGCCAGTGCAGAGATCTAAGAACTATTTTTACGTGCATGTTAGGTTAACTGGTAACTCTAAATTGTCCCTAGGTGTGAGGGAGACCATGAATGGGTGTTTGTCCCTGCGATGGACTGGAGACTTGTCCAGGGTGTCCCCCACCTCTCACACAATGACTGCTGGAGATAGACACCAGCTCCCTGTGACCCGGAAAGGAGAAGCGGCTAAGGAAAATGGATGGATGGATGCATAGGCAGTGTGTCTTAGAGTTTTTACTCTCACGATCCGTGTCCCAACATCTAATAAAAGTTCAGCTAACTAACGCCATCGTAGTCTCAGATATAAATCTTCTCCCTCCCCCTCAACCACATAAGATTGAGGGGGAGCTGCAAAAGAAAAGCCACAAAAGCACAAACACCAACTTACTGCAGTCAAACTCACAGAATGTTTTTTTTTTTGGGCCTGAGCAGCTAAGCACTGCAAAGGCCTATTGTAATCATAGTGTTTCTTATTTTTATGATTCTCGACACACAAGAAGCGCTAATTTAGAAGCCCGAACATGTATGAAAACTCACCAAACTTCACCCCAAAATTGTCCCCCAACTGACATTTTAGTATTTTAACTTCCACCAATGCTGTTTGCAGCTTAAATTTTCATCTTGTTTCTATTACTTAACACATTTTCACATATGAATAATGTGCTAATATGTATGAGTCATGGCAGAAACATCTAGTTGTTACTTAGGACTTAAACAAATTATACACAACTACAAACTTTGTTTATACTGTTGTTACACAAGTGTACTCTGTTATCATTCTGCAGTTTACCCTTAAAACAGTCTTTCGGTCTGACTGGGAATTTGTTTTTTTCTTGTTATATAAGTGAATCATGACCCGTGGTGTTTATTGCAGCTTGAGTGAAATCTGCTGCCTTGATTTGTAACACAGCTCACTTACTAGAACTGCTTCAGGTTGCACTTGCCCCCTTTCTCAAACTGTCATTAAACAATTTTTGCATTGTGAGAAGAAGGCCATCGTGAATTACCATTGACACAAACAAAGTGGATGAAACATTCTTGAAGTAACACCGCCGTGATTAAAGGACTTGAGGCTTCAATACAGACTTAAAGTGCAATTTGTTTTTCCATACGCACATGTTCATATCACTGTGAGAGTAAGACCACAGTTTGTTTCTCAACACTGCCAGATGTAATTTCTTTTAGTTTTAAGGAAATGGCATCAAAGCAGAAGGAGAGAACGGACTTCATGGTTGTTTTTGGTGTTTCCTGTACATGGTGAAAAGGAATGACTCATTACACCTCAGATACTGCCTCTGTTGTTCGATATATCGAGGAAGAGTTATTACAGCTGTGTTATTGGAGAATATGGACGAACCATGAAGGGATGGAACACAGAGAGATCTATAAGTAGATTGTTAGGTTGGGAGAAAAAACAAACACAGGCAAACATTGGTACTTTTGGAGCAAAGTGATCTGTTCCCAGTTCTTATATTTTAGGGCAGGTGATATCTTGAGTATATTCATTGTGGTGCAAGTTTCCCCCATGTGTGATATCAAAAATTATTATTGGATATTCAGTTTTAAGTTTAAGCAACTATTTTTTTAGCATTTGCATTTACTTCACGAGGCGCTCAGTTTTTCCCAGTTGCTTTAAATGCATCACTGTTCTCTTCCCTCCCATCCTGAAAGCTGCAGAAGGCAAATTGGCCGTGCACAGTACATTGTAATGGTGGATAATACCAGGAAATCTAATTACTTCCCAGCAGCAGAAGCAGGGACTAGATCATGATCTGAGCAGTAACCAGAAAGAACCTAAGACCTTACTTACAGCTTTGATTACCAATAAAACCAAGGTTTGATTTTTATTCTAATAAATGTGTTTATTTTCAATTCAAATTGGGTTCAGTGTTTAATCTCGGCAGGCAATGATGTACAATATTAGCTTGTGTGCATGCATGTGTTAGCAAATTATCTCATGAATCACTAGAAGGATTTTAAAGAATCTTTCAGGAAGTAATTGTTGTATGGAAATCTACAACTGGTTACTTGTTTAAGTTAACACAGTTCAAGATGGACGCCACAGCTTATTACAAAATTGACTGTGGTAGTAGCTGAGAGTCATACAGAACACACACTACAAGTCTATCAGATTACTAACATTGGCTGAGATTGCACATAACGTTATATTCAAGATTTGACCAAAGTGAATGTAACTCCATCATTTCTCAACGTAACTCTTTAATAAAAACCAAGAGCTTTTATATTTAAACGTATTTATTTCTTTTTTATTATTCTTGTTCAACAACTTCACTGAAAAGTAGGCATCCTAACTACATCTAACATTTGGGACTGTGCACTTTATACTCATAGGTAATGTATTATAGGTGATGATGTGTGCATGTTCTTATCACTGTGAGAGTAAAAAACAATTTGCATTCACTTCCTTAGGAATTTAGGTTTTCCCAGGTGCTTTAAATGCATCATAGTTTTATTCCTTCCCATCCTGAATACTCCATCAGACCCTCCTCCGCTCAGCTACAAAACTCTCCAGTAGACTCTGTTTTTACTCTGTTTTTATGTGTTGGAAGCAAGAGAAACCGCTCCATATACAAACTTTAGCTAGTGTTCAGAAATGGTAAAGTACCAAACAAGTAAGGGGAATAAGTATCACAGGACAAAGGTCTGTGGGTCACATTAAGTTGTAGTGGTGAATAAAACATGAATAAAATGACTGAAATAAAGCTCCAAATTATTGCAATGTTATTTTGGGGGCATATCACCCAGTCAAACCCATAACAAGTTGAGCATTGGTTTCCAAAATTTTCAACATACAACTCAAAAATTAACAGTTGCATATAAGGATGCACCAGTACTTCTACCAGTATCAGGTATCAATTCCAATACCATGTGCCTGTACCTGTGCCGTAATATCAGTACCATTGGACTGCAGCGAGACATTCTCTCAGCTGAGTCAGGAGGCGGAGGGAGAGCAATGTTAGCTGTATGGACATAAACTAAGCTAAGGCATAAGCTCAGTGGAGCAGGTGAAGCAGCTGCACCCCTGTTTTCTAAAGTAGGGGAACAAACGAATGTTTTAGCTACCCTGTTTTTTGACTTAACCCTCCTGAAGCCCTTGTAACTTCGGGTCCATTTGACCCCAAGGCCACTGGATGGTTAATGCTGTCATAGGTGGACTTTTTTGTGTTTGATATTGCACTTTTTCTAGGTTTATTATTATATTTCCAGTTTCTTTTGTCCCTGTGTTCCCTCCTGAGTGTTTTTGCAGCACACTTTTTCCTGGTTTCTCTCCACAGGTGTCCTTCTGTTTGTAATTAGTTCCTCAGCTATTAACTGTGTTCAGTTCCCCTCTTGTGTTGTTGTGTTGGAGCAGCATTGCAGATAATTAGTGTCTGTCAGACTTACCTAGCTCTATGTTACATTTCTATTCTTTTGAGTTAAGTTTCAAACTCACTGTTAGGGATCTGCATTTTTGGATTCGTCCTTGTGTTCCTGAGAAACGTGACAAAAACAGGTTATCACTCCCTGCTATATGGCAAAAAACATGCTTTCTTGGTTCCATAGGGGCTGTTGAGTGAGAGACATAAGAAGATGGGATCGGTTCATACAATAACACATAGATGGTCTTTTGGTATTCACCATTAAAGCTGGATTCTTATTTTTAAGATAGAAGCTACTTAACTGTCATCTTTGTTTGCTATGACATGCCATCTGAACATGTTGCAGCACAGAGTAAACTGATTTGTTGTATGAGTCTTGGCTCCTGTAATTTATTTGAAAGTTAAACCTAAAGACCCACAACACACAGCTCCAGCTAAAGCATCCTCCATTGTTTGTAATGCTAAATGTCATACTGACTTGGACACACTGACCGTCAGCCGAACGTTGCACCATCACAGCGTTCCCCGGGGTGTGCGAAACCAAATAAAATGGTCCACATGCCTGTCCCAGTGGGGCTAATAGCCTATATAACCCCCAGAGCGTCCTTATGTTTGGTCCCAGAGCACCTAATATGGAATAAGAGGATGAATCCTGGGGGAGAAACATTTTGGCTTGCGATTTCATGAGTGCGTGCCAAGCTGCAATCTTTTTTATCGGTTTCCTAGCTGACAACTGAAACAAACAGGAAAGCAGCCAGTGACAGCAACAGGACGGAGAGAAATAACAGATAGAGGCAGATAAGGGCTGCTAGCTGACTGAATCCCTTCAATTTAACATTCAGCTATTTATACTTCAGCCAGAACAGAAAGGAAAATGTTAAAAGTGCTTTGATAATGGAAAAAGAATAAGTTATAGCAGTGGGTGTTTCGGGTAAACATGCATGTTTAGACTTTTATGGAAAGGAAGCAAAATTAACTGTCTGTTGGAAGGCGAATGAATGTAGTAGCACAACTTCCACTGGAATGTCCAGACAAGAAGTGTTTTGTTAGGATCTGAATTGGATCCCCAGTTCAAGTTCCAGGCCACTCTTTGCCTCTGTGTTGCAGCCATCAAATGCTCTTTTGTTTCATGGAAATGTGGCCTTTCCTCACTGCTTTGCTCTTATTGACAGTGGCTAAACATCAAACAGCGACTGAGAGGGATTATTGAATCCAAAGCTGTAGACAGTTTTAAAGGAAAAAAAAAAGCCTCTAATATGGGATCAATTCCTCTTGACAGTTTCTGAAACATGTTTGTTATTTAATTACTGGTTACCTTCATTTGGCAAATTTGCACAAGATAAGGATTTAAAAAAAAAAAAACCCACCCATAATAGCAATCAGTGTCCAGTTTTTCTCAGACTAATTGCTGTTTCAGTTCACAGGTATAAACCACTGGGCTGCTGATCAAACACTTACTCAGCACAAACCCAGGATTATTGTTGTTTAATGTGTTTAATCCAGTTGTAAATTACAGACTCAAAAAGCAGTCTGGAGTATTACTGCTGGAGAAACACATTCATCACAAGTGACGTCCGCCGGTTCTTTGGTGGACGTCATTAAGGTGTGAACACGTCTTTCAGTAGAATTAAATAGATGCCTTTTTACTGTGGAGACAGTTAAACACTGACTACACACAGAGCTTCACCCACGGGTAATGTAAATATTTGCTCAGCTTGGTTTCCCCTCTGCACACTGTGGTAAAGTCAAGGACAGATTTTTTTTTTTTGATTTGACATATTGCCAACACAGAAAAAAAAAAGTTTTTTTGTTGCATCAATCAGTGCAATCCTGCTGCAGTATTGTGGGTGCAGAAACATGATATTTGTATTTCTAAAGTTGATGTGGATAGTAGGAAAGTTAAAAAAAGTACAGAATGAACTTACATTTTTCAGACAGTGATATAAATTCTAGGGCCTTGTTTTAGTGTAGTCATCTTTTAGCCTTGTTTTATTTTTTTCCCTAAATCTATTCTTTTTCTCAAATTATAATTTTCTTTGGTCTGAATTCCATGACTTGTGATGAAACCACATTTTTTTCACCTTAAACTTGTCACATTAAAATATCCTGATTTTTTTTTAAATATCCCAAAATCATGACAAGAATACAGTAAAGGAAAATCCAGTTTTACTGAACATTTATTTGTTTATTAAAGTGCCTAAAAAATATCTTTAGATATATCCTTTTAGATATCTCCTGTATATATCTTTTTGTAAAGTACAGTTCCTCAAATATGTTTCACTTAAGCGTAAAGAAACAGACCTTTTTGTAAAATAAACGTGTTTCACAAAATAACTTTACATTAGCGTTTTATTTTATAATTATACAGTGCGTTGTGCTGTAAATTTTCAAAATCCCATTTGACTCACTTCTGATGATGATGATCAGGGCTCTGTAGCTTTTGTTTCTAGTTTAGTTCCTGGATTAACGGGCTCTGCTAACTGTAACAGCTGTCTCAGTGTCAGTAAATACAGCCTGCTTCGGCTCGCTAGCTTTACAACAGGCTGTCAAAACCTCCAGATTCTACACATTCCATGACTTTAGCAGGAGAAACCCAGAGGGATAAGCAAAATTGCAATGCATTCCTTCAGTCTGTAGGTACTTTCACAAAACACTTTAAGCTGGGGCTTAAATGCCTTCTGGTGGGATTTCTGAATGAACCAAGGTGGCATGGATCGTTGAAGCCAACCCACTCCTTTGTGCCACCAAGTGAGACAGTAACAGTCAACATGTGAAAAGGTAAGCCGGCTTAGCGGCTCAGTAATGGGATGTGGCAATGACGTTTTGTCTGTGGTACTTAAAAGCCTAAACAATAGTAAACAGATTCATTGCTGAAGAAAAAATTGATGATGATGCACAGCAACTTTGCATTCACTTAATCAAACTGGTGCATCACAAAGAAAATCCTTCAACTAAGTTGATTTGCCATGTTTTGAAAAATAAGGAAGACGTTTGTCACACATTGAATGTGTAGTGCCCCGTGCTTCTTTTGGTTCTGCAAAGCTCGCTTAATTTCTGAAAGCTCACGTTTCTGCAGGATGTAGCCGGCTCCATCTGTGATTTGTGAACGGCCAGAGGCAGCTTAAAGGCGGGCTGGTCTTCACGGTCATTTCTCAGAATTGTTTTGGGAAAGTGCCCTGTTTTGTTCTGCCGTCTCTCTCCCAGTGAGTGCTTGAATGGAAACCCTCAGTTTACAGGATGAACGCCCCATAATAGAAAACACTTTTCTTCAAGTGAGGAAAATAATTAATACCAAGCTATTGCTTTTTTCTTCAAGTCATCTTTCATTCTCTTGTGCTACCTCTAGGTTATTTTTAAACACTTCGCATATAGTACGTGCATCTAATTTCAGGTCTTCACTGAATTAAAACATTTCTGCCAACCACTGTTGCCCGATGTAACAGCTTATCTGTGGTGGTTTTACTGACCAGAAAAATGCTGAATTTTTAAGTGTTGACTCTCCGATCACCCGTCAAGGCCAGTCAACCCAAAACCTAGTCAATACCGATCGCAAGTCGATTCTTTTGTGCATCTCTATAACCTATTCATTAAATTGATTCCATTTTGTTCCTTGCACTTTTTCCTCACAAATGCCCCTGCTATCACGTACGCAGTGCTTTCTACAACTACTGATTTCATCCAGGAAGAGGAAAAAGAAGGTAATGACGCGTTAAGAGGCCACTCACAGTGTGCTGTTTCGACATTCAGTCAGAGAGCAACAGGAAAGGTGATCCAATCTACAGGAAATTCTTGTTTATTTAAAAAACAGCATACGTACATTATACTGCCAAAAGTATTTTCGCTCCTCTCCCTTCACACGCGTATGAACTTTAATGATATCCCATTCTTAATCCATAAAATTTATTATGATGTTGGTCCACCTTTTGCAGCTATAACAACCTCAACTCTTCTGGGAAGGGTTTCCACAGGGTTAGGAGTGTTTATGGGAATTTTTGACCATTTTTCCAGAAGTGCATTTGTGAGGTCAGACACTGATGTTGGACAGAAGGCCTGGCTCACAGTCTCTGCTTTAATTCATCCCAAAGGTGTTCTGTCGGGCTGAGGTCAGGACTCTGTGCAGGTCAGTCAAGTTCTTCCACACCAAACTCTCTCATCCATGTCTTTATGGACCTTGCTTTGTGCAACTGTGCACAGCCATGTTGGAATAGGAAGGGGCTATCTATCCCCAAACTGTTCCCACAAAAATGTCTTGATATGCTGAAGCATTAAGAGTTCCTTTCACTGGAACTACACGGCCGAGCCCAGGTCCTGAAAAACAACCCCACACCACAATCCTCTCTCCATCAAACTTTACTCTTGCCACAATGCAGTCAGACAATTTCCGTTCTCCTGGCAACCACCAAACCCAGACTCATCCATTGTATTGTCAGACAGAGAAGCGTGATTCTTCTTCAGAGAACATGTCTCCACTGCTCTAGAGTACAGTGGTGGCTTGCTTTGCACCACTGCATTTGACGCTTTGCACTTGGTGATGTAAGGCTTGAATGCAGCTGCTTGGCCATGGAAATCCATTCCACGAATCTCTCTGCTCTGATTTTGAGCGAATCTGAAAGCCACATTAAGTCTGGAGGTCTGTAGGTGTTGACTCTGCAGAACGTTGGTGACCTCTGTGCACTATGAGCCTCAGCATCCACTGAGCCCACTCTGTGATTTTACGTGGCCTACCATTTTGTGGCTGAGTTGTTGTTGTTGTTCCCAATCATTTCCACTTTGTTATAACCCCACTCACAGTTGACTGTGGAATATTTAGTAGCAAGGACGTTTCACGCCTGGACTTGTTGCACAGGTGGCATCCTATCGTGGCACCAAACTGGAATTCACTGAGCTCCTGAGAGCAACACATTCTTTCACAAATGTTTGTTGAAGCAGTTTGCATACCTAAGTGGTTAATTTTATACACCTGAGGCCATGAAAGTGATTGGAACAGCTGAACTCAGTGATTTGTATGAGTGAGTGAGTGCCTTTGGCAATATAGTGTATGTGTGTAACAAAATGCAATGATGTTTGCTGGCAGGAAATGATGACGCAACCATTCCTTTTTGTCTTGGCAAACATTGTCTTGGAAGGTTACCAAAGAGCAGCACATTAACATAACTTCCTTACAAGGATCAGGTCTTAGTACTCTCTTACACAATGTTAGACCAATCAAACAGTCCTGTAAGGGGGTTTTTGCCAGCTGATAACATACCATTCCATTAGATGCAGCACACTGGTGACAAGTTTGGCAAGTTTAACAAGATATTCATAGAAAGACTTTCTCTCTGAAGCCTAACATTTTCCCTAGTGGGCATGTAGCTTGTTTTGTCCAAAGAAAACAAAGCTGCTGGTTTAAGAGATTGCATAGAGGAAGTTGACATCATAGAAATGACTGGAAGATTTCTCAGACTCCTGATAAAAAGAGTAACTTCTCTTTAGTATCATTTAACAGCTGGACTTTTTGGCTTTGTGTAACCTAACTTAAAAATAGGATTGTTACTTTTATTTGCTCCTTCTTTGGCTTTTACAACAGCTTGATTTTTTTTAGTGATCTCATTAATGGAGGTTGGGGGGGGGATCTGATGTGCTCCAAGGTGGTGCAGGTGGTTAGCACTCACTACAAGAAGGTCCAAGGTTTGAAACTGTACTGGGTCTTTTCTGTGTGAAGTTTGGATCTTCTCCCCATAGGTATGTGGATTTCTTCAGGTACTCTGGTTTCCTGCGTTAGGTTAATTAGTAATTCTAAAATGTCCTCAGGTGTGTCTCTGTGTTGGACTGGCTGTCTGTCCAGGGTGTGTCTGACCTCTTGCCCCTTGACTGTAGGGCTAGCCTTCAGCCCCTCGTGGCTCTGAACATCCATCCATCCATTTTCTTTACCCGCTTCTCCATTTTGGGTCGTGGGGAGCTGGTGCCTATCCCCAGCAGTCACTGTGCGAGAGGCGGGGGGCTCTGATCAAGTCAAACTGAATGCAGAACACAAGAAAATGAGTTTCCAACATTTTTTGTTGAGCAGTTGTCAGATCAACAGATCAACTTTGTACTTGTTTTTGTTTTGTTTTTTGGTTTCCGATTTCCACCATAAATTTTTAAATCATGTTTGAATCCCCTTTTTTCCTGGGGTAATACTGTATGTTTTTTCCCAGAGACAAGTTATAACACTTTTTGCCCAGACATTATTTAGAAAAATGACTTAACCATTGCTGAACCTACTTTTCACTGAACAAATGAGAAAACTGTCCATCATTTTATGCACATATATGTAGTTATTTTAGATGCCTGAACTGCACTTCCTTAAATCTAAAATGCATACTGTTTGCATAAAATCATCTTCTGCTTTACCTAAAAGGTGCAGTAAACTAGATAATTAGTTCTGAATTGTTGTTGGGCTTTTAAATGTTTTTATAAAGCCAGAGTGTTCAGCAGTGTTCATATGTGTGACTGGATTGTTTTGTCTTTTTCATATATGAAAGACTAATCATCTGCATGGAGTTGAATCTGTATTTTGCCGAGGGTTGTAGGCTTGACATAAATCATAAGTTAGCTTCCATAAATAAGCCCAGTGCTGTTGAATTTCATATACTGTGTGTTCTGATAAAAAGAAAAAAAGCGTTATGGCAGAGTTGGCTTACTGGCAGTTCTAACCGTCACTTCCTGAAATTAAACTTTGATCGAGCAAGTTAAGTGCACCTTGCAGGAACAAGAACAGCAGTGAGTGTTGTGTGGTTTCAGGTTCTACTTTTGAGCATACTTGCTGACAATTGTGAATTCAGTATAATTGAGCAACATGCTCAGATTATCACCCATAATGTTTGACAGTCTCAGTTCAGTAAAAGCCGTGTCATCTGCTGGTTTGTAGTTGTTGAAAACTTTTACTTCATAATCACATGCCACTGAATATAACTACAGTCCTTAGAAAAGACATTTTGACCAACTGGGATGACAATAAATCATTTTCTAACACTTTTCTAAGTATGTGTTGAACAAAACAATGTTGTCTCTGAGCTTTACCATGAAGAAATGCTCCTTTCAGCCTTAACACATCGATTATGTTTTGAGTCGAAGAACCAATTGTTTTAGAGTCGAGCCATATTGATGGTTTCTCTAAGCTCCGTGGGGGATTTCCACAACTTGCAAATGCAACAGTGGTATACCACACACATAATGTACTGAGAAAAACTGACCACAAGCGCCATCTTGGATTTAAATAAAACCGTTGTGAAGACAATAAATAGGAATTAGGAGTTTGATAAGATTAGACAGGGTGTCAGTTTAATGAGATGGGATGTTTTGCAGGAATACGTGTTTTCTGAAGTTATTGCCCAATGAAATTTTAAAATTATTTGATCACTATTATATCATGCTGTTAAATATATTTCTGTTGATGAAGACCTTCAAATGTTTGTAAAGTGAGGATCAGTTAGAGCAATAATTTTTAAGACTTGTGGAGAAGAAAAATCCATACGTTGGATCAGATTCGTACTTTCTTTAATGGTAGTGTACGTGTAGCAGATTAGGATTTAAGAGCTACATCGATTTTTTTTTCTATTATTTAAAAGAAAACAGTGCTATTGAAGAAATGAAACAAGCGGGGAAATATTTGAGCGAACATAAATGTTCGAAGGACTTCGACGTGGGCTGGTTTGTCACAGCGGGATGACTCTCATAACTGCAGCTCTTCTGGAAAGCTCCGCATCTGTGGTGATCAAACTCTAAAGTGGCCCGTAACATTTATCAAAGCACAGGTTTGCAGTTTGAGCAGAATTTGTACAGCTGACCTGTTTGGAGCAACATTCTGCCTGAGCTGCACTGAGTCTGCTGCAAATGAAGAAGAAAAAAACAGCAGAAGAAGAAAAACAGCGGTGATTTTACTCCTGGTGTAAAGTGGGACGAGATATCAGCAGTTTTGTTTTTGAAAGAAGCCAACAGACGAAACAGAAATGACAGTTTTTTGATGGGAAACGGGATGTGGGGGGATAGACAGTAGTGAGTTATGTGACTTTGATGAGAGCAGCCAGTCAATGACAGTGCTCCGTTTAAGCTTTAAAATGCACCCAGCCTGTCAGGACCTGGTTATTTTGGTTCATTTTTGTTTAGTGTTTTTCAGTTTTGTCAGGGTTTTTTCCTGTCATTTTGACCATGTCCCCGTATTTTGTTTCACTTGTGTTCTTGTGGTTTTTATGGTGCTGTTACTCAGTCTCCGTCAGTTCAGCTTCTCAGTCAGCCTGTCACGAACCTCACCTGTTCCCGTTCTACATTTCCTTGTTTCGTCAGCCTGCAGTGTGGATTCACCACCACAACCTCAACAGAATAATGATCCAAGAAAGGTTTGAGGAACACAACAGTGATTTAGGTGTTTTCCTTTGGCTTCAAACTTCTCCAGACCTCAGTCCACCCATGGATGTGCTGGACAAATGAGCCAGATTCATGGAGCTCGATTGTCCTGATCTCACTTAGACCCCAGTACAGATTCCAACTCAGCAGGTAGTTTATTTACAACAGTTAAGTTCAAGTCAGCTCAAGATTCCTCTGAACAAAGCTGACTAAAGTTTTGTAGGTGTAGAAGAGGAGGACTTGCTGTGCTAACTGTTACACTGCACCACCACCTGTAAGAAGGAGGACACAGAAAAGGTAGAAAAAGAGAGGCAAGAACTTCACAAACAAGAGGATTTAAGAACCTGCTCCTGACAGCTTGGTGTTGAACACCACAGCAGATCTGTAGTGGTCCATGCCGAATGGGTCTCAGGGAACTGAGCCCTCTTTTAATCCAACCAAACCTTTTTGTAACAAACGTCTGTCACATATGGTGCTTTTTATTTGCTCCTTTTCTTTCTTAATCAAGCCATAGCCATCATTTGAGCTTACATCACGGAGTAAACATTACATTGCTGTGTAATTATCATGCACAGTTACCATCCAGTTACTGTACAACCTGTTATCTGTTTGCTTTATGAGAGTTCACTTAATTACGTGTTGTGTGAGATTTCTTATTTTGTATACTTAATGTGAAAATCCTGAGTGATGTCTTTTTTTACACGCCCGTCCTGAGATGGGACGTATTGTAATAGTATAGTAGGACAACTTCTTGTCCAAGCTCTAAATTGATAACCCTTCAACACAGAAATGTCAAACTGCGCAGCTAGGCGCCTCGTGGGTCGAGGACGATCCCTATTGAATTCGAGGTCATGGGGTCAGAGGTCAGGGTCACAGCTGGCCCCTTCGTGAAAACCTTGTCCATTCTCTACCTCTGCAACCGTGTCATGTAGGAATTTCAGACTGAATAACTGGACACCTCAAGGGTCAAGGATTATGCCTATTGATTTCATGGTCATGGGGTTAAAGGTCAAGGCTTGTTACCTCACCTCTGAGTAACATAGAAATGTGAAACCCTAGATTGTGTCTATGAACGGGTGGATTATGTGTCGTTGGTGGCACTTCAGTTATCATATATTATTTTATTGTTTACTAACAACATGATTCATGTGCACTCTCCCAAACAATTTATGATTTTATGTGGTGTCCTGTCTTGATCAGAGGTAACGTTTTAATGAATCAATAGAGGATATGTGACTGTGTAAACATATCTGGCTTGCTAATACTTCAAACAGCATAGCAACCACGTAGTTAAATGCTGTTTTCTGTCGACTGCGATTTTATGTTTAGACCCAGCATCTGCAGTAAGTTCTGTTTGTAAAGATTTATTAGCTCAGACCTGGGCTGCACAAAGTTTTAGCTGTTTTCAGTCTCCTCTGATTTAAATACACAAAGGCAGTTGTTACATCCCACCAGGAGCTGGTTGTCTAATGGTCTAAGAAGGATGTAAACAGACAGGGACAAAAAATACTAAACGGTGTAAGCTGTGACAGTCTGATAGTTGGGATCTGCAGCTGATCGTCCTACAGGCGTATAAATCCCAGAAAGTACAGTTTACTCACAGCAACCTCTAATAAATACGTGTAGTTCACGTTCAGTGTCAGGAAACTCTTGAGCCGAGCTTTTTCCAGGTGCAGTTTGGTGACAGCTAACCACAGCTTCAGTTACCTCTGAAAGGTTTCACCCGCTCATCTTGGTGGAGCTCCGACTTAAACATTATAATCAGCTCCAGAGCATGGCTCTAACCATGTGCTTTTTTGTTTTTCTCCCCTTTCAGGCCCGTGAAGCCAACCACACAGGTGATCGAATGGGAGCAGAGAGAAACAGCAGGACAGCCAAGACGCTGAACCACGTGGCTCTGGGCCTCGGACTTGGATCCCTGGTCTTACTCATCATCTACGTGATTGTCGTCGTAGTTGTTGCTAGTTCCTAAACTCGCTCTCCTTTTTTTTTTTTTTTTTTTTTTTTAGTTTTCATGCTCATTCTACTTCACTTATCCAAAACATATTAGGAACATTATCCACCATCAGGTTGAGTGTTTATTGAAAAATGTTAACCTTGAAATCGTGTGTCTGTTCGGGAGGGGTGAGGGGTGGCTTTAAGAAAGAGATTGTAATCAGGATTTGATTGTTGTCGTTGTTTTTAATTTTGAGAGAGCACACTGAGTCAGGATCTGGGCCTCTTTTTGCCTCTTATTTCTAAATCACACCAAAGCAGTTTTGTTTATTCCAGCTAAAATTGAGCAATCAGCCTCTCAGGAAATCATCAGGAGAGCAGAAACAGCAGAGGCTCAGTGGCTCTCTCTCAAGCGGTATGGTTGTTTTTTTTTTTCTTTCTTTCTTTCTAGCTGCCTTTTCTTTTTACTTTAATAAAACAAAGCTTAAGAATGCTTTTTCTAAAAAAAAGTAAAGAATATCATCATAAATAAAGTGTATTATGATAAAGAACCGTTTGTGCTACCTGTCTGCTTTTTTTTGTCTTATGTAACTACATCCAAATATTTGTGCTCCAGTCTGCAATCTCATGCATTTTGATCAAATTACATGCATTTTTCACACATGTTTAGTATTTCTGCATCAGCGTTCCCATCTCTGATCTTGGCTTTTGTTTGTCTGAAGCATTTTTTCTGCTCCCTGCTTTCACGCACAGCCTTAGAAGGAGGCACAGAATTCTTGACACAGCTTTATAATTCCTGGAACGGCAAAGATTATGTGCAGTGTTCTAAACAATCCGAAGGTTTCAAGTGTTCAAGTACCAAACACTCCTCCCTCTCCAGTCACAGTGCGGGTCTTTCTCAACTCATGACACAAGTCAGATGCACTAGACAAGAGTGAGAGAGAGAGAGAGAGAGAGAGAGAGAGAGAGAGAGAGAGAGAGAGAGAAAAAAGAAACCTTCAGGATGTGAGTAATGACTTCCAGATGTCTGCTGCATTGTGGTGTTTGAATAAAGAAGCAGGGGAATTCGAACGTTTGGAAGAAATTAGGAGTTCCTCTGTACTTTCCAAGACTCTAACAGTAAATGTTTTGTCCCTCTCAGTCCCATTATCGCTTTCTCTATTTAAAGATTCTCATGTTTTCATCATGCACATCTTTGTTCACGCTCGTGTTTCCTCTGACTTCTGCATCTGCTCTTTTGTTTCCTTCTTTTTTTTTTCAAACTTACGCAATAATAAAGCTTTATTTCCATCATCGCATATCCGTTGTTTATTTTCTCAGTCTCCTATCCTTTTCTTTCTCGTGTCTTTTTTTTCCCTGCATCTTGCTGTTTGGTTATCCGGCAGACCCTGGTGGGTTTATCTGGTTGATGTTGCGTTTAGTAGAAAAAGCTTCTGAAAGAAATGGGGAGCAATGAATGTGAATACAAAAACCAGAACAAGAAGCGTTTTCTTCTCTTGTTGTAAAAAATAAAAATCTGACTGAACTCTGTGAACCAAATAAATAAATAAATAGGAATGGAGCTTTCAACATTTTAATAGATCACTGAAATTTGTTATTTAGATGCCCAAACCGGCACTTTGATATCGTTTACGGTTTTTGTATAACCACAGTTTAGGTTTTATGGTTTTTACAGCCTTTACTACAGAACGTTAAACTGAGAGTTGGTCACACACTTTTGTGGAGGAGCAGTCGGTACGCCGTGGCAAACAATTCTAACTTTCCCTTTAAAGGAATAATTCAGAGCTTTCCAAGTGGGGTTCTGTGGAAAAGCTATAAACAATATCCCACCTGTTGCAGATAGCTCTTTTGATAGCTTAGGTTTGGAGAAACAGGTTATTTCGGTCAGAATAAAACTTTACTTTTTTTTAACAGGTTGTTCAAAGAACTACAGTATCTAACTGTGGGAGCACTTCGGTGCTGTGAGAATGCGTGAAGCTGTAAAAAAAAATGTGAAAAATATAATTCCAACAATATGCAATGAAATGAACACTGACGGTGCATCTTGTCCTATCTAAAAGTGTGCATTACCTAATGCTAATCGCTGAAATGCCAACTGTTTTGTAGATTTTAGGCGGTGGTAAAATTTTGCACACATGCAACAGTATAAACCAGATTTACAAAACCCAATAATATTTATTAAAGAAAACAGGATTTCAACATATGCAGCACTAATGAAATAATTTTTTATTAGTTTTTATATTAATTATTTAACTGTATATTTAATTATGCATCTCTGTGCTGCAATACCTTCTGCACCCCTTCTTCCCAGGACCTTGACAACAGGTGAAATGTCGTTTGTTCGTAACCTTTTACCATTTAAAACCTGTTTAGTCACCAGTAAACCTAAATCATGTCTTGTGAAACACCGGATGTTTCTTAAGCCAAACCTTTTTGTTGTGAAGCTACATCAACACACATGGAAATGATTTATGCGGGTGGAAATACCGTTTCTGTACCACATCTCCTTTACAGGGCTTGAAAGTCTTTCACTTAACCAGAGGCGGGCACCATTCACGCTCAGTTCAAACAGCCAACAATAATTAGTTTTCATCCTGTTTTTGCCCATAACAAGAAATATGCTGCAAACTCCACCTCGTTGTGTGGAAAGGAAGATTTGTTCTTGTTTTATGTTTTTGATGGAGTATAAGATGAGTGAGGAAGAAGAGAAAAGTCTCTTGTGTTTTTGTTTGGGGTTGCAGATTTTCTCCAGGAGTTTTTCTTTTACATGGCGCAAAAACTAGACAAAAAAAACTGAACTAAAATAACAGATTTGCCACCGATGATCCGCAGCAGGTTGTCTGACAGCTTCTGTCAGTTTTTGATTTTTTTTTTTTTTTTTTTTCTGAGAAAAGCAAACAGCCGTGGTTGCAAAAATCTGATCTGTGTTTCACAACTTTTTCTTGTTTTTTGTCTGAAGCACTTCTTGCGGTTAGAGGGTTGCCACAGTCTAAGTGCTGGGACACAAAAACTCATGGGTAGTTGGAAACACTATCCCTTGTCACAAAGCCTCAGAGACATCTCAGTCTGAAACTGAACATGTTTTTGCAGTTTAAAAAAAAGGAGATGAAATTAGAGTAATTTAAAGTGTTTTTCTACTTGTATGAAGCGTGATGTCACTTTAACTGACGGCTTTTATGATTTTTCTGCTCCATAACTTTATTGTGGGAGATTTTCCTGTTTAATTTGGGGTCACGCCTTTGTGACCTTAAATTCTGCTCGTGTTTCAAACATTTTGTTATGCAGGACCAGCTGAGGAATGTTCATTTTCCTACTTTTCACTGCACTCAGTTGGAAGAAAGTATGAGAACTGTACATCCACATCTTTAAATCAAGGTTTTAGCTTTTATAGTCTGTGATGAGCTCAGCTTTATCTCACTGTTTGTGTAAGGAGTGACTTCTGCTGCTGCTCGACTTCCTGAAAGCTAAACAGCTGCAGCGCACGGCCAGAGAAACATCTGCTCGCCTTTTTACCACCCTTTAATAGTATTTGGTCTAACAAGAACACTGTTGATGTGAGATAATAAAACAGACACATGTAGGCAGCCTTGACGGGCTCCTTTGAAATATTTTCAGCCATTATGTGCAGCAGAACCTCTGGTCCAGCCATGATTCTGCTGCCTCCTAGTGACGAACAATAAATGTACACAAGCATTAAGGTGACACTTCACATTTGTTCTGCCAAAAGGTTATGAACAATTAATATCTCACCTGTTGCAGACAACATATGGCTCTTTGACTGATCTCACTTTAGAGAAATAGAGTTTAATTTTGGCCAGACTGACAAGCTTGTTATATAGTGCCGCCATTTTGAGGGACCTAAAGCATGTATATTATGTGAGCTCCAGCTGTAGAAAAAGTCTAAAAGGTGTGCCATTTACACCTGTTCCTGCTGGCATTGATGATAAAGATGTACATGATAAACAGACCCCTCAGCCCAAAAAGCAGACAGAAAGGAGGGAACCGGTGACCCTAACACCTGCAGGACTTAGAGCATTCTAAAACCAATGAGAAATATGTTTCTGTCCGCTGTCATCCCTTCATCCCAAATAAATGTTTGGTCTAATGAAGAAAATGTAGTGTCCCGTATAAACTGCTGCACAGACTGATCAGAAAAGATGTGAAGCTCAAACATATGTTCGAAAACTGTTGTTGTGTCACTGTAGGGTTAGAGGTTTGGCATTTTATTGCTGTGTGGGTCAGCTGATGCACTTTATTGGCCATCCCTTGGACACATTAAAGCCAATAAAGCTGAGCTTGTACCATCTTTTAGAACCAGTTCTTACTTTTGATATAACAGCTTGTCCATCGCTGAATATTTTTTACAAATTTCTTTATATTTAATGAATATATCTCAATGGTGCTTCAGTTAAGCAGCGATAGAGGTTGTTCTGCTCATTAGTATTTGTCGTATACTTCTGTAGAACGATGTAAAGGGTTATCAGTGCTCATAGAGATGGCAGCGATTCACTTTGGTCTTAGCTGCGTTCAGACTAGCCATTAGCTCATTAATCAGATCAGAATTAAACCATTTCTCCAAACTGAGTTTATTGAACAGGTCATCTACAGGTAAGATATTAACTTCCAGAGAACAACACCTGAAACTATTCCTTTTATCCTCACAGACAAACAGTTTTAGGCATACTTTATTGATTATGTGAAAACTTAACACAAATGGGGCAAAACTAAAAAGAATTTAACTTTTTACTTTAAACAGGCAAATAAATAAAGTCACCCTTTTATCAAATCCAAACAAGAATGGCGTGTCTGCATTTCTAGTGTCAGCACTGAGCGAACGTTAAACCTTCAATGTGACACTCCTTTATGGAGTCGGGAGAAAATGGGGCGCATGTCTTCTTTTTGGTGCAAAGCTACACAAAAACACAGTTTATTTTCTAAATGAAGATAATTTCTGGAAGGATTCTGTTCTTGCAACTTCAAAAGCCAAGTTACTCTAAAAACTTTGTGGTTTTCACCCACCCTGACTGCAACCCGCCGTCAGAAAGAGCGAATCAGCAGCAACGTGTTCCATCAGCTGAGACGCCAAGCGCTCCGTTTGGTTAATATTTATATTGAGATGCCGCGGACAGAGCGAGCTAAGCCAAGACGGAGTAATTACTGCACACGATCCACGTGACAGCCGCACGGATCAAGAGCAATGAGTAAATATCCACTCAAGGCCACAGTGAGTGAGAGGAGAGGCTTCAACAAGCACATGTGCTACAACTCATCAAATTTCTTGTACGTCTCTGAAATATTTACATATTTTAAGTCTTCCCTCCGTCTCTCTGACGTGTGCACTTTAGAAACAATCATTCCCAGTCTCTTCACTTAGCCGCAGGGAGAGAAGCTGTAGATGTAGAAGCATTTTGTACGACGCAAGCCTGAGATACGAGTACACAATTAACACAAAAGGCCAAGCTTGACTAGTGAGACGCACGGCCACTTTTTTTGTTATGGTCTCCAGTCTCCCACTTGTCTTGAGTTTTTAACAATATGTCTGTGTGGGTGGCCAAAGTAAAACATTTTAAATGGCAGGAGCAGGAATGTGACACAAAGCAGACAACGCAGGACTGTATTTAGCATCTTTAAATGGGTAAAAATGTGCAACATAAACCGTTACTTGTCACAAAAATTGCTATTTTTTTTCTTTTGTTTAAATAGCAGTTAAATGATTTGTTTGTCAGCAAGGTGGATGTCGGAGATGATTTTAGTAGGAGCGGATGGCTGGAGGAACATGAGCGCAGTCCTGCTCGTTCAGAGAGCTGTCGATAACAGGACGGTACTTCAGCGCCACCTGTGATTGGTCAGAAGAGGAAAGCATGTTAGACATTACTCATGGTGGGGACATTTAAAGTTGACTGCGGCTCTTAGAGCAGATGTTACCTTTCCAGTTTTGGGGTCGACGTATGACAGAGTGTGTTTTCTCCAGTGCTGATCGAAGGTCTTCTTCTGCTGACCCTCCAGGGGCTTGGAGTAGTCGTACTCGTCGACGCGATCCTGCAACCAAGAGGAGAAGCTGTCAGAGAGCAGACTGGCTGGAAAGGTGAGGGACATGTTTGTTCAGATGCCGCAAGTGTCAAGCCAGACTGTTTGGAAAATACAGGTTAGGAGGTAAAGAAATAATTAGTGATGAAGATAATCTAAATTATTTGTGCTATTAGAGAAACAAAATGGAGGGGAAAAAAACTCATATAGAGCTGTGGCCCGACTTTTACCAAACACTCCCAGACGTGAGCACATCACCTCCATTTTATTTTCTCTCCAATGGCAATTTTAGAACTGACTTTAAACTTTAATTGTTTACTTTTAAAACTCTTGACAGTCTTTCCGCTACCTTATTTATGCGATCTAGTAGCTTTCTGTGAGTATGAGAGGACATCTTTACTGTTTGTCCCTGAGTTTAACTCTTTTATGCATGAATTATGATACCTTCAGCCAGGATTTTTTTTCCCAAACTGTTTTTATATTTCTGAGGGCATAATAAAAATGGTGGGGGGAAAAAAACTGTAAGAATTTTATTTCTGTTTTCTTAAATTCATCTTGAATTTCAGAAACATTTGTTGCACTTGCAGTGGATGGTCGTATATTGCATGATGCACTAGTGTGCACTTTAGTGGTCTATGCACAGTTATAACATAAAGTGCCACACATGTACAAGAAAATGGCTTTTAAATAGCTGTCCACTGCAGTGACCACTATGCATGACAGGGCTAAGTACAAACGTTGGGATGACTGGGCCTTTTGGGTCGCTGCACCCAGACTGTGAAGCCAACTATCTCAGGACTTGCACTCTTATCACTGATCTGGCCCTTTTAAAATCTAATCTTAAAACCTTTTTATTCAGCCAGACTTTTAATACCTAGTGGCGCTCTGGCATTTCTGTATTTTTATTGATTGTTTTTAACGTTTCTGTTGTGTGCACTGTTTGGCTCCATCAATAAATGTTGATTGACTGATAAACAGAGAGACTTGTAGATGAAACAAAACATGCAAATGAATGAGTCCAACTAACTTTGAAGTCCTCCCTGGCGTGGGCTCCCCTGCTCTCCTTTCTTTGTTCGGCTGCATTGATGGTTTGGACGGCGTTCAGCAACAGGTTCTGCAGCTCCAACGATTCCACCAAGTCTGTGTTCCACACAATACCTGAAGGAGGAGGAGGAGGAGGAGGAAAAACAACCAACAACACGTGAATTCAAATGCAACTTTGTGCACTTACATATACATAACTGGACTAGGACAAGAAAAAGAAACCTAAGTGCGGTACCTCTGTCAAAGGTCTTGATGTTCTCCATGCTCTGGTAGACGTCGTCCATCTTATCACATCCCTCTTTGAGAACAGAACCGGTCCGGAACACAGCAGCATGGTTCTGCATGGTCTGAATAAATAAAAGGAGAAGTTAGTTTTGATTTTCCAATAAAATGCCCCCTAGTTGTTATAGTCTTGTTCCAAATCATCTGCAGCCTAAAAGAACCCCAGTCTGACCATTAGTGTGTTTGTGTTCACCTTCTGCATGTTGAGTCGGATCTCAGAGGTTCTCAGACTTCCATTAGCAAACCTCAGCTTATCCAGGTTGGCCACGGACTCTTCTCCAGCACTGGGCTTCAGAGGGGTGAGTTTCTCTCCTAAAAATGGGTTAAAAAGTGTTAAATCTCATGTCAGATGTGAAGCAGCATGAGAAGCCTGAACCCACACACTGAGCTCAGATATAATAAACTGTTATCAAAACAAAAACAAACATCACCTCAGGATTGTTGTCTTATCAAAGTATACAACTGTTTCTTTTATATATAAAGATAATATAATTCTCTCCTGATGTTATTATTGAAAGGGGTCTTCACCAGGCTTGTGCAGATCAGTAATAGTCAGGGCGCAGGCTCTCCCGAACACCACCAGGTCCAGCAGGGAGTTAGCACCCAGCCTGTTGGCACCGTGAACGCTGGCAGAAGCTGCCTCACCGCAGGCGTACAGGCCGGGCACCACCTTGTCCTTACCGTTGGTGTGATCAATCACCTGGTGTGGAGAAAATGTTTAACACGTTTTCTGGGAATAAGTTGGTAGTGAGTGAGGCGCTGCGTGTGTGTGATTAAATGCTGTACCTGCCCCTTGTAGTTTGTGGGTATTCCTCCCATGTTGTAATGAACTGTTGGTAAGACGGGGATGGGCTCTTTAGTGACGTCGACTCCGGCGAAGATCATGGCCGTCTCTGAGATCCCAGGCAGCCTCGAGGCCAGCTGCTGGGGGGGCAGGTGGTGGAGCTGCAGGTGCACGTGGTCCTTCTCTGGGCCGACGCCCCTGAGGGAAGGGAGACAGTGCAGACGTTCAGCATCTCATTCAGACATTCAGCGACACACAGGAACAGGGTTTGATTGTACCTGCCCTCTCTGATCTCTATGGTCATGGAGCGGGACACCACGTCCCGGGAGGCCAGGTCTTTGGCGTTGGGGGCGTAACGCTCCATGAAGCGCTCCCCCTCGCTGTTGATCAGGATTCCTCCCTCACCGCGACAGCCCTCTGTAATCAGGCAGCCGGCTCCATAGATCCCTGGAAAGATCACCATGTTAAAAAGACATCCTGTCAGCTAAAATACAACTCAGCTGTTTCCAGTCATAAGAACCCAACTCTGAGATGTAGTCTTGTTTTCATTGTCGCAACACAAGCTGAATTCAGAATGAGACGTTGCATAATTCCTCTTTGTTACAAAGGGCATCAAACAGAGAAACAGATCCAAGTATTAAACACTGAGCAGTAAAGGTACAGCAGCAGTTATGCAATAAACTAGAAAGGTTGTTGTTGAAGTAACTTCATAGGAATTCAATATATTGTTCATGTAACTACATATCTAACTCTGAAACATAAGTTCATCAACATTAACATAAAACCGAAGCTCATAGAATAAGAGAAACAAATATAATCCTGTGCTTCATAGAACAATAGTGATAGGCACATTTATCCCAAAACTTGCACAGTTTTATACCCAAAAAATTCAGACAAATGTGTTGGATAGAACTCTAAAACTCTGACAATATTCCTACTGCAGAGGCTGGACTGCAACCTTTGAGCAGAAGGTGTGTAATCATCAGCCAGTCACAGCACAGAGGCAGAATATAAAACAAATCAGACTGCATTTAGGTTTCTGCTTCATTAAAGAACACCCTGATCATTTCGAATGATGTTGTTCCAATTAGTGAACAAGGTTTTAATTTACTGCTTTGTTATGCAAGTTTAAATGTTAAATATAAAAACATTAAACAGCCTTTAGGAAATCTAAACATCTCCTTCCAAGTATGCATTCGAAAGCTGAAAAGCAACCGTCTTTCAAAACGACTCATTCAGATGCCATAAATAGTTTCATTTTCTCACCAGTGGGGTGAAACTGCACAAACTCCAGATCCTGGCAGGGCAGGCCGGCTCTGGTCACCATGGCTGTTCCGTCTCCTGTGCTTGTGTGGGCAGATGTGCAGCTGAAATAAGTTCTTCCATAACCCCTGGAAGAAAATAATACTCATTTCTCAACCTTTATCCAGTTCTAGCGAGACGTATGACGAATTTTGTCATAATCATCTTCTTTTGATCGAGCTAAAACTGAATGCCTGTCCTACCCAGTGGCAATGATGGTGTTCTGGGCTCGGATGCGGTGAATAGACCCATCCTCCATGCAGAGAGCGATCACTCCTTTACACACTCCGTCGTCCATCAACAAGTCCAGGGCAAAGTACTCCACAAAGTAACTGGTGTCGTAGCGAAGGGACTGAGGAGAAACAGGAGGATCGATGAGTGAAATGCAGCCAAGTGATGGTTAAAGAGAAGCATGACCTTCAACTCAAGGCAGGAAGTAAAGAAGAATATGTGCTTACCCTTCCGTAAAGCGTATGCAGCAGTGAGTGCCCTGTCCTGTCTGCCACGCAGCAGCAGCGATGGGCCTGGCCTCCCTTTCCATACTTGAGACTCTGACCTCCAAAAGCTCTTTGGTAGATCTTCCCATCTTCAGTGCGGCTGAATGGCATGCCAAAGTTCTCCAGCTGAAAATAAAAAGAGCAAGATGAGCTCCTAATTTAGTACTGAGACTCTTATCTTATTTCAACATAAAAAGTAGCCAAAAAAAAGCTAAAAAAGCAACCAGTGTACACTTTGACACGTCTGTGTGAGTGATCCTACCTCCACTACGGCTGCAGGAGCCTGCTCCGTCATGTAATGGATAGCATCTTGGTCTCCGAGCCAATCAGATCCCTTCACCGTGTCATAGAAATGCCACCGCCAGTCATCTTCCTCCATGTTACCAAGAGCTGCATTGATCCCTCCCTACGAAACCAGAGAATATTAAAAGATTCAACAAAACTGAAAAGTCACAACACTACTGTTGCATACGTGTAAAACATGACATTTGTGTAACAAGTTATAATGAGCTGAATGAAAAAGTAATTAATACAGAAGAACAGCTGTGCTACAAATATGACTGGTCTCGGATGAAGAGGATGTTGCTCTACCTGTGCAGCGACAGTATGTGACCTGGTGGGGAAGAGCTTGGTGACACATGCAGTGTTGAAACCAGCCTCCGACAGACCGAAAGCAGCCCGAAGTCCTGCTCCTCCGGCTCCTACAACCACTGCATCAAACTCATGATCCACAACTGGATACTGGGTGGAGATCTGATAACAATCACAGACAGACAGAAGGTATTGTAATTAACAAAAACAAAACAGCAGTCCACCATAAGCATCACACAATGAGGCCTAACAGGGCTGATGTTAAGATGTCAAACAGTGACTAGAACTCACATCATCTGATACTTTGGCACTTTTCTTCTTGCCATAAATGGAGAAGTGGAAGTTCCTGGAACCTTGAACTGCAGCAGCAGGGACCTGACAGAGAAACCAAACGAAAAATTTCCACATGTGGGTTAACGTGAAACACACTGAAGGCAGCACACCAACAGAGAACATACTATAACTATATACTGTAATGTTGATTCAAACACTGAGAACACCTGAGACGGGTTCATAGACAAATTCTTTCTTTGTGAAAATGAATTTTAAGAAAATCTTTGGTTGTGATCTTAAATCTGTGGTCTACAGTCCTTCAATGTGACAGGCTCACTGACAGCTGGAGCAGCAATTTCGCATTAAAAGACGACCTACGGCAAATATCATGCAGCGTTACTGCTACTGTGATCGATGTCTTTTTTCGGAGCGCGTCCCCACACCCCCCCCCTTCCCCATCCTCCCCCCTCTCTTTTAAGAGTCCAAATATAAGAGTTTGAGCGTGAACATCAACACCTAAATTCCTTTTACTGTTGGATGATATTTAGGTCAGAGTTTTGCTTTGACAATAAATCGTACAGTCTGGCATTCATCCTCCAGTGTGACAGGAGCTACTATCAAGATTTTGAGTCCTTTATGCACAGCGTGAGCTGGTTTTTACAAAGTGGATTTAAACCATTTGAAGTCACCTTTTTAAAGCTTTCTTTATCTAAGGTACAAATAAAAAACTTGTTCCTTGTTTAGAAGAAAACCTTAACATCTTTGATAAAAATTATTTGATATATTGTTTACTATAATCACGTAATTACAAATATCTAAGATATACCATTGTTACATTTATCATAAGAAACCACTGATTTATGAAGCAGTTTTTTTTTAATCATTTTTAACAGATGCACACTGTCTGACATTAAACGATCAAACTTTCAGGTGGAAGTAAAACATTATGAGAATGTAAGAAGTTTATATTATAAAAAAAGAGAATTGTGTACTTTGTGAAATCAACAAAATGCTCCATTTCCTTTAATACTACCGAACAATTGTTTTGAGATCTTTTACATGCTGCTTAAACAAACCTAAACTACATCAATGGCACTGAAAAACGTCTTATAAAATCATGCTCTGATTACGTTTAAAAAAGTCAGAGAAGGAGAAAGATTGTCCACAAGTTTTCAATATTTATCTTCAAATGAAGTTTAAAACAAATTACATTATTGGCAGGACTGTTGTCATTCTGTCTTTACTTTCACCTTCTTGTCACTAGGTAGCTGTTTATGTACCTTTCTCATCAGCAGCTACTTTGCATCTGAACCATCAACACTTATTTTTTTTAAAAAATCATTGTTTTAATCTGACAAAAGCAAGGAACTTCAATGTCTACTCACCAAGAAGTATTATTATTCATATATTTTATCAGTAAACTACAATCTATGATCTGTGTTCGATTTGCTGGTCTTTGTTTTCTTTAAATAATCACCATAGTGTAAAATGACATTAAATGTGTTGAGTGCATCAGCAGCTAATATATTTTCCTACTAGATAACTGGTTATAACTCTTTAAAAACGATAGAAAAGAGTTTTTATAAACACACGCCAAAAAACATAAAATGAAATAAACAAAGTGGGCATAAAGATATATTTGTGTTTTGTTAGCTGGAGCAGTAAAACAGCCTTTCTGCATAGTGTCACATTGAGACACCCTCTATTATGCTACATAACAGGTTACGCAAACTAGATTCCACTGCTTATACAATTTACTGTCAGTGCGAAAAAAAGGGCATCATTTACAAACATAATTTAAGCACATAACGAAAATATAAAACTACTACAGAAGGTTTATTAGTTAAGTAGCTGATACTTACTGCTTTTGCTCGGGAAAGCACCCTCTTGGAGAGCAGTCGGGACGCAGCGCGAACAGTCGCCATGTTGTCTATGTGGAACTGTTGTGGGGGAAGAGATATGATGCAGGACCGGACTAAACCACTTTTATAAAGAGGGGGGCAGGTTTCAATTTACACCTAATATTTTTTAGTTAAAATATATTCCTGTGTTTTTAATAATAAAAGCTAAACTAAAACTGTAATTAATTTACAATAAATAAAAATCCATCTCATTTATGACTTAAATAAATAATTCTCTGTGTGGTCATTTTTATTAGCTAACCTCTGCAGATGTGTGGACTGCAGAAAGCCATCAGGATATGTAGGAACGAATGTATCACGATTGTAGGAACAAGTGCACAAGTGACCTAGACATTTCATTCAAGGTGAGATACAGCTGGATACATTTACCAGTAATGCAATGACACAATTATGTAATGTAATAGTTGTCACTCCCTACTTGTTTTCATACAAAAAGATGTGGCCGGCACAGTCTGCCAAGCTAAAAGACAGCTAGCATGCTAGTTGAAGCTAGCCTTGTTTATGTTCTGAGCTGTCAAAACCTCCAGGCATCTGTCATGATACAGACTGCTTTGTGATTATCGCAGACATTGATAAATGTTAATGTGCTAACTCATAACGACTCGGGTTGTTTTATTGTGTATTAACAACACAATGATTGCAAGTTTTTGAAGAATAAAAGTGTCAGTTTTAACACAATCTAATCTTAGTAATCTACAGTATGAGTGGAGAGGACACATTTGCATTTGTTTTGTTCTTTTCTAAGTCTCATACAAATCTATCCCCATTGCGGAAAATCTAATTTCATTTAAAGGTTTTGTTTGCTCATCCCTTAAGGCACTTGTCATTGCTGTAAGATTGTGGGAACTGTATAAAAAGGCACTGTTGTTGCAGTTCTTCATCCAAGTGGTTCTCTGTTTGTTTGTCTGTTTACCACCTTTATTTTCTCTGTTAGTGTCCTGGCCAAGACAAACACCTCAGGACATCACAAATTACTATCTGTACATGCAAAACAAAACGTTTCACACAAAACCAATGTCAGAGACACTAAAACTTTACTTATCACAAACTTAAAAAGCAGCGAACCTAATACTCATTAAATTGTTGGAGCTGATAAAGCCTTTGATAATGTGTAGATGCAACAGCAGGTAAGTGGAAATTAGAGATTGATCTTTCTAAATTAAAGAGATTGTTAATATATGAAACAAATACAAGTGGCACCAGAATTGATCCCTTATCAGACAGACCAGAACTAATCAGTCTTTTCTTTAATTTTGTGTGATCCACTGTGTCAGAGGCCTCAGAGAGGTCAGTAAAAACTATCTGTGTGTGTGTTTACAGCAGCTTCCATGAACAATTTGAATGATCCCCCCAGATGGAACATCCAGCCTGACCCTGGAGGGAGGGAGGGGGCTGCCGGGGATGGTAACCAGTGGAACTACGCCCTGCTGGTCCCCATGCTGGGACTGGCTGCCTTTCGTAAGTTACTCACCGTAAGATACGTCAAGAAGAGTTTACTCACCTTGGTCTTCAGAGCAATTCTGACCCTATTCCTTAAGATTGTCCTCATTTTTTGTCTTCTGTTGTCCCCTCAGGATGGATCTGGACTCGGGAATCTCAGACAGAGATCCAGAGGGTTAAAGCCCAGTATGACAAAGATGTGTCCACGATAAAAAGTGAGATGGAGGCACGTTTCCGGGACACGCTGATAGAGAGCCGCAGGGCAGTGGCCGCGCTGGAGCTGGATCTGGAGAAGGAGAGGCAGAGGGTGAAAGGCTACCAGCAGGCTCTGGTCTCACACACTCAGCATCTCATACAGGAACGGAAACAGCTGGACAAGGTAAAGGTTCACAGGGCTTTTCTTTCTCCTCTTTTTGCTTATCTGGCTGCCACTTTAACCATGCCCTCAACTTTTTATTCTTGTGTAACTTCTGTCGTTGTCTTTAAAAGGAGCGAGAGGCGTTGACCGACGAGAAGCAGAGGTTGGTGAAATCCGGCGCAGCGGGGGCTGCGCTGCACGACGCCCTGGACAAAGAAAAGGGCTGGTACCAGCGGGCCATGGCCGCTCTGAAAGAGCTGGAGGGGATGCTCGTCGAGCGGCAGAACGCCTACTGCTCCGTCATCCAACCTCGAGAGCAGCGGCTGGAGATGGAGAAGAACATCCTGCTGAAGGTGGTCAAGGATCCCGCCGTGGCAGAGCTGGACCTCGAGTCGGACCTGAGGGACATTTTTAAGAGAGACAAGCACTGCGCTGATCTGCTAAACATGGACAAGAGGAAGAACGGCAGCCTGATGTGGGTTTACCTCAAGTACTGGCAGCTGCAGATCACGGTGCAGAAACACAAAAGGGCTGAGGAAGCCATATCAGACGGGAGAATTCAGAGTCATCCAAAGTGACAAAAAGCAAACATTAACTTTTTTTTGGTTTGGAAGCTGTTGGGTGTATGCGGGAATAAAACTTCTTGTATTTTTCATCTATGTAATTATCTTCATCCAATAGGAAAGTTATGCAAACATCTGAGAGGTAATCTTATCCAGTCGATGCTCAGAATCTTTTATTGTCCGTTACGCAATCTCAGAGTTTAAGGAACATCATGAACATAAAATATTAACTTAAAGTAAGAATTGGTAGCTTTAAATGAACTGTGTGCTAAGTTAAGATGCACTAGAACACATGCAGAGCTGATGTTTTAGATTTAAAAAAAAACTATTTACCTCTCAACTCCTTAAAGATGCACAAAATATAGTTATTTTTTTATTCCTTTTTGTTTTGGATATAAATTCAGGTCACTTGTAAAACTGCTCTTTTTGTGTCATATTTTGTGGGAAAGCACTGAGTTTTTTGAGGACACTACAAACATATTTAAAATGTTGAAATAAAAACGCCATCTAGATGAATCTGTTGACACTATATAAGGATTTTTTTTTTAATGTATTTTTAAACTTTTGTTTTTGTGGAATGTGCTGAATTGATGAGCTTTTCTGGGAGATATTTATTATATATTTACACCAGAGGGAGCTAGTTTCACATCACCAGCCCTTTTGACTCTGATCCATTTCTGATGAGGGATTTTTCTCTACAGAAGAAGATAATAATGTAAAATAAAGCGATTGAAACAAAAATGGCACAAAACACTAGAGTGCTCGGGTCGTTTGAAATTCAATGTAACATGAAGAGAATTTATTCAAATCATTTATCTTTGTTCATCAGGCCTGTTTGTGCTGTTAGGTTTCTGGTTTCAACTCTGGGGTGAATAGTGCTGGATTTAATGTTAAACATTCATGTGTAATAATAACAGCAACCTTTTTAAACACAATGATTCTAAAGCTTCATAAAGTGATCAAATAAAGAGATAACAAGCAATCTGTGAGACATGATATGGAATTAGTGTAATATTTACAGTTTTATTATACATTTTGCAACATATTTAATTCTGTTGAATATAATAATGTCTTATTTTGATTATGCTGTAAATATCATATGAGATTTATATGCAGAAAATCCATCCTTTCTTTTAACCCGCTTCTGTTTGGTTAATATTGTTGCGTGTAAATGACAAAAACAGATGCTCCAGAATGGCAGTTCTGCTTCACTCCCTCTTCTGTACCCGATGGGGGGCGTCCCTCAGGGGGGACATCAGACCCGTGGCTCTGAAGTTCTCTCTGATTGGTTTAACATTTCCTTCGCGTCTCTCTGCCTCAGGGCTTCCCTTCCTCAGGGCGACAAACTCTTCTGTGCCGACAGCCGTGGCTCGTTGGGTTGTGCTGTAGGAGGGGAGCTGGTGCTCCGTCAGGACTCCCCTCTCTCTGCCCAGGGTTAGCGTCTGCATGGGGCTCCTGAGGACCACGAAGTGGGCCACCTGCTGCTGCTTGTAACTCTCTCTGCGAACGCTGTTGGTCTCTGACAGTGTCAGCCTGAAACACGTTAAACAGCAGTGGTGTTTTTATCATAGGTTTTCATCAAACCCTACATTTCTGTGAAAGTCCAGGAGTTAACGATGCTTTTAGTTTGGACTTCTAGTGCAAATTCAACTGTTTCCTGCTGATAATTGCCCACCGCTGAAAGGCGAAAGCCAGGTGGTAATGTTTTTGCTCAGGTTTGTGTGTTTATGTGCCTGTTAGCAAAATGTCTCACAACCCACTGGATACATATTAATGAGACTCGCAGAGAGTAACCATTGGTTGAGATTGTGATTTTGTGTCAGTCATGAACGTTCATTCATGTTTCGTACTACTGTTTGTTTGTTATTTAGTTTCATTGTGAGTTTTGGTATTTTAGTGATGTTCTTGTACCACTAGATGTCCTCTATCGTAGTCCTTATTTCTAGCTCCACCTGCTTCCCATTAGTAATTAGCACACCTGATGTCACTTACTAATCGCCACTGTCTGTATATAAACCACTTGGTTTGTTCCTCCCTCTTTATTGAATCCTCTGTTTCATGCATGCACCTTGAGTGTTTATCAGTCTTGTGGTTCTGCTGCCTTTGAGTTCCTGTACGAAGTAATAGATTTACTTTATCGTCATCTCCTCTCCCCTGTGCCTGCATTTGGGTCCTGCTGCAACCACCATCGTTCGTGACACTTCAGGTTTCTTGCCATATTTAGACAATGTTTCACCAACTCATCTAACAGTCCACACAACAAGCGGAAGAGCCTACCTGTACTGTGGTCTTGTTTCGAGGACCAGGTTTATCCAGCAGGCGTGGTAGCTCTCCTTCTTCCACTGATTGTCCTCCTGAAGCTCACTGCAGGAGTTCACCAGGTAGGAGCCTCCTCTGCTCACACAGTGCATGGTGTGTGTGTGTGTGTGGAGACGCCTGTAACTCTCTTGGCTAATTAAACTCGACTCAAGCGGTCTAAAATTCAAAGAAAAAGAGCAGGACAAGCTAACAGGTCGACACTGATGCGTGCCTGTGTATCATCTGCTCTGGGATGAGTTTGCCTGTGCTGCGTGATGTCTTAAATGTCCAGTCTTGGTTCTATTTATAGTCCTCTGTCTCACATTGTGGTGTGTTTAGTGAATGCCCCCCCTCCAGCTTTCTGCAGGTTGGTTTTCATCTGAAAGGGAACTTTAACTCTTTCCGTGACGCAAGCCAAATGGATGAATCATCATTAAAACTGAACGTGAGCCTCTGTGACTTCGTGCATCGGGGCTGGTAACAATGTCAGATGTTCAGTTTCCTTTTTGTTTTCAACACGGAGTCTATATTTAAACTGTTTATGAGTGATAGGACATGGAAAGAAACTCTCTGTGGAATATTTTAAATGGATTAAAAAAAGCTGAATCTATCAAACTCCAAAGTAAATGAGCAAGTGGAAACAAATCTTGTTGAAACTCCTGAACTATTTGGGATTTCTGACCTATCTTTGCCACAGCTGATGTGTATTTGATCTGTGAATGTCAACTTCAATAATTCACAACATATTCTCTCACAGCGGGGAGTGAATCTAAATCAGTGTGATGTTTGATATGCTGGACTCCATTCAACAAAAACAGTCTGATCTGCGACTCTGGAGTCAGCTGACTCTTAAGCATGTTGCCGTGGTAACGCTGGCGCACATTTAGAAACAAACTAACCATCTTCCACGTCAGTATGGTATTAAATGTCTTAAGAAGACTCGCTCCGTGTAGTTACTCTAACCGAAGAGTTTATTTTACCAACAGAGTTCTGCTCTTCATCCTACACTCAGGAAAACGAAACCACTCAAAAATTTAAACAGAAAATCTACACAAAAACTAGTTTCTGGTCATTATTCACTGTGCTACTAGCATGAAAACAGCATTTTAACCCAGTTTGGTGACTCAAATCAGAGGCATTAACAGGTTAAAACAAATCCACACAGTGTTTGTTGTCTCATTTATTAGATTTGTTATCGTTCACATATGATATATTGTTCCTCTTACAGAAAAAAAACAGTAAAAAAGAGAAAACACAGCATCTGTTTTTTTGTCACTGTACAGAAATAAGAGACACGTGATAGATTTTCTTTACTTTCACTTCTAACAGAGCTTCTAATCCCTTTGAATGTATTTTGCTTGGGAAAGTCTGACACACAGACATGTTTCGTCTCTTTGAGAAAGAGAAATATGTTCACATGTAGAAAACTCCACCAACTCTATCAGTAGTTGAACCAGGAGGGCCTTTTCCTCGCCCGCTCCACTATCCTCTTGTCTTTGTCCTGCTCTCTCGGCATTTCACCCTCATACAGGACGACAGTCTCCACGGCCGGGGCCCTCAGCGGGCCCCCTTCCATTTCTCTGATCTTCTCACGAATCAGGCCGGTCTCCTTGCAAACCTTGGCGTAACAGAAGCCACACAGGATGTGCTTCTGCTTCAGGTGGCCACACTCTGGACACGGCTCGATGTTGAGCTGAGAAACAGCAAAACTATGTAAATAAATTATTTTCATATCCAGTATGTTAGTCAGTTCAGGCTTGCAGGATTTTATGACTACTGTTAATTTATAACAATGAAGAGTTGCCATTTAAACGGTTGGTGCTTTTGAAAACATTAAAATCCAAGTTGATGTTTTTATTTTTAAATGCAACAAATAAAAACTTGTATTCCTCTTTTTAGTGTTACTAAGTTCTAAAACAAACAAACAAACACACACAAAAAAAAAATTCTGTCCAGCTAACGATTTCTGTGAAACTGAGCTGATGAATGAGTTTTATACTTATTTTAGTGTAAGAACATTAGGAACGCAGTAAGGATGCTTATTTTTTTTTTAATATTTTCTTCTCTTTTGCCAAGTAAATGAATGTAAAAAGTCCTGCTTTTTACTGGTTAACTCTCAAAAGATTTGCAATAAATAACTTGGATAGTAAAAATACCATCATGGTAAAAAGTAAATACAGTATCTTTAAACATTATGGCTTTAATATTAGGAATCATAAAAAGTTTTATTACTGGAACATCATGAAGGGGTTGTGTTTTTCCTCAGGATTATTCTGTCAGAATCTGACATGTCTACTGAGATAAAAGCTAAGTGATGAAACTGGGACTTAATAGAAAGATTTAAAACTGTAAATCAAATGAAATGTTTTTTTTTCCCTTTCTCATATGTTCTCTTTAATGTTTTTTTAATCTATTTTTAATTAATAGATTTCTTCTGAAAATACTGGAATTTTGCTAATAAACTTCATTTTGATGTTTTCTGCTCTTCTTTTCTGTAAAAATCTGACATTGATGAACCTTAATCTTGGAGTTCACCTCTCATCTCTTTGGAAATTGTTCTGAGCTCTTTGGTTACCCTTTGTATGATCAGTCTCCTAAACTTGTCATCCGTTTTCCTCTTGTGACCATGCCCATGGAGGTTGGCCACAAACTTCTGAATAATCTGAGCAGCTGTAGTCAGAGGAACATCCAGCTGTTTGGAGACGGTCTTGTCTGCCTTGTAGTCTTTACCTTTAACATGCAGCTCAATCTTTTTCTCTATAAGCTCCTGAGACAACTCCGTCCATACCTTGCTGTGCTCCATGTTCAAACAGCCCTGTGACTACCCGTCACCCTTTAAACGGGCAGATTGACTACAAGACTGAAGACCCTGCGATGCTGACTACAGGACACACCTTAGTTTAACACTTCCCTGTGGTCAAATTATTTTCATATTTTTTCCTAGGAGTACCATCCTTTTTGTAGTTGATTTTTTTTTTAGTTAATTCAGGGACCTTTGTAGGTTTTCTTTAATTCAATGCAAAGGTACAGACAATTTTATCCATGCATACCTGTGTTTCTCTCCAGCTCTGTTCTAAAGATAAACATACAGGGCAAAAGTAAAAGACTATAAGACACAGAGTACCTTCACTTTTATAAGTTTGTTTTCAGATCTCCTCCTGGTGCGGTTGACCTCGATGGTGCGTCTCTTCTTGGGTACGGCCATCCACAGGATGCTGTCCAGGAGACCCGGGTTCTGCTCCTGGTTCTGCTCCTGGTTCTGCTCCTCCTCCAGCTGATGCTCCTGGTCGATCCGAGGCAGGAGGCTGGAGCCACTCACGGCCAGAGCTGGAGCTACACAAAGTCAGAGACGCAACTTTACCTCCAGTCCGACACAAATTACCTCACAGCTGACAACAAACGCCACAGTGGCTTACAGTTTTGATGGAATTGGGACACATTGAGGTAAATAGTATGACTTGAAATGAATCTATTTAAGCTCCAGTGATTAAACTCACCCGGTTGTGTCGGGTCCAGTCCAGCCGCCTGCAAAAGTCTGCTTTCAATCCGTGACAAGGAGCGCCTCAGGCTGTGAACCAGAGCCGCTAAATTCATCATTTTTGTTATTTCAACTCTGTTCTCCTTCCAACATGCCCAACTACAGCCTCACGGTCACGCAGGTTTATGACGTCAATAAGCGGCGACAGCAAACTGTTCTTCTCCTCCTCCTCCGAGGACAAACAAGGGTTTGACCCGTGGCTGCCATCTGGTGGCGGGAAAATGTAAGTCTCCCAAAGCTGATCCGTCAAGAAGAATCGCAAAAATGTTCATATTTCATTTTCAACGTGAAAACAAAATGTAAAACATATTTCAATATATAAATATTGTGTAAGCCGCAGCTAAAACTGTCATTCAGATTGGAAACATAACCTGAAACCGTTTTTTCTCAGACATGTTAGATATACGATTTTGTTTATTTACATATTTACTTATTGGAGAGTCATCATAAAGTATATCTACCGTACTCCTAAAAAAACTTTATTCACAATAAAGGAACAAACATGCATCCAGTTAAAAACACCTAGTGACAGAGTAAATACACAGTTAAACAATGTAATATAAATATAATCAGATAACAGGAGACAACAACAAAAGAAAGAAAAAAAAAACAAGTCAGCGGGTAGCCACAAAAAGCAGAAACACATAAATAATAATAAACTTTCCAGGCAGACAGCTTACAGAAACACATATTACAGTTTTTCTGCTTTCTACTTCTAAAAGGATTTGAAGGTACTATTATTATGTGTAATATATGCATCATACACTTTGTAAAAACAGCAAAAATGGGCTTTTGTCCAGAGAATTGGCACTTGTGCAAAAATGTGGGCACTGTAGTAATGGCTAAATAAATTGTAATTTCTTCCATTTTTAAAATTATATTATTAAAAATCCCTAACATGTTTAAATGAAATAATTAAAATTCTTGTGTCAAAAAATTTGGAAACGATATCTGTATAGACAATGCCAAAAGATGAGGTACAGTTTCAGGAGTAAGAAAGAAAAAGGTGCAATTTATGTCAATATTCATATTCTATTTACTTAGAAAAATATTTGACTTTGGTAAACGGCATGTAACACTTTTAAATGGTACCACTTGAATTTTATTTATTGTAAAATATTTGTGTGGCAACATTTAAACCTTAACACAAATAATTTTAACAAACTTGTTCCCATATGTTTTGTTACAGCATCATTCAAAAACAAATATTTTCTGTTATGCCTCTGATTGGATGAAGAATAACAAAATTGTCCTACAAACAGTATCAGCTGGAAGAACTAAAATAGCATCTGTTTGATGAAACTCATCTTTATGCAGCAACACTGAACCATAACCGGAGCACATTCCTCAGGAGGGACAGAAAAGATAAAACAACAATCAAACTCATCATAAGCCATAAAAACCTGATTAAACTTCATTTCATGTTTTGGATCTGTGCAGTTTTGCGCGTGTAGTTCAGGTCTAATCTCAACAGGGGGCGCTGTGCACACAGAAGCGTCTTTAGACCTCTGCGGCACAAGCAGCGTAGAAGAAGAAGATCAAGATGGCGGAACGTGGTTACAGTTTTTCTCTCACCACATTTAGGTAAACTAAATGAAAATATTGATATAAACTGGGAGAGGCATTTAATTGCGTGATGATAAATGATTTGTACCGGTTGAAAATATGATTAGATATTTTCTCGGCGGTAATAGTTTGATGTAGGCAGGCGGGTTCGGAGCGGCGGTAGTTGCTGCACTGTCATTGTCCAATGAATCGGCTGTTAGCTTAGAGGCTAACCCTCAAAACCAAACTTTCAGGATGCTCCATTTGAGCATGAAGTATCTAAATATCGATATGTTGCTTTTGTTGCTAATCAGTGACCGAGCAGATAGCGATGATACTGATTTAAATGCTAACCTTCAGCTAGCTTGACCGAGATGAGTCAGTCGTTTCTGCGTTTACTTTCAGTTTCGTCCCAAATAGTTAAATGTTTATTTCTCCTTCTCGTGGGCAAATAGTTGTTTCACGTGCCTGTGTTTGAGTTGATTAGCCCTCCTGCTTTCTGCATATAAACGCTGCATGTTGTGTTTAGCCCCTCAGGTAAACTGGTTCAGATTGAATATGCGCTGGCAGCTGTAGCAGCCGGAGCTCCTTCAGTCGGCATCAAAGGTAAGAGGCCCGGAAATCTGCTCATTTAACGGGATCCTGGTCAAACTAAGTGAAATAATTGCTTCCATCCTAAATAATGTCTAAATAATGTGGTCGTTACTGTTTTGTGCATTGATTTGTTTTTAAACATGACGGCTTTTAGTCCAAAGCTGATTGGAAAATTGATGTTCAAAATGAATTTGTTATATTTTTCAGCTTCTAATGGAGTTGTGCTGGCAACGGAGAAGAAGCAGAAGTCCATTCTGTATGACGAACAGAGTGTCCACAAAGTGGAGCCCATCACGAAACACATAGGCATGGTCTACAGCGGGATGGGACCTGACTACAGGTGGGTAGGCTGGATGGGGATATGGTATTTTCCAGGTTTGGATAAGTATGGAGGGAAAAAACTAAGTTTCTAGACTACTTCTTATTCATATTTTTCAACTGAAAACCCAAACTTGTACCAATAATTTGATTTCTTTTAGAAATATTGTGCTGAACCAATCAGAGCACCTTTTTATCCTGATTATTTATATTTAAAAAGTCATCATAAATCAGCTGCTTTGTCCACCACAAGTGTTGAGTTTATTATTGCAGGCATTTCTCTCTTAGCATTTTCACCTCCAAGGTTTTATAGATATACATTTCTCATTTTTCAGAACAATAACCTCATTAGAAAAAAACTAAAGATTTTTTTTTATTGTTATTCCTTGCTGTTAATTTTGGTTATTTATATTTTTCTTATGGTTTTTGCACAAACAAAAATTATAAAATAGATCCACATTAAGAACACTCTGCTGTAGACAAATCTGCCGTGAATTTACCAAAAGTGTTTTGTATTTAAAAGTTAGAATGAGCTAAAAAATAATGAGAAATTTGTTTTTTATAGTCTTGGAAAGCGTGAAATTTATAGAAACTTTGTAAGGATGAAATTAATTTGGAGTTTCTGTGATGTTTGACTGCTTACATTTCCAATCCAGTTTAAAGCAATATATATTGGATTGTTAAGCATAAGTACATTAAACCGATTTTACAGTGTCATGTGATATTTATTGTTACCAAACTATGTTTTCTTAGGATTATTTCATGTTTTCCAGTTAGTTGAAACAATTTAAGAATCAGTCAATTTAGTTAAATGCACCATATTTCGAATATTTTTTAAATTTGGAAGTTTTACTCTTTAATTGTGTCAAAGTAGCTCATTGTATTTCCACTGGTCAGAAGATGCCACACTTTTAGACTACTCGATCAGACATGTACAGATTGACCGAGGAGTTTGTCACCCTGACAGGGTTTTAGTGCGACGAGCCCGGAAGCTGGCGCAGCAGTACTACCTGGTGTATCAGGAGCCAATTCCCACAGGCCAACTTGTCCAGAGAGTGGCATCTGTAATGCAGGAGTACACGCAGTCTGGGTGGGTTTACACACACACACACACACACACACACACACACACACACATTTACATCACATTTACTAGTATGTTTAGAAATTCTGGAGATGGGTTAGACTTGTTTCTTCACCATTCATTTTATGCTTCTGAAAGTATTTTATTCTGTTTGTCAGTAAATCACGTCAGGTCTTAATGTGTGTGTTTGTGTGTGTGTGTGTGTGTGTGTTATTTTGTTCTTCTAGAGGAGTGCGTCCATTTGGTGTGTCATTGCTGATAGCTGGATGGGATGAGGACCACCCCTACTTGTTCCAGTCTGACCCCTCTGTATGTTGCTTTGTTCCCCTTTTGCAGAGAAGCAAAACTAGTTTTCTATTAATGAAATGTCTACATATTGAAGCTAAATATCTGTCAGAGACACAGCTCTTCACTAACCTTTTATGTTTAAATCTTTGGTTTCTGTCTGGCAGGGGGCGTATTTTGCGTGGAAAGCCACAGCTATGGGGAAGAACTACGTTAACGGAAAAACATTCCTTGAGAAAAGGTACACACAGTTTTTGTTTAATAAAATCACATTCAGTATATTTTTTGAATATAGATTATAAATCTACATCCACTGCTTATTATTGTGTGTATTTGACATTTTGTGGCCAGGGTTTCTCAGCAGAGCTTTTTTCTGGTTACTATAGTTAACCTTGACGGCAGTAAATGTATTTGTAGGAGTTCCTTTTTTAGTCACGGTTCACTTTTAGTCATTGTGTAGTCTAAATAATTAACAGTATTAGTAAATGGTAAAACATAAATTATTTTTTGTAAGCTTTGAGTGATCATGGTTGTTTTCTCACTCTGCAGGTATAACAACGACCTGGAGTTAGAAGATGCCATCCACACAGCCATCCTGACATTGAAGGTAAATTATTTTTAAAGAACAATACCGGACTGAAGCAGCACAATCATTCGTCTGTGTCATTATTGTCTTGCCTTTTAAAAATGAATTATTTACACTTTCCCGCCTTCGTGTTCCAGGAGAGTTTCGAGGGTCAGATGACAGAGGAGAACATCGAAGTGGGGATCTGCAATGAGGCTGGTTTCAAAAGACTCACCCCAGCGGAGGTGAAAGACTACCTGTCTGCCATCGCGTGAACACACCCTCCCTGATGGCCACATTTCAGGACAAAAAACCCAGCAGCGCAGTAGTCAATAGTCACATGGCTCATTCTTGCAAACAAATTATTCAGAAACTGCAGTTTGCCTTAATTACGTTATGGTTAAACTGCTTTTTTACGCTCCGCAAACACCAGTTTTCAGACTGTTTCTCTCCAAATGTCTGCATAAACCAGTTTACTTAATGAAACTGTTACCACAGATAGATTGACTAAAGTGACTGTCGTTGTGAGATGGCAGATTATTAAAAAGCTGATTGACCTTACTCAACACATGCACTAGTAATGTGAATATGTGGCTATTGGCTACTGTGCAGACTAAAAAACTTGGGCTCTGATGATTGAAATCTCAAGTCTTCCATTGAATCCTCTTTTCCGATTGCTCATTATTGTTGCAAAGGCAATTTGTGGGGTTTGGAGATCAAACACTGATTATCATTTATTAGAAATACCATTCACTAGAGAGAGCTACTATATCCCTGAGTGTGGCATGTGACCTACTGTTGTACAAAAAGCAAAATATTTAAATGGTAGAAATCAGACTTCCATCTACAAAAGGGTCATTTGTGCATCTTTGTCAATACTGAAATGGTATCCGCTCAGTTAAAGCCTGTTTAGCATGGAAAAAACAAAAAGAAGCAAGTAGGAGAGGATCTAATGGACAGCTTTCAGATGTTTCAGTCAGGATCTGGTTGCCTGTAACTGTTTTACATGATGTATGGTTTTTTTTTCAGGTTAGAAACAGTTCTTAAATTTGTATCTTTTTTTTCTGATATTTGTCACTTCTTCAAATAAAATACGGTGAACTGTTGTGGAGTTGTTGTTGTCAATGACTAAAACTGATTTATTTATTTGTTTATTTTAATGAAATAGTGGCTTCAGAACGTGTTGAGGCCCATGAATAAGCGCGCGCACTTCGAAGCAAAGCGCGCTCTAACGTCTACCGGAACACCCTGTCGTGTCACGTGTATCCCTCCGCTTGTTTATTTGTTAACAATTGCCGCTTGTGATGTACTAATGGCAATAACGATGACTACTCGAACGCGTCACGTTGCTGATGTGTTGAAAATGAAACTTTTTACACAATTGATTGAATTTTACATATTATAACAAGGGATCTATTTTTGTCAGCGGAAGCTCGTAGCTTACCCCATAACCTCCGATGACGTTTATGGCGCCAGAAATCAAGGGCTCAGAGAGGAGGCAGAGCCGTCTCAGCAGTGGGAGAATACAAATTATCTCTGTTATGTTGACTTTGCTGTAAAAGCAAGACTTTGTATTCATCGCTTAATGGTCGTTTAGGTCAAGATGGTGGTCCGACGCAGTAGCGGCACTGTCGGAGCCGAGCCGGAGGCAACTACGCCGAAGAGGAGGACGATTGAAATGGACACAAGCTCCGAGTTCCTGTCGCTGATTCCCGCCGCGTCGCAGAGAAAGTCCGCTCGGTCGACTCGGTCCTCACGGTCCCTGAACGACAGCTTCAGCAGCCCCGAAAACAACTCGGTGAATGTGAGAGCATGCACGCAGACAGCTGGTGACCCAGCCGCAGTCCCGTTTGTTCCGCGCAGAAGTTGTCATTGAACGCAACTTCGGTGTGCTACTTTAGCTAGCGCGCTAAAGCTCCGCTCAGTTAAAGCCTGTTTAGCATCAGTTTAGCTTCAGTTTTAACAAGAAATCTCAATAAACGCGCTTCATTAGTCTCCCTGATTAATGATGCAGCATGAAACTGTTGTACACTTTGGACTGCTGTGGGTTTGTTAAGCAGGTGTAAGAACCATTAATTATTTCTGTAGTTAAATTACATTAACATGAATCGGTGTTTTAGCTATAACAATACTTGCTGGTACGTGAATGCGTCTCAGGTTGTTTGTTTGTTTATTTTAGAGAGCTATAAACATTAAGTATGGCTTTATTTCAAAATAAGTTTTATTCACCTAGCGTGTTAAACCTGTTAAACTTAATCAGCTTCATGTATGAGAGTTTCACAATTTGAAATTGTTGCTCGGTTTTCATGAGATGTTCTCAGTTTCAAAAGTGTTTTTGCAACAACATTAGTAGGCTGGGGCAGAGCATAACCTTTTAGAAACTGATCTAAACCAGGGGTAGGCAACCCTGGTCCTGGAGTGCCACCATCCTGCATGTTTTACTTGTTTCTCTGCTCCAACACACCTGATTCAATCAATGGGTGATTAACAGGTTTCTGCAGAACATGAAAAAGTAATTAAACCACTGAATCAGATGTGTCTAACATGTCAAACAAATTTTTCTGACGTCAATTGAAATCACCCTAAATTTAAGTTTGCGTTTATTAGCTGGAAGTTCATTAGAGTATTTCATTATAACATGTTTAGAATCTGTTGCTTGTATTAAATCTCGCTCGTTACAGCAGATTTGTTGAATTCCTAATACACAATGTATTTGTTGAACTCATTGTGACTACAGGGTTATGCTGTCGCAAAGCATGAGGATGGAGGTGGTCTCAGTCCCTCCCTCAAGACCAGAGGACAAAGAGTTAAACCCGAGGTTTCTTTTGCTGACGTGGGACCAAAGACGAGCTCCCCTGTGCATGAAGACAGAGCTGAAGGCTGCTGCACCAGGTAATGCAGGACATCTGGCTTCAGCTGTTGTCACACATGAGTTCTGGAGAACCAGGAGTGGGCTTTCTTTGCCGTTTTTAGTTCATACATACACACCACAGTGAGAGATACTCTTCACTCCTGGAGATAATCTGAAGTATCTTACATGAAGACCTTTAAACTAAAATTTAGATTGTGTTTTTGCAGTTTTGTAGCATGCAAAATAAAATAAAAAAGGCAAGAAAAACAAAACTTCTGGTCCTGTTCTGTCATTAGAAAATCTTCCAGGCTGCAGAGAGAGGCGAAGGCATCCAGCGACAAACAGCGAGCAGGTATAGTCCACAGCAGCGGAGATGCTCAAATATTCAAAGCACATTCAGATTTTACTGTATGGACCCTCCTGCCCTCAGATGTTCCAGATGAAGTGGAAGGGTCGTCCACCCCCAAACGGAGTCGCTTTAACCTACAGAGTCGAGATGTGGAGGAAGAGGAGGAGGAAGATTGCTCGGTGCGACGAAGCTCCCGAATCACCAGATACAAACTGCACTCTCGCAATCAGTCAGTGCTCTACGATCGCCTCATCACCAAGTACGGGAAATGGGTTTCACTTCATTTCTTTTGACTCCTTCCACCACTGCTTCATCTGAAACGCTCTGTAACAAATACATTGTAGAGAATAGAAACTAGAACTATAGGTCAGTGGTAAATTAAGTGTAACATTAAAACACTTTTTTCTTCATTTCACTGTTTTGTCAGCACTGCTGAAGCTGTTCTTCAAAAGATGGACGACATGAAGAAAATGAGGCGCCGGCTGAGGAGCAGAGATCGAGACGCCGAGGAAGAGGTGCTGACAAACACAGATGTCCTTCTTTGAGATGGAGCTCTTTGTTGTGTTCAGTAAACTTAGGTTTCATGTTAAATGAGGCTGACGTTTGTGTTACTTAAAGTGATTCGTGATCGTTTTTGTCGTTTGGTCTTCACAGTTGGGCGTGTTCAAGGACCGGATGAGGAGGTCTCTGAGAAATGCTGAGAGTAAAAAATCTGAGCAGAAGAGCCAAGGTGAGATGGATTTGATACCCATTTTTATGGACACAACCACACAAATCTGTCGTTTTGTTTTGCATATGCATGTACATACCTTGTTAATATTTTATTTATTTATTTCATTATTTACAGATGAAGACGATGATAATGATGAGGAGGAGGAAGATGGAGAAGAGGAAGATGAAGATGAGGAAGAAGACAACCAACGACGATACGACTTCCGACAGAGAAAGGCTGTGGTTCGCTACCAGGCCCCACAAGGTACTGATTCTGTTCAGATCAATGAATCGGTTCAGTTATTTATGACTCCTTCCTCCTCCTGCTACTCCTGAGTCAAAGTGACCCACGAGGCCTCAGTTTAATATTAGATGGAATGATTAAATAGAAATATATCCCGGAATAAACATTGCTTGCAGAAGAATTACAAGACAAATTCAGCGCCAAGAGAAAGGACTAATATTTTCAGTCTAAATGCAGAAGCTCTTTAAAAAGGGTTATCTTTTAAAGTTTTTTTTTTTACAGCCAATAATCAGAATCTTATTTTCTTGTATACTTTGGTCCTAAGTTGTTTGATATTTGTTGCTCTCTTGTCAGAACCCAGAGAACCCAGGAAACGCAGCATGTACTTCAAGGAGAACTCGTCTCCCACCAGACGCAGGTTCAGGTTCAGCTCCACAGCTCCCAGGAGCCCCTACAACAGAAGGACCAGCAGGTTGGGACGGCAGAATATATTCTTAGAAAAAGAGAAAATGATGAGGTTTTGTTGAGATGAATTTGTTGTCTCTGCAGTGTTGTTGAGCTCACGGTTGCCTTTTACAATATTATTTTATTTGTCTCTATCAATCGGTAAAAATGTTCTGATTTGCTAGTACAGAACAAAATCAGATGCTTGTTTTATTCCTATATCTGTACAAACAAATGTTACTATATTCAGCTTTAAAACAGACTCCTTCATTACTGACACAAATAAACTGATTTTAAATTTGCAGCTTTTTTCTGTGCTGCTTGTGTTATCCATCCCAAAATTCCTATTTATTCTTTCTTTTTGTCCGATTGTTTTGCTTTCACCATCAGGAGTAGTTCTGACAGGTAAGACCCTCATCATGTCTGTATTCCTGGTTTATTCTTTCTTTGTCTTTTGGGTGCTGTTTGTTCTTTAAAGGAACGCTGTTGTTGGAAGGTGGCACATTTTTAAACGCTATGGTACTAATAGTTGTTTTGTGGCAAAAGGGTCTACAGTGATATGCTACTTTTTCTATTTACCATGGAATGAAAGTTTGTGTTATCATAATGTGTACATTTCCTGAGCTGTAATGTAAAGGAAAAAATTATGTCTGAGGGGAAAATTTGTTTGTACACAACTCCTTTTCCTCTTTCCTCCCTGTCTTAAACACTACCCATCCCTTGTGCCACAAATACATCCTCTAAAAATGCTTTACAGTTTCAATCCTAATTGAATTTCTTAGTAAAAATAAGTAAATTAAAGTAAAACAACTTCGGACAACAATGTGCTGAGGATTCTGAAAACCTCACTTGATTGCAACCCTGCTGAGGAGGATTGAAACAGAAAACAAACATTGTTTTTGGTGATGGGATCTTATGTAGTTGGTCAAATTGTTGATATAAATCAATGCTGCCTCCCTGAATGTTTCATAGCAGCAGTGTCTGTTTTTATTGGTTAAGTGAAAGCTATTTTTAGTTTTTTAAATTGTCTCTGCTTACGAGCATTGTCTGTTGCGCAGAATGAGATAACGAGATGCCAGCATGATGTTGGCTGTTTTGTTTAAAACAAACGTTTTGCCATCTTCCATCCCGGCAGGAGGAGACATGCCATCCACAGTAGTGACTCCACGTCCTCTTCCTCAGATGATGATAAATTTCAGAGACGCAGGAGTAAGAACAGGAGCAGGTCTGTCAACAGGTGAGAGCATCAGGAACAAGTTTTTAACCGCATAAATACAGGTAAAGTGCAAGTGATCCTCAATGTTTTTTCCACTTCATATGCAAGGATACATGGAGTGAGTTTACAGTCTGAAGTTTATTGATTTATCCTTTAATTTCTAGGACACATAAAGCTGGTAAATGGTTTATAACATTCCTGATCTCTCGAGGGTTGTAAAGTGTCAGAATTCATCATCCTGTGTGACATTCAGTTCCTGCAGCATTGTTCACAAACAGTGGGAACAGCAAGTCTTTGGTTACTGAATTAATGTCTATTATTTTTCATGTTTTCCCATGAAGATGTCTGCCGATGAACTTACTGAAAGAAGACCTTCTGGGGATCCACAAGGATAGGATGAAGATTGGAGCCAGCCTTGCTGATGTGGACCCCATGCACATAGACAAAACGGTAACCCTAACTCGTGAAGAGAAAAACTGACATATTTAAAAACCTAAAGAATGTATTTTCACTTGTAAAACTGGTTTAAAGTACCTATCTTTTAAAGTTATTATTATTAATTTTATCAAAAATGGGTCCAGTTGGCTTTGATTGAACGTAAATTACTGGAAACCTTTACCTGCATGTTGATTAAATATATTATTATATTATACAGTTTTTGTGTAAAGCATATAAAGAGTATGTATATGCTTTATTTAGCATAGTTTATTAATATTGCTAGATATAAATACATTTTTATAACAGAGGATTAAGAGTAAAATGCTTTCTCTTTTATGCACCTGATGCAGGTTCGCTTTGACAGCATTGGAGGTTTAAACAAACACATTTCAGCACTAAAGGAGATGGTGGTGTTTCCTCTGCTTTATCCAGAAGTCTTTGAGCGGTTCAAGATACAGCCACCCAGGTAAATAATGTGTTTCAGGTAAAACATGAAGTGGTCTGGATTCTTTCATATAAAAAAACTCATAAACTGTCACTAGTTGAAGCCAGAACAACGGAGCCTTGTTTTTCATCACTTTAGTCCAAAGAGCTTAAATTAATTCATCAAGATGGGCGTGAAAAAGCTGGAATTTTCAGTTGTTTTAACAATTTGTCTCAGCCTTGTTTTCTCAGTATGTTAGATGTATAAATCTTCATCTTCAACCTTATTTGAAGTCAATTATTTCAGTGAATTTTCCCACATAATTAAACAAAATCATGTGCATTTTTTTTGTTCTGATTTGTTTCATTGAAAACTCCAGTTGCAGATGTGTCGCTTGTTAAAATACTTTTCTACATTCAGACGCTTTTATGTATGTTACCGCCATCCTCGTAGGTTTTGTCCCCCCCCACCCCCCCTCTGCTTGTTTCGAGAATCTTCTCTTAGTCCTAACTCTCTCAGACACAATCCCGTTTTCTTTCTCTCGTTTCCAGGGGCTGTCTGTTTTACGGTCCTCCGGGCACTGGGAAAACCCTGGTAGCCAGAGCACTGGCGAACGAGTGCAGTCAGGGCGAGAGAAAGGTGGCGTTCTTCATGAGGAAAGGAGCCGACTGCCTCAGTAAATGGGTGGGAGAATCAGAGAGACAGTTACGACTCCTGTTTGATCAGGTAAAGTGAACACCTTATACTACTACTTTTTAATGATTATTGACAGGGTTTTTTATGTTGCTTTTTGCTGGAGAAATTGGAATTTAATTAGAAAACCACCTAAAAATAAAGAAATCCTTTCTAACACATTGACTTATTTACAATGAAGTAAAATCTGTACCTTTTACGTTACTGTTTCTAGATCTGCATGTACTGCTGTTGTTAATCGACTTACTGGCTTGTTTTTAGGCTTATCAAATGCGTCCATCCATCATCTTCTTTGATGAGATTGATGGTTTGGCTCCGGTCCGATCCAGCCGTCAGGACCAGATCCACAGGTCAGCAAGTCACTTTATACAGCACCACCTTCAGTTTAAATCCAGTACCTGTCCTCTTTGTTACAGTGAGGCTGGTGTTAATCTGTATTTATATGTTTCTGTCTCTCTGTAGCTCGATTGTGTCAACTCTCCTGGCTCTGATGGATGGATTAGACAGCAGAGGAGAAGTTGTTGTTATTGGCGCCACGAACAGGCTGGACTCCATCGATCCGGCACTGAGAAGACCCGGACGCTTTGATAGAGAGTTCCTGTTTGGCCTGCCGGACAGAGAGGTTAAAAAATGTATTTATTTCTAACAATGATGTACCTGAAAAGGATCTAAAGGTTTCTAAAGGCCAACAGAACCCAGTTTTGCTAATCTTATTTAAAATGTTACGCTGAGCAGCATCTTCAGGTTCTTTGAGGAGAACAGTATCTCTCAGATGACTGTGAACCCCTGGATCAGAGGCTTTTCAGCTTTAAAACATAGTTTCTAAACATTATACTCTCATGCAGGCAAGAAAGGACATTCTGAAGATCCACACCAGGCAGTGGACTCCTCCACCCTCGGAGACTTTCCTGGAGGAACTTGCAGATAAATGTGTTGGTATGTTTGAACACATTTCTGAAAATATTCTAGTCGGCAACAGTCCGATGTGGACTTCTTGCTTTTACTTTTGTGTAACTGATGATTAGATTTAAGGCAAATTGCTTTTTATCCTTTTAAATTTACTTTGAATGAATCATGGTTTCACCTTCACGTCTTCTTGGTAAAATTATCCTCGTGCTCCATTCAGAAGTTTCTACAGGAAGGTTTTGTACTCTGAATGTGCGTACTCTATTTCCTGATAGTCGTGTTGTCTGGTACTAGTAGTCTGGTTGTTTTTTTTAAGGGTACTGTGGAGCAGATATCAAAGCCGTGTGTTCAGAGGCAGCCTTGTGTGCCCTGCGGCGTCGCTACCCACAGATCTACTCTTCATCACAGAAACTTATCCTGGATGTGAACTCAATCGTCATCACTCACAAAGACTTCATGTCCGCTATGTCCAAGATGGTGCCAGCTGCTCAAAGGTAGAGATGCTTCAAGTATACTTTAGTTGTGGTCTTTGTGATGCTGATCCTGATTAAACTCATTTTATGTTTTTAGGGCCGTAGTGTCACCAGCTAAAGCCTTGTTACCTGCCATCCGTCCTCTGTTGACCACCACCTTACAGAACATACTCCAAACAGTCAGCAGGGTGTTTCCTCATGCTGAGCAGGGATTAAAGAGGAAAAGACAACAAGGTGAAGTTTGTATCCCTTTTTCACAGTTGTTGTTTTTGGGCCTCTTTTCCATTGTTCAGAATCGTGGATTTGTTCATTTGAAAACTGGCTGTGTTTCGCTGTTATTACAGGGCAGAGCACGCCAGCTCTGATTATTAATTCTTCTAGCACATCAGTTTGACGCATGTTAAACCTACCATGTGTGGTTGTTTGTTTGAAGATGTGTCCCGGGGAGTGTCTGAGGATGAGCTGATGTTTAGTGAGGAAGAGGAGGCTGAAGTTTCCTCCGGTGGGCTGAATTCTCAAACACAGCTCAAGATGCCTACTGCTAACGGCCTTATAAACTTCAACAGGTAGATCTTTCAGAAAATAACACAAAAGTTTACATTTGTTACCGGTATTGTGCTTAATTACATTTATTTTTTTAGATTGCATTGAGGACAAACTTGTTTTATTTCATAATCTTTGCCCACTCATCTTGCATCAGTGACCTAAATCCTAATAAAGATAATTTAGGCACATAAGTTAAACTTCTGAAGGTTAGCTGAAAATAAATTCAAACATTCCCACGCCTGTCTCAGTATGCTTGTTGTGTCTCCTGTGTAGGAGTGTGTTGAGCCAGCCGACATCCTACCGTCCCCGGCTCCTCCTGGAGGGCAGACCAGGCTCAGGTCAGACCTCCCATTTGGCTCCGGCTGTTCTCCACGCTCTGGAGAAGTTCACCGTTTACACTCTGGACATGGCTGTCCTGTTTGGAGCCAGCATGACAGCACCTGAAGAAACCTGCGCCCAGGTACGGAGACCCTGTAAAATCTGAAACACCAGCATCTGAATGTACATTCAGTCAAGAGTTATTGTATTTCTGCAGCCTTGTCAAATTCAGTGGGATTCTTTTTCATGGACCTCACTGGCCAAAATGGCTGCTACAGTAACTGTAGTTCATGGGCCCCATGTCTTTGTTGTGAGAGGTGGGGATAAATATATACTACAGACAAACTCATTTTGTGTTAAAGTTTTAAAAAAACTATTTAGTTTGAGAAGAACCTGAACGTGTTTTAGTTACACTTGGTGTAGAAGAGAGGGAGGATTTTTCATTTGTTTTTACAAATATTTTGGATTTCCTAAACATTTATGCTCTCACAACAGTTAATGGTCAATATTTTAATAAATTTTCTGTTTAAAGAAGTTAGGTTTGTAAAGTAAAAATTGTTTTTTATATCTTCATACAACACTTAAGTTGTTCCTATGTTACTAATGTATTGACCAGTTTATTTTACTTTTCTACTTTGTCTGCAGTGATCATGTTTCCATTTTAACTTCTGATTGGTTCATTTGTATCAAACATTAATCTATAATCTGTTTTATATTCTTTCATTCTTTCCAATTTTATGTCTTGGTAAAGTACCATGTCATCTGTCTTTCTAGATTTGATTTCAGCCGTTGTAATGAGTAGCACCATAAATGTCCATCTGGTGTCATTTCCTTTGCAGATTTTTGTTGAAGCCAAGCGGACCTCTCCCAGTATCTTGTACATCCCGCATATCGGGCAGTGGTGGGAAACTGTGGGTCCTGCACTCAAAGCAACCTTCCTGAGCCTCCTGAGCTCCATCCCCGCCTTCTCTCCTATTCTGCTGCTGGCTACCTGCAGCCTCCATTATGACCAACTGAGTGTGGAGGTACGCTGCATTTTAAATTATCCTCGGCACTGACAAACGTGTGAAATGTGAGTTTACGGTGAAGCTAAGATTCGAATCGTCTGAATTTTCTCGACTCTTAAAGGCTTCTCTGACACGTGGATCTGCTCTTGCTGTAAGACTGACTGTCTTCATCGCTCATCTTCCTCATCTCAGGTGCAGGAGTTGTTTCGGGTTGAATACGGAGAGGTCTTTCAAGTCCTTGTGCCCACCAGCCGAGAGAGAAGGGACTTCTTTGAGGATCTTATCCTCAATCAGGCTGCAAAAGCCCCCACTTCCAAAAAGAAAGTTGGTAAGAATGAAGTCTGCTGAGATCAAATGAAGCCCACATTAACAACCTCAAACATATTAAAATACAGAAAAAGATTGTTCTTAGCTTGGCTGAAGATTCTGTGCAAAGATTCTGTGCAAACAACTGCAGCTTGTTTCTTTGGTACCTCCCAGATATGAACCATTTCATCACATGATCAAGGTTTAATGATAACAGAATCAGGATAAAGTGAGACAAACATGGAAGATACCACTAAAAACAGCTCAGTTGGTATTTTAGTTTTCGGGGCACAAAATGATAAGGAGGATGAGTGAAATGTGCCGCTTCATCATTGCTCAAAAGCTCAGTATTACAAGTCTACACAGATTTTTTTTTTTTTTTTTTTTCACCAAAACCTTTGTCTGTGGAAGAGAGGTGCAAGCGCAGCAGATGTCTGATTTATTAAAATAAAATATCTGAATTTGTGTAGATGGGTACTAATTAAACTTGGAAATATTTTTGTCAAACATACCAATAACATGGATTAACAACAAAACTGCACAGAGCTGAGGCTACTCATCTTGGACTAACCTTGTTCAGCTGTTTCTGCAGACTGCACAAAATGTAAGAAACTAGTTCAATTTAATTACAGCATAGTGTAGTATTCCTCACCTCAGCTAAAATGCCAGATGAAATGGGAAAGAAGATTGTTTGACATCAGTGATTTCTCTTCTCATGTTGTCTGAATTGTGACCCTCTCCACGTCTGTCAGTGCTTCATGCATTAGAGGTGCTTCCGGTTGCCCCTCCACCCCCTCCACGTCAGCTAACCCAAGAGGAGTGTAGACGTTTGGAAGAACAAGAGGAAGATACGCTCAGAGAGCTTCGTCTCTTCCTGCGTGATGTCACAAACCGCCTTTCTCAAGATAAACGCTTCAAGGCTTTTACTAAGCCTGTGGATTTGGACGAGGTAGCAGCTGGTTATTCTACTTTTTATAATGTGTACTTAAAGCTCAGCTATTTAAACGGTACTGTTTCTGTTTCTAATGATTCAAAGGAGTGGGGCAGTGTTGTAGCCATTTTTTTATTCATTGATATAGCTGTTTAAATGAATTTCATCATATAGATATTACAAATGTAAAGTAAATTAAGTCAGGCTTGTAACACCAGTCTTTAAAGCGTTTTCTCTTTTTCCTTTCTATGCTTGTGACATGTAGGTTCCAGATTATGCTGAAGTGATCAAGAAGCCGATGGATCTGTCAACACTTCTCTCAAAGATAGACCTCCATCAGTACGGGACGGTCCAAGAGTTTCTCGTGGACGTGGATCTCATCTGGCAGAACGCCCTCGAATACAACCCAGATAGGGACCCTTCAGGTACTACACACACACACGTTCTTTGTTTAATTCATTAGTGTGGTGCATAATTACTTCCCACCCCCCTTCCTAATTTTTAAGTGCGCAATGACATTGGGGTGTGTTTCCTCCAGATCGACAGATTCGCCACAGAGCGTGTGCATTGAAAGACACGGTCCACGCCATCATCCGAGAAGAACTGGATGAAGATTTTGAGAAGATTTGCAAAGAGATCAAAGAGTCACGAAAGACAAGAGGTTAATGCTGTTTGTGTGTGTTTGCTTTGAAAATACATCGCCTCTTGTGCAAAGTTAGTTTTTTTTTTTGTTGTTTGTTTCAAAACCACTCGTCACCAGGGCTGGGAAAATTTAAGCATCTCATGATCCAGTTACGATTTAGATTTATAAATCAGTTATTGGTGCATTTCATTTATCTTAAAAATTAAAAAATGAACTGATTTATACATTTTCACATCTCATGATGAGTGCAAAGTAAGTATAAATATCAGAGGTTGCTAACCAAGAATTAGCATCTATGCTAACTTAACATTGAAAATGCCTTTAAAAAGCTAACACGATTAGCATTGTGTAATGCTTCAAAGTCATTAATAAAGGTAGACATGTTTTGTTAGTTTAAACTGTTACATTCTCCAGGGTTCAATGAAGAAGATATGAGGAAACAGATTTGCTGCAACATGTTTGTACTTCAGGAAGCTACGGCAAATGTACTGGGACAAACAACACCGCGCGGTCACTACTCTGCTGACTCTTACAGTTGCAGCACAGATTAATGTTAACAAAATCAAATTTTGACATTTGAAAATTGATCTGGAGTCTTCTGGGTTTGTGATGCATCTAAAATTAGATTTTACCCCCATCCATAACGCAAGTAATTGAAAGCTCTTAGTATTTCCTATAAATTGCTAAAACCTTCTACATTTGTAGTTTTTTTTTGTCTCGGGTACAATTAACTAATTGCTAAACTGCAAAAATGTTTTGTGCAGTTTAAAACGGGTACAACATAAAAGTTATAAAAATGTAGTCATATTTTGTTTTTGTTGAATTTAGGTTGCTCCACTGCACAGTTTACTCCCACCTTCTACCACGTCCTTCCCAAACAGCCCAAAGCTGCCACAGACACTAATATCATCAGGACACCTCCGCAGAGTGAGAAAGTTGAACCTGCAGCTGTGGTTGCTACCAATACGAGCGTCTCTTCTGTCACAACACCTAAAAACACAGGTAATGTCAATTCAGTTAAAGAGAAAGCTGTTTTTGGGTTAAAAACCACAACAGAGTTTTCTTTCCTTCTGTGTTTTCAGCACACAAGAAGAAACGTCGGAAGAGTCGTTGGTCTACCGGCTACATTCCAAAGAAGAAGTCCTACTCTTCTCCACACGTGTCCAGAGACGACACACACTTTGGTTCTGACGAAGACGATGGAGATAATGAGGACGAGGTTGAGAAGGAAGGAGGTGCAGAGAATCATCATGCAATTGCAGCAAAAGAGAATCGGGTGGATGCTGAAAAAGAGGCAGAACCTGCAGCAGTTCAGGAAGGTGGCTCTGAGCCAATGGTAGGAGCTGAGAGCAGTCAGGAGGAAGAGGAGAAGAAACCAGCTGCTGAAGATGAGGGCATCCTGACTGACGAAGATGAACAAGATGATAATCAGATCCAAAATAAAGATGATGAAGCTGTCAAACAGCCAGAACAGAGTGAAAAAAGGAGCGATGAGGCTAATGACAATATCTGTGTTAACACGAATAAACAGAGCTGCGCAGAGACAGAGGGAGAAACACAGCACACTACCACAATACAACCTGTCACTGAGACACAATCAGACACTCAGATTGTGAAGGGCCAGTCTGACGAAGAAGAAAACAAAGTAGCTTTAGTAGAAGAAGCCGAGCTGACGAGTCCCGCTGAGCCGATGGAGGCTGAAACTACAGACTCCACTGCAGCTGCCTCAGCAGAGACGGAAACAGGAACAGGTTGGAAATTAATGCTTTGATTAAATACCTCCAATAAATAGTTTATAGGGTTTCTGGGGATAAATTATGTGTCGGTGTAATTTATCAGCAGACTCCTTGTTGCTGTGGTGTAGACACTTTGTGTTTGTATTTTGTCTCAGAGCACAACATGAGGCGAATGACCCGAGCCCTAAAGAACACGGTTCTGCAGCAGCAGATGATCGACGCAGACAAAGCTCTGCAGATCCTGAACCAGGAAACACCTCCTCTGGTTGTGGACAGAAACAGATTAAAGGTGCTGAGATTTCTGTACGTGAAGGGGAGGGGGCGGTGTGTTGTATGAAACTAAGCTGATCTTTGTTGTGTTTTAGGAGCTTCTGGACAGAATAGTGACACAGACAGAAGGCTACGAAGTCTACAAGCTTGAGAAACTCTACGCTCTGCTCTGTCAGAACATCTACAGACACAGACGAGACTACAACAAAACAGCACTAATACAGGTTAGTAATACTGGTTTTCTACTGATTAGTTTTTTTTCATAGGAAAAGTCAGGGTGTAGCTTCAGGATCTCAAATTAAAGCTGATGTATAACATCTGAGTTCTAGGTTTTCTGTATTTCTTTATCATTTAATATTCATACAACACTTTATGTACCTAACATTCTTTTTTTTATTATTATTTTTTAGGAGTTGGAACAAGAGATTAAAAACTTCTGCCTGATCAATTTTTAAACAATTTTCTAGATTTTCTCAATTGTGTAAATATACAAACACTGCTTCTATTTTCATAGGAATTTATAGTCATTTATTTTCTGTCCTTCAGCCTAAACTTTTGTATCACTTTGTAATTAAATGCCTTTTCTCTAAATCCTATTGTGTGCTTTGTTGTTATCTTAAGATTTCAGACTGGTTAGAACTGTTTGACTGCAAGAAGTTTGTTTAAAATAATTTTATTGTCTTAATGGGCACTTGATTTGAAAATTATATTTACTTTAAGTTCTACTGTAGCCCTTAGTACTAAATAATTTTGTTTCATTTTTTGGTTTATTTTCTTTCATTAGTCAGGAATGAAATAAATATATAAACTAACACAGCCTTCAGTAAAGACACATTTATTTAAAATCACATTTGTACAAAATGAACTGAAACTACTCTCCTTTATAAAGCCTTTCCTGTTGGTACAGATATTTAATGTTTTAGATTTTTGTTCAGTTTGCTGATTATTTCTCACTCCTACTATTAATAAAACAAATAAGTAAAATAACATCTGACTTCATGTGATGAGGCTTTTTTCTAACTTCCAGACTATTACAGAAGCAGATTTAAGGATTATTTTGCTTATTTTTTGGTCCATTTTCAAGTTTAAATATAAGCCTATCTGGTAAATGCACAGTACAGACTGTACACAAAGATGAATAATTCATTTTTCTCCAAATTGAGGTAGCTCAAAGAGCTTTCTACAATAAGTTAGGTTATGAATAATATCTTTCTACAGAAGTCAAATTTTCTTAAATGCAACATATTTAAGAAAAAAACTTTTCAGAGTTAAATATAAAAAGCAGCACATCAACTGAACTAAATTATGACTAATTTTCAACATATAGAAATTAGTTTGCATCTATAACACATTTTTAAACTTTAACTCAGTTCAGTTTTTACAATGAGAACTAAAACTCTGTCAATCTCTTAAACACTATAAAAACATTACTCTTCTTGTTGGAGCAGTTTCTGAGGAACTGAAATGGGTAATGAAATCTGAAAACAAATGTTTTTACATACAACTTCTTTTTTTCCATAATTCAGACCTAAAAATACTTGAAGTGAATTCCATAGTTCTGCATACTTTTAAAACCACACAGAGCTTTCTGTCTTTGGTACAAATTACATATTACTGCAGTCATTTGTAGGGTTTTTCTTTTTTTTTGTAATAAGCTTGTTTGAAATTCACCCTGAAAAAGACAAATATTCTTGCATCATATAGCTCAATATGTTTGTTCTTGCATTCTCTTTGGTATTGTTGCAAATGGGTTTTAAAGTCATAATAGCTGTCAAAATATGGTAAATTTAAATGTTTTTTTGAGTAAAATTTTTATGCTAACACAATTTCTACATTAATAATTGTTCAAGTGTTAATGTAACTCAAACTCATCAGGATTTTTGTAAAAAAATATTTCTTGTCTTTGTTTACAACTAAATTCCTCATTAAAAATGACTTTACTTCTGTTGACTCGTCTTCACAGCTTTTAGTCGCTGTTTCTTTTCATCAGAAGAAGAACTTTACCTTTTTCTCTTCCCATCTGGTGTCTCTGTTTCCATCATTCTCCCTCTGACTCTGTTTACATCCGGGGATTAGTTTTACTGACTCAATATCTGGCGTGCAGAGGCTGTTTGAAGTGAAATGTCCAAATGTAAACAAACAGCTCATAATTGTTGGCAACAAATCCTGACACTGCTTATTTTCCTCATTTATTGCAAATTATGTGGTAGACATTTGGTAATGAAAGATGTGTATTTTTTTATCTTAGATGATGCACTGCACAAGAAATAAGAATTCAAACTACTTAAAAATCGCACATTTTGACAGCTGTTATGGCTTTAAAAGTAGTTGCAACCTACACAAATTTATGCTAATAGCTTTAGTATAGCCTCTCCTTTAAAAACACATCATATAACTGTCTGAAAAACCGACCCTGTGTGGTGAAAAGCAGCTGTAATGTGGATCACCTTGACTGAGGGGAACCAGCAGCGTGTCCTGAAGTAGCTTCATGCTCCCCCAGCGGGTCATTTAAGGACAACATGGCACAAAGCCAGATCGGAACCGAACGGGTTTACGACCCTCTGAGCTCATTTTCCAACGCTCTGCCTCTTTCTGGACAAACACTGATTAAATTATCCTTTCGGACTACAGTTTGCGCCAGGATAAAAGCAGAAACATTTGATAAGTTGACCATGTTTTCAGAGCTTTGTGGAAAGTCGCCGAGGAATGACGTCAAGACGTAATACATCGAATAATGACGCAGGTTGATGATTAAAAAGAAAATCAAGCGTTAAAAGAATATCAGAACTGGGTCAGAAAAGACGGGTCTGCTATGAGTGTCTACAACGACGTGTCTGTCAGATGTTTGAAGGTTTGTGGGGACCTGCTTCTGGTGATAAATGGCCTGCTCTGACGAATACAGAGATGTCCGGTGTTTTCCAGCATCAGTAGCCGACAGCTGCAGCCGTTAGACCGGTCTGTCCGCCGGCAGACGCTGCTGCCGCTGAATGGTTAGCCCGAGGAGAGAGCGACAGATACCGCCACCAGCGAGAGCCTGAAAGGCTGTGCCGCCGACACCCGGGAAAGAAATCACTTCCTCGCTTCCCCTCCGCCGCCCGCCTGCGACACAGACGGCGCACATTTCTGTAGTTCTAGTAAGTTCACAGCCAGACGTGAGCGCGACTGGCCCGCCGGGCTAACGCTGGTTAGCTCACCTTATCAAGTTTCTGTAGAGCTGAATCACACATCCTCATGTCATTATGTTGTGGCTGCTTTAATAACAAAATGGCTGGCTCACTCCTCCACATTTCGTCGAGCGGCTGTTTATTCAAATGATCTCACAATGGCAGAACAGTTCCGAGCACACAGCAGTAACCAGTGCATAACAATCAGTCAGAATGACAGAATTCACCAGCAGTCATAAGAAGTTGACCCAAAGCTCATTATTTGCGCCTGTCACTGTGCAAATGATCGCTAGTGTACACATGACAGAAGGAATCACATTCACCTGTACTGCAAAGAGGCGAGCAGGCTCCAGTGTTTGTCATAAACAGCTCATGTGAGCCATAGTCTCAAATAAAGGTAATGTTTTGGCGTTTATTGCCATATTTTCGTAATGCTATTAGTTAATCTCTTCAAATGTTCCCAATTAATCCCACATGTTTCCTTCTGTTGACTGTGTGAACTGTTCCTTCTGACTTGTTTAGTGAGGTCTTTTATTTATAATGGAGGGTGTTTGAGGTTGCTGAAGTCTGCTCCATCAAGGAGCATTTTAAGTTTATTTCAGATTTTCCTACATGGTCTTGACGGTACGGCTGCATGATTAGGAAAATGTGCAGTTGCAATGGTATTACTGAATACTGTGATGCAATAAACGCACTTGTCCTGTCACGGCCATGTTCACAGCTTTCACTATGAGTCAGTGGGGGAGGTGTCCACCTAATAGCCAGTTCTTTATATATAAAAGGCAGTTTGTGTCTTCAATGTAATGAAATAATTTGAAACACTGGTATTGATCACATTGTTAACAAAAGATCTCCATGAAGCACTGGATGGAATTAAATTAAACTTACAGAAATAATTACTGGATGTACATCTACAACTTCATGTGTCAGCCTCAGTTAAGATGAACTTCAGCTAACACAGAAGTTTCTGTCATTTTTTACAGATGTGGAGCTCAAATTTTTTATGGTAGTAGCTGAGACTCATCCCCAACACATACGCTGAGCTCTAATAGATCACGCATGGTGTTTGTTGAAAACGTTGGCCTTCAAGGCAGTGGGTGATGTGCATTTCTTCACGTAACACTGCTTTCATCAGAACAGTTTAAACCTTAAACCAGCAGTAGCTGAGCTCATACGTCTCTGCTTCATATATAATGTGGGTCCGAAGCTGAAAGGTTCGGGAATCACTTCCTCACACTCCTGGTCCTCGACACATCCACGAGCGTTTTATTTTATTTTCATGTTTGTTTAGGTTATTTTTTTGGGACATTGCCAGACCAGCCAAATCTCATGACCTGAGTTGCTTACAGCACATTGGCACCCAAATTTAGTTGCCATGGAAACACTTGGTTGAGTTTTAAATGAAGCACCTAATCCAAAACCTTGATTCTAATTATATGGTTTTTAGAAGATTTGTTTAATATAAAGGGCCTCTCTTTATACTTTAAATAACTTAACGATTCAGTCGTAAAAAAGCTACTAAATCTATTTTTGGAAGGTAATTTGTTTGAGTACATACGCTTTTACTACTATGCAAATGTTAGCATCAGATTTTTGCCTGTTGTAATGTTTCTGTGATAGTTTCTGAGGGATTTGCTTATCTTTCATTAGCACGATACATTGGCTTTAAAACCAATTGGTTTGTTCGCCAAGTAATCATTTAGTCCTAAAAAAACAATTCTTGTCTGTCACAAAACACAGAAGCTCTGGTTGGTGAATGAGTGAAAATGCTCTTTAAACATTACTGAAAGAATTATAAGCCCATTTAAATTAAACAAAATTCAGTTTTTAATGCAACTGATCACATTTGAATAAATGTATTCAAAGTAAAATGCTTTATAAACCAATTTTAAAAAATAGTAAAGTAAGATTGTTTTTGTTATTATAAGCAAAGTGCATTCTGTACATTTGATATTTTAATAATTTTACCAAGTGTGTCACAGTGTTTTTTATTTTTACCATATTTTCTGGCTGTTCTCTAGCAACACAAACTTTTCTATCTTGCAGCCAATTAAAATAATTGTAAATTTGAACATTAAATGTTGAACATCAGTAAGAAAATAATGCAAATGCTTTATTTTGTGTATTTTTCTTGTTTCTTCCACCAGAAAAACCACATACTAGTAGGAGAGCTCTGTTATCTGCAGTATGTGAACGTCAGCAGCTCGTCCGCACATCGTCTTCATCACAAGCAGAAGCGAGTTTGGTTGGAAAATGTCGAGCCGCCGGAAATCCACCACACCTTGCATGGTGCTGCCTTCTGATGTGGTGGAGCAGGAAGTTGTAGAGGAGAAACCTGAAAGGACAACAGAGGAAGAGGCAGGGGGTGAGAAGAGGAAGGTGAAGGAGGGAACTGAGGTGACGCCGGCTCCAGAGGAACTCGATCAGGCTGTTGTAGTCGTCCCTACGCCACCAAACGCAGGTAAAACTGTCACTGTGATGTGTAGCTTTCTCTTTACAAGCCTGATTCATGTTGGCACATTCAAGATTTACTCCAAGGTTTAACTGTTATTGTCCTCGCTGTAGATGAAGGCGGTGTTTCTGCTGCTGAAGACAGCCAAGCTGTTAGCACCTCACTGAAGTGCACAGCTAAAGAACCGTCCGAGGATCAGTTGAACCAGGAGCGCCGGAGTGACTCGCCCGAGGACGGAGGGTTGGACCCTGCTGCAGCTTCGGCCATCTCTCTCAGCAAGACGCCCATCATGAGGATGAAGACCAAATCTGAACCCAAGAGAATCGCTGTGTCCCTGAAATCAGCAGATGAAACAGGAGAGGGTTTGGGCGGAGGCGGCGGAGGAGGCGAGGGTGAGCTGGGCGGAGAGCAGGAGCCCATTGAAGCCCCTCTAGGACCGATGACGCCCGTGGAGATGTTACTGCACGACTCCATGAAGTTTGGGGGAGGGGGCTTCCTGGTCAGCCCGCCGTCAGAACAACAGAGAAAAACCTCTGTTTTAAACCCCACAGTCCTGCCTGCTGGCCTGGCACAGGTAGAGAGCAGCAGCTAGTTTCTGTTTAGTACATTTTCTAGCATAAGAACACAATTTTAGAACGCGTGTGGAAAGTCGGTGCATGTTTTCAAACTTAACAGCAGCCTGCAGAACTAAAACCTGAAGAATGCCACGATTAAGTTCATAAACATGCTAACTCGAGCTCATTCCTGTGCTCACCTTTGTCACTGTCTCATCAGCAGCCGCAGCTCTTCACTGTTTTCTCGCTGTGTTCTGTTATTCCAGGTGCTTTCTGCCTTTCAGGCCCAGCAGAACACAGCAGCAGCTCAGCCGCAGCTTCTGATCCCCCTCAGCAGCATCCCCTCCTACAGCGCAGCTATGGACACCAACCCCCTCCTGAGCAGCACCTACAGGAAGTTTCCTTACCCCTCCATGGCAGAAATCAGCAGCCTGGCTGCACAGACACAGTTCACAGAGGAACAGATCAAGGTAAAGCGTATTCACGGTTTTGTAGGATTAATTTGTTTATATTATTAGATTATTCATTACGCTCTTATCTATTTATTTGATTGGATTACCTCTGTCTTGACTTTAGTTTTTACCAAAAGATTGAAGTCAAGTGTGTTCTCTGCTCAGGTGTGGTTTTCAGCCCAGCGACTGAAGCACGGCGTCAGTTGGACCCCGGAGGAGGTGGAGGAGGCCAGGAGGAAACAGTTCAACGGAACCGTTCATACGGTGCCTCAGACCATCACTGTCATTCCTGCACACCAGCTGTCAGCTGCCGCCAACGGCCTGCAGTCCATCCTGCAGACCTGTCAGATTGTAGGCCAGCCTGGCCTTGTGTTTACACAGGTAGATGAAGAAAGATTACCTTCTGTGACTTAGACTTTCCTACTTATGGATTTACGGTCTTCTTCTGACTTTTATTTCATTGATCATATTAACAGAACCACATCAGTGCACAAGAATTAAAGTCACTCTTATGATCTAGTAATTGTTGAAAGGATACGTAACATATGGAGTGCAGACAATTGCAATGTTTAACATGATTTTTAATAGAAACAGTCACCCTCGACAGAACAGAGAGTTGGGAGCCTTGGCCAAAACAAACAAAAGTTGGAGAAGCCTCAAACCAGCCAAGCTTTTGACCATCAGATTTGGACCACTCCCCTAAACCTATGATGCAATAAACTAAACCTGTAGACTATAAACCCAGAACACAGGACTGCTGGTAACTACCAAACCCAACTAACAATCAGAGACAACTAACAAATGTGACAAGGTGCAAGGCTGGCGTGTATAGCCATAAGAACGGAGCGGGAGAGAGTGTAGAGATGGAGTAAAGAACCAGTAACCAGCAGACAACAGGCCAACACCTCAAGCCACTCCCCTCGCTCCCCCAGCAGGCAGCGTTTCTTCCTTTTAAAGTCTCATCAGCCAATCAAGCCTGGAAACAGGTGGACATACTAATTAGGCAGGCAAGCCATCATAAAGATGACACAGGAGCCCATAACTCACTTTTTACAACACAATATTTTGTCTGTTTGTGTGTAGGTTGGTCCAGGGGGAACTCTTCCGGTGACCAGTCCCATCACTTTGACTGTGGCAGGGTTGCCCAGTCAGTCTCAGAGCTCCAGCAGAGTTTCCTGTCAGTCCACTTTGGCAAACAGTGAGCTGAAACGGGCCACCACAGTCCAGCCTCCCTCTCTGTCTCCACAGGTTGGGACACCAAGTTTAGAATTTCTAGAGCTCAGCCAGCAAAGAATGACCATGTTTGTGCGTGTTCTACTTTTATTTAATGTTCTTGGAAACTCATCAAAGTTTTTTAGGAATTTTGTAGTCAGTTATTTGCTACTTTAGTGTGTAAAATGGTGCGGCGGAAACGTTTAATTAACGGGTAACTTTTTCTCCCTCCCTAAGGAGAACTCAGCCCTCAGTGCTGACGCATTCAGCATGCGACCGAAGAAATCCAAAGAGCAGCTGGCAGAGCTGAAAGCCAGCTACCTGAAAAACCACTTTGTCACTGATGCAGAGATTGCCCGACTGATGAAAGTCACCAACCTGACAAAAGGTGAGATCAAGAAGTGGTTCAGCGACACCCGGTACAACCAGCGCAACTCCAAGAACAGCCACGTGATCGTGTTCCACAACGGAGGAGGCAGAGGAGGGGGCAGCGCGAGCAGCTCGGCAAACATCCCCATTGTTATTGACTCGAGCGATGAGACCCCCACGTCTCCCCACCCTCCGCACACGCCCCCTGTGAAGGAGAAGGAGACCCGGGCCAAAACGTGGAACCCTTTCCCGGACTTCACCCTGCAGAAGTTTAAGGAGAAGACGCCCGAGCAGCTGGTTGTGCTGGAGGAGAGTTTCGAGAAGAGCAGCAGTCCGTCAGACGAAGAACTGAGTCGCCTGAGGGCCGAGACGAAACTGACGCGGAGGGAGATCGATGCCTGGTTCAATGAGAGAAGAAAAACGCCTGCTGTAAACGCCTCCTCTCCGGAATCCTCAGAGGGAGGGAAAATGGAGGCAGATGGCGCAAAGGCAGGAGGGGGAGAAGAAACGGGCCGAACAGCCACCTCTCCTCCGTCTGCCTCCTCATCTCGAAAGGGGAGTCAGACTCCTCCCGGCAGCAGGAAGAAAGACTTAAAAGAAAAAAGTAAAAAGTCTCCGGAGCAGCTCCACATTCTGAAAAGTGCCTTTGTGCGGACGCAGTGGCCCACGCCGGAGGAGTACGATCAGCTGTCAGAGGAGACCGGCCTTCCTCGACATTACATTGTCAGCTGGTTCGGTGACTCTCGGTACTCCTGGAAAAATGGAAACCTGAAATGGTTCTTTCAGTACCAAAGTGGCAACGTCGACGGCCCAAACGGAGGGGGCGGCAGTAAAATGGGAGGTAGCAGCGGCGGTCGGAAAAGACGTGGTCGGAACCGTGGATGGGGGCGGTCCAAAAACAAGAGGCAGTCAAAGAGGTCCTCCTCCTCCTCCAGCGCAGACGTTTATAGATCATCAAAGAAATTCAAGACGGGGAGGGAAATCCTGAAGGAGTACTACTTGAAGCACCACTTCCTGAATGAGCAAGATTTGGATGAGCTCGTCACTAAAACCAACATGAGTTATGAGCAGGTACTGAAGTTCTCACTAGAAAGTAACATTCAGTGTAGCTCCAGAAACATGTTAACCTCGTTAACGTTCATCTCATTGTTTTACTTTAATCATTTTAGAATTTCACACACTCATCGACATGTTGTTGTCTTTTTTGTTTTGTTTTTTTATTTCAGTAGTTTCACTCCAGTGGGCCTAAAAGGGCCGTCAGAAAATGCAGAAAATTCAATTTTGGCACAATGTTTTATTAATTTGCAGCTCAATATGCAGTCGCTGCAGAAATGTTTATTCCTCTCTTTGCATCTGTAGTCTGTGGATGGACCTTCCATCCAAAATACATCCACTGTGTTGAAGAATGGTCTGTAGACCTGAGTGTAGGAAGTGGATTTAGTCCGTGTCTGGTTGGTTAGGGTTAGGGTTGGTTGGTTTGTCTCAGTAAGCTTCTTGGTTTTTTTTCTGTCTCCATCTGTCCCCCTACTCCATCCAATTAGTCCAACCTTTTAACCTAACTAAACTAAAGCTAATGGTGCAAAAAAACCAGGAGAGAGTCACTTTCAAACTGAGCTTCCATACCATCATGTAATCCAGTTCTCTTTATGCTCTCTTCTGTCTCTGCATTGTTTTAAACCTGTGATGTGCTGTCAGCCTTAAAGCTGCTGACTTTTTAAAGGACATCCACACAAAACTTTGTCCTTTGCTTTCCCTTGAAGTGAAGTGGAAAAAATAGGGTGAGTTGGGTGTTTACTTAGCAAATGTAATTTTTTTTTACCAGGGACTAGAACACAGTTTAAAAGCGTCATCTTTTATTGGAGGGACTTCTTATCTTGCAGTCTTTTGCTTTGCTTTTTACTCTTGTGATGCTAATTGTGCACAAGTAACATTTACTTTTAAAGCACCGCTCACTTTGCACCAGAGTCTGACTGAAAAAAATGTTCTTTGTTTGTTTTGTTTTTCTTGGGAGTTAGAAAACCTTTCTTCTTTAATTCACAATAGTGTGGTTTTATTGTAAATAATGTAGTGATAATGGTAAAAAAAAACAAGGGAGCAAGTACTTTAAGATGACCGGTCCCATAAAGTATTAGGTTTTTAAAATATTTTAATTATGATTGGACAATTCTAAAAGTCCACAGAAGGCAGGAGCTGCAGTCAAGTGAACATCCAGTCAGCTGTGTCTCTGTCTGTTAAAGGTGAGGGAGTGGTTCGCAGAAGTCCAGCGGCGCTTGGAAGTGGGATCGGATCCCTTCCTGGAGCCGGAGGCGGGGAGACCCGATGGAAACAAGTCCACAAAGGATGATGAAGGAAAGACGCAGGGCGAGAAGTCGGCAGCCACCGAGGAGCAGGCTGGCCCAGGACTGGGAGATGAAGAGGATGAAGAAGAAGACGACGAGGATGACGGCGATGAAACGGACGACAGTGAGCTTTGGGAGCCGTCCCGTAGCGTCAGGAAGAGTTTGTCTGTTTCTGAGGACTAGTGACCCCACGGTGGAAATAGACTGTTACAAGACTGCTCTGATCAATGCTGTAAAACAGTTCACCAAACGAAGTCATTTATGACTTTGTTTTGTTTTTGACACTGATTTACACAAACAGTCACTATTTGACTGTTTTGTAAACAATTTTTGAATCAAGTCCATGAGACTCTAAAACACAAATTATTAGCTTTAGCTTGGTCACTCTCCCAATACTGTTAGAAACATTTTAACAGGAAGCAAACTTTTATAGAGCTTGTAAAGCAGCTGCTAAACAATAACTTGTGAAAAAAAATACAGTGAAGCTCCGTCTTCAGGCTGAGCGAGGCTGAAAGTGAGAATAGTTATCCCAAAATAAATTAATTCCCCCTTTAAAAAGGGGTTAATAATAATAATAATAATGATAATAATAATCAATGGTTTGTCTTAGAAGATGAGAGTTTTAAAGTCCATCTTATTTGTTTTAAAGTCTGAGTAGAAGCAAAAACAGACTCCTAGGAAATGTTATATGTGTTTAAGTTGAAATCTTTTTGTGGCACTGAATTTTGAATTGAGTCATTGTAAGTTGTCTTTGATTATTGATTTAGGGTTTATTTTGTAGCTGGTCTCAAATCAGGCCTATGTGATGCAATGAGACAGGACATTAGGCCCACCCACTAAAACTTGGATCTGATAAATAACCCTTCTTTTATACATTAGTTTGGATCCAGTCGACACCACAGCTCAGTTTATTGCAGCCCGATTTAAACCCCCCACCCCAGTGTCCTTAGTGCCCCGACAGCTCAGCTGCACCATCAGCAGTACATGCCTGCTGTACGAATTTAAAATGCAGAATTTGACAATGTTTGTAACCTAAGCCCAGTTTAAAGCTGACCAAAATATTTATTATCTGCCTAATATTGGTTTGTGGTTTTTAAATCAAAGCACTTTGTTTTGTTCAGAAAAGCATTTTAGCAGATCTGACACATCTCAGTCATTGTTTTTATATGTAATATATTTTATTCTTTGCTTGCTGAAATGAATCCATGAGATTAATTTATTCACATTAATGCTGAGAGACCCCACTGATCCTGAGCTGACAGATAGCAGACCTTATCAAAAAGGTGATAGTAAACGTATCACCTATTTGTCTGAGAAAAAGTTAATAGAAAAAGTACCTTAATTCTGACTGAATGCCAATGCTATGAAATAACACAGGTTTAAACTTTTAAGGATCTTTTTTTTTCATTAAATTGTTAACTTAATACTTGCAAATCAGATGGCAAAAATGCCACAAAGTGTGTTCAATATAAACGTCCATTAAACTCATCGTTGAGCTTTTGAGAGAAAACGTCCTGAGCTGTTCTGATCTTCTTCGAACAGCAGGAATCTTGTGCCAAAGCTGGAAGCGTTGCCTCCCGAGAGCAGCGAGCTACAACTAATGTCAGAGAATCTGACATGTCCACTGTCAGGTGGATCCCTGAATTCACTGAATCCTAAAACAAACCAATGTTTCTGCCACAGATCCAGGGTGGATTGAGAGGAAACCGATCCATCATTTAGACGTGACTGCAATCAGAACAGAATCACTGACACAAGGCATGTAATTGATTTGTGCCCTGACCCATGCTGTAAAAGACACTGTTTAACAGTATTTTAAGTCGTAATCTGAACCCATTCTGCACTGAAAAAGAAAAATTTAAAGCACCTAAACTAAACATTTTAAAGATGCACTTTTGTCCACTTGAGTTTGAGGTGGAATAAATCCTGATTAGGCACCTTAGTCTCACATTATACCATGAAATGGCTCTGAGAGACCAAACTTGTTTTGTATGACGAAACTAACCAGTATTTTGCCTTTTTCTATTCTTGGTGTTTTCACAATGAGTGTGTCAGTTTTTTCTAATAATATACTTTATGTGTTTCATAGCTAGAAGATTGCATAGCTAAAACAAATTTGAACAATCATGCACCAATTTCTTGCACCAAAATGAGCCCCTGCTGTTGATAATTGGTCCGCTTGAAAAAGCCTAAATATTGTATTTGTTGTCTGTATTGCTTTAATTGACGGGAGCTGTTTCCTGTCTCTTGTTCCCCCCTCCCCTCAACTCCTTACACTTCTCCCCTGACCTCCTTTTGTCGAATGACTGGACTCGTGATTTGCACCTTGTGGAGACATGTCTGTAAATTGTAAGCGGGGGAGCCTGTTGGTTCTTTCGGCTCCTGAGATTTGCTGAGAACACAAGCGGACACACAAACACTTAACTAAAATGCCTTCAAAAGACTGAAAACCGTTCAAAACTTTAGGCAGACCTTCTCTAAGAAAAGTGTTTTTTTTCTGTTCGAAGGAACAGTTGTAATAAAGAAGCAGCACAACCTTCCCTTCGTGGTGGGAAGTCTTCCAAACGATGCCCCTGTTTGTGTTATTTGTTTACGTTTTCCTGCAGTGAGATGACAGAATGATGGACTGAAATCTGTCTTTGCTGGTAAACCAACGTGCCTCCATGGCTCTTACACCTGTTCAAACACGAGTTCACCACCTTCTGACTTTGGACGTCAGAAACTTGTTGAAACTAAACGGTGGCTGAGCTCTTCTTGCCACTGACATTAAGAGAGAACTAGAAACTGAAGCTGACTTTAGCAACTTCTCTTTTGTGCCCCGAAGTGGATTTATTTGTATTTTGTCACTCAAGAGTCTGGCACCTTCAGCCTCCCAAACAACATTTGAAATGAACATCAGAGAAACAGTCGGGGACTCTCGGCTGTCGTTCAGTTCGGTTTTAGGAGCACGAGGAGAAGCTGAAACCTTCGTGGATGTAGTTGTAAAGCGACAAAATACCTGTTCGTGAAAAGAACAACTTCAAGATGTTAAAGTGTACTTGTGTCATAAACTGCATGCAATAACCTGGACAAACTACAGCTCATTTTGTACATACAGTATGTGAGGTTGGTATATTTGGGACAGTCTGATCCAGACTAAACTGCTTTTGTAGCTTCAGTAACACCAGATACTTTTTATTACCAAGTTGACTCTGGCTAAGGGTTCTTTTTTCATCGTTATGTCTGTGACTTTAGAAATAGTTCAGTGTGTTAACCCCCTGACGTTAAAATATCTAAATACTAATTTCCATCTTTTCAAAGCAAACCTGTAAAAAAAAAACAATTTATAGCAGGAATGTGTTTTTTTTTATGTTTGGATCTTCAATGCATCATCATTCCAAGTTCTGTCATTAAACAGAGTTTTGGGCCCTTTTCTAGACATTTTATTCTTGATGTTTTACATGTCTAGAAGGAGTGGTTCAGGCTGGAGGTGTCCAGCCCTCAGTCCTTTACTGTGTGCTTTCTCTTCACATTCTAAACTGTTCTGAATGGTTTTATGTGTTTCTATCTATGAAAAGCTGTCATATCTTTATACAACAACAGTGGATTGATTGTTAACAAGATACATGTACAATAAAGTTGTGCTTTAAATTAGACTTTTAGGAGTCAGTCCGTGTTACCAAAGTGGCTTTTTTTTTCGTTTGTACTTTTTGTGTTTGCTTGCAAAAATACAGTCAGAATGTGACAGAAAAGAAGACTGTTTTTTTTAATGACAAACACATTCAATGTCACAAATATTCTATAAATCCGATTAATGTCAGGGTTGTTTATATGGAAGTGTTAGGATTTTCGGTTGTAAACTGTTTAGATGGCTGTAAAAATAAAGTCTCGTGTTGCTTTTGATGCAATCTTTTAAAGCTCAGACAGAAGGAAAAAAAAAAAGTTGAACATAAACTTTCAAATTTGTAACAAACTACAGCCAATTTTTTTCCTAATTTAAAAGTTTCATATTTAACCCTTTCAACTTTGACCCCACAGAGCAACAGAGTCAGAGATGATTATCTTATTGAAGTACTCAAATGTAGCTGATAAGCAAGATTAAACCGTAGTATCATTCACCTTTCAGTATATGTCTAATAATGGACCTAATATCACTTTATTATTGTTTTTATGAAGTGAACCGATCCTCCGTTTTCTTTGCCTGCTTCTTCCTTCCTGGGTCGCAGGGAGCTGGTGTCTATCTCCAGCAGTCACTGGATGAGAGGCTGGGGACACCTGGACAAGTCTCCAGTCCATCATGTGATCAAATGTTGAATCAATGTTTAATAATGTTTATTCTAAACCAACACTATAGTTTGAACTCGTCTGTCTGATTCATCAGATGCTGCTGTGTGGCCATCAGTATCATAACCCAGTCTTTAACCAGTCCGTATTCCATTTCATCTATGCAAAGTTGTGCAGAAACTCTTGGACACCATTTTGTTTGGTCATTAAAGTTATTTAATATGGTTCCTCACCCAATGAAGGGTTGGTAGAAGCAGCTGTCTGGATGTGCTCACTGAGTATGTATCCCAGTTAACTTTGTGCTGAAGAGCTCTGATCAAACATAATAATCTGAGTTGTTTTCCTGCTGTTTGCCTCACATCTGTAACCTTCACTATCTGCTGCAGTCCTCACCTGTTTTATTGAGACAGGTTGTTGGTTAAATGTCCCTCACTGCTCTCAGATTGAACTCTGACCTAATTTTATCTGCCAACAACTTTTTTCTAAGTTGCTTTTTCTCATGGGTTGGTTTACTTTTGCACCTGAACATACAGTAACACTCCTAGCTTTGTTTAGTTTTCAGTTCAGCTGGTTTTTGCCTCCTGAATCATGACATTGATCTCTCAGTACTTGTATCAGATGAGTCCATGGATAATGAGGGAACTAAAAGGATCTTACTGGATGCCTTATTTTAAAGCCAGTTCTTGACTTCTACTGAGATAGTTTTACGACCTACATTTAAAACCATAATACCTGTAAAATTCACACGATGTGGTACACAAAGTCCATTTTCTGTCTCCTAATATTCATGACAAACATTCAACAAAACATCTGAAAGTGGTGGAAAAGCTGAAGAGTCTGTGTGGCTCCTGTCAGATTATTAGTGAACTGTTAATAAAAACATGTTACTAAAGTTGTGGTTTAATTTTGATTTAGAAACATTTATATTTTCTGTGTGTTTGAGAACAAAACCCAATAAATTCTGATCTGAAGAAGTTTACTTGTGAGAAGAAATTTGAATTTTTATTATTTTTTTAAACCTTTTGCTGTGTGAATCAGCAACAGAAATCATGATCTTTATGGGTTTTGACCGCTCATAAAGCTTTTAATAAACTTTTCACACACTTGATGATATTGTTAAAAACACACATTGTAAGTTATGTTACGGCCTATAGTACACAGTCTACCCAAACGAAACCTGATAAAAGTATTTGAAGGTGGTCACCCTCTCCACTTCAAGCTCTCGGATGAATAATCGCTGATACAGAGACATGTGGTCTGAGAGTCTGAAGAGGGGGGTAGTGTGCAGCCATGTATGGTAATAGTACTTTGGAAATACAGTCCTGAAGTTGCAGTGGTTGAAGTCACTGGCAGCAATACAGGCTGCATCAGGATGAGCCATCTCTAGAGCACTGATGACATCATGGAGCTTGCAGAGTGCGCGTCCAGGGGGGTGGATGAAAACAGAGGCCAAAAACACAGCAAAAAATTCCCTTGGTAAATAGAAGATGCAAATAAGATGTAAAAGTCTTTTTTTGCATTTTTCCTAATTTTTGAGATAACAGATGTAAATTCAGCCAGGACATGAGTTTGTTTGAAAAAAGACATCTATGAAGGATGTAAATTAGCAATAAGTTCAGGTGTGGTGGAGAGAGGACATCATATGAACATCAGAGTGGAGTGACAGACATCCTGCCAAGGTGAGTAAAGTTAACATGACCTAAAAGGATGATTATTTCTCTTTTCCTTAGAGGATGCATCTCTGCAAAGCTTCCATTCTGATGTGATTTTATTCATCTGTTATTTAAGAAGAGCAAATAATCTCATTGACACTGCAGATGGGTTGATACTGAAATGTCTTTATTGACCTTTAAATGTGGCCCAAAAATAGTTATTATTTCTTAGTAACAATGTTTAACTATCAAACTTCCCTCTTGCAATAAATTTAGGTTTAAGTTTTAATATCAATTGTTGTCATTATTTCAAGTTTAAAAGATCCTATATTTCAAATATGACAGTGTTTGTGTTTTAATAGTTTTATAATCATATTTACACTATATTGTTGTGTGCTTGATGCCTTTCATGCAAGACTTTTAAAAAAGATTATTAAGTTTAAGAATATGGTGTATATATATATATATATATATATATATATATATATATGTGTGTGTGTGTGTGTGTGTATTTGTCCTAACACATTTTTGAGTACAAAAATGTTTAAATACTTTATTTCTTTCTTTAAGAATCCCCCTTTAAGCTGATCAAGAACAACCAGACATGGGAGGACGCCCTGTTCTACTGCAGAGAGAAGCACAGAGATCTGGCCTCCATCCTGGATGAACAGACTCAGGTCTTTGCTGAGCTGGAGGCTGTGAAGGCCAACAGTCCCTTTGTGTGGCTCGGCCTTCACTACACCTGCAGCCTGCAGTTCTGGTTCTGGGTGGAGGATTATGGTGTTGAGTTTGAACGCTGGGATCAGAGCAAGAAAGAAGAAGACTGTGACAGGAGTGGAGCCATGAAGACACAAGGAGAACATCTGTGGTTCAGCAAGTCTGATTATGACAAGTTTAATTTTATCTGTGCTTTGTAAACAGTTCTTGAATTTTTTCATACTAAAATTAACTATGAAGTTTCCTTCCATGGATAATTTCCTCATCATTATGTAACATTTAGGTAAAATGTTTTAGGACAATCTACCCTTCTTAAGTATCTACACTTTGTAGTCACTTAACCCTTCCGTGTCCCTGGGGTCAAATGTACCCAAAGCTACAAGGGCTTTTCTTACTCTCATCAGTTACAAGGGTTTCAGGAGGATTTAAATTGATTTATTTCACATTTTCAGTATTTAAAACTTCTTAGACTTTTTAAATTTTAAATAAATCTGACTTTTAAAAATGAATATTTGGTACAAATACATTATGTAGCCTGGTATGTACCGGATACTTCACTAACATCTATTATATCCGTACATGTACTGAGCTGTATTGTGAAGTGACTTATTACTTTGTACTTACAGGGTATGTACCTGGTACATACTTAGTATAGACCTGATATGTACATGTTACATTCTTACCTGGTAAGTACCCAGTACGTACTACCAGCTATGTACCCACTCCAAACAAGGTAAGTATTAGGTTAGTATCAAGTATGTACACCTTAAGTACCCAGTAAGTATCTGGTAACTACTGGGACTAAACATGTCAAACACAGATGCACAAACAAATGAATATTTCTATCCTTATTAGGACATCGTACTGACTTCCATTGATTTCTGTAGCCTAACCCTGACCTTTACCCTAACTACCAGCACATGTCTAACCACATAAACCTAAACTCACTTCACACCTTGGCCCCAAACATGACCCTAACCCAAAAAGGATGTTCTATCATATTAGGACCAGGCTTTGGTCCCGATAAGAACCATCGATCCTGACATGATAGGTGATTATACCAGAAAGGGTCCTAAAAAGGATCAATATGTGTTCAATTATTTGTCAATAAAATCTTACTGTAAGCCTCATTTTTTAAAAGTGTTTACAGTTGATTCTCTGGATTTAACTTATTTTTGTAATAAAACAAAATTTGTTTTTCTCTTTATTTGATGTATACATCATGATAAAGGTTTCTCTGTGAGGAACGAGTTTCATCCTTCAGTTGCTGAGATCTGATAAATGGTGAGTTTAATCTCCAGCCTGAAGGGCCCACTTGTTACACATGTATCAGCAGTCAGTGGGTGAGAGTCCATGACAGAGTCCTACACAGACAGGACAAACAAACATGCACACACTCACAGCTAAGGCCAGTTTAAACCACCAGGTAACCTCACATGTATGTTTCTGGACCGTTTCAGGAAACCAGAGGAAACCCACAAATGTTCAGGGAGAACATGAAAACTCTTTGAGGAACATGAATTTCTCATTTTCAGTTGAGAAGAAAACTATTTTTTTCTTGTAAGACTTAATTTAAGTTTGTCTTAAAGTAATCCTTTTTGAAATGTTTAAAGTTGGGTATAAATGTCGATTAACAGCAGAAAGTACGACACATTGATGATCCATCAAATCAAATCACATTCATATTCATATTTTTGAATAAAAATTCAATATGTCAATAACCAATAACATTGATTATAACATTTAGTAGATTTTAGTATAAAGTCAGTCAAAAGTCATCCTGTTGAAATGTCCCTGAGAACCAGACCCAACCTCCTCTGAGTTTTTGCATCTCTTGAGTCATTTGTGCAACAACCAGATCAACCAGAGTGAGCCGTGCTGTTGTGTACATGTTTGTCAACAGATGCAAATAAAATGCAAAAGTCTGGATTTTTTTGATTAAAACAGCTATGAATTTAAACCAGGATGTGTCAGGAACTTATTTCCATAAAGGCAGTGATGAAGGGAACAAACTAGAATAAAAGTTCCTCTGAGGCAGAGAGGAGATCAGATGATCATCAGCTTTGTCCAAAGAACATCTTTCCAAGGTGAGTGAAGTCAGTATAATCTGAGCTGAGCTCTTGTCTTTCATTAGAAGGATGCATCTGTGCAAAGTTTCTTTTCTGATCTGAGTTTATTCTTCTGTGCTCATTCATGAAGAACAACTAGTTTCAGTGAACTGATATGAATGTTTTTCTCCTCCACAGATGCAGTGGAGTCTGTTGTTCATCTGTTTGATCGGTAAGTGGCTCATTTCATTTATGGGAACGAGTCTCATTTGGTACAATGATGATTTAATGGTTGTTTAAAAAAAATAGAGAAATAACTGAAAGATTCAAGTTAATTCTCTGAATCTTTACAGGAAAGCTGCTCATAACTCAGCAGACAGCAGGTAGGAACACAAGTATTTCTCTGCACTGATCAATTTAATATTTAATCCGTCATGAGGAAATAATACTTACAGTATAAAATAAATAAAAGGCAATACTTTGATGTAAATTTTTTTGTTTTTTCTCTTTTCACCCACAGCTCAGTGCGGCACGGAAAAAATAAATCTGATGGACAAAAACTCATCTCAGTCTTCACAATATTCATCATCCACCAAAAATGGAGCTCATGATGGGAATCGTTCAACATGGGCTCACACCCTACAGCAGGTTAACTCCTGGTGGAGAATTGACCTGCAGGGTGTTTACAGCATTTCCTGTATCTCCATATACAACGACAACAGTAATAATAACAGAGATATATCAGGTGCTCAGATCTACATTGGGAGCTCTCTACAGAACAACGGAACCAACAACAAGCTGTAAGAACCTCATGTTACCTTCAACTGATTTAGTTCACATTTTCAGGCAACATTGTTAAGATAGAATATATGTACTGGCCTTTATGAATATTTAATAATAGTTATTTATCACTCACAACTAAAATTACGGTTTTAACGAGTCAAAAAATATACAGTGGGGGAAAATAACTATTTGATTCTTTGTTAATTTTCTAAGTTTGAGCAATTAAAAAGAAAAAAAAATGTAATAGTTTTATTTTAATGGAGAGAAATGAAGGGAAATCTAAAACTTAATTTATACATTCATGAGGAAAACAAGTATTTGATCCTCTACAACCCTGCCCAGATGACTATCAATCACTTCAGTATAATAAATTTATTTCAGACACTGTTTCCAGTTGTTTTGTATATGAAACTCACCTGTCCACAGAATTAGTTTCTTACAGTCCAGCCTCTCCACCACTATAGGCAGGACCAAAGAGCTGTCAGAGGACATCAGGGAAAAGACAGTAGATCTGCACAAGGCTGGAATAGGCTGCAGGACTATCAGGAAGAAGTTTTATGATCAGGTGACAGCTGTTGTTGTGCTTCTTCAGAAACAGCAGAAATATAAAATGACCATCAGTAGCTCTTGGTCTGGAGCTCCATGGAAGATCTTGAGTCTCTCCTCCCATCTTGTCCACATCTGTGTTCACTAGCAAACTTAGGACAGGTGTGTACATGTGGCTGCTCCAACAGGGGGACCTTGTGCTCATTTTCAGGTAAAGTGAGGAGCCAATGGTGTTCTTGGTGACTGTGGTCCCAGCTGCATTCAGATCATTAAGAAGCTGCTCCTGGTTCCTTCTGAGCACAAAGGTTGAAATCAGGTGTGTCTGACAATCAATGGGATGCAGATGTCATCTGGGTGTCAAATTTTAACATAATGAGTTTGTAGACTAAGAAATTCTGGTTAAGTTGTAGAGAATCTTTGTTTCTTTGTAAATAGGCAAACTTGCAAAACCAACAGGAGATCAAATCATTATTTCCCCCACTGTATGTCACAGGATTATTACCTAAAAGATGTGCTGGAAGTCACACTTACAGATCAGTGAGCAGTAAGTGTTTCTGTAAACAGCAGAATAAAAGTTGTAGAAATGATCGTGAGAATCCTGAGACTGACTTAAGACAGGATTTTGTACATTATGATAAAGATTTCAGCTCTGAGAATTTTTTTTTTTTGCCCCCTACGTATTAATATATATATATTGTTCTTTTATCCAGGGTTCAAAATGTGACAAACTTCCAAAAAGGCCAAAACAATGAGTATAAATTTTCTACACCAGTGTCGGGGCGCTACGTCACTGTGATCATCCCAAGAAATTTTTTTATGGTTTTATGTGAAGTGAACATCTATGGCACAGAAATAGGTACTGTATGTGTATTTTTCTCAGCTCTAACTTGAGGAGCTTTAACTGAGGAGACACTGCAGATGGGTTGATACTGAAATGTCTTTATTGACCTTTAAATGTGGCCCAAAAATAGCTTTTGTTATTACTTAGTAACAATGTTTAACTATCAAACTTCCCTCTGGCAATGAATTCAAGTTTAAATTTTTATACCTGTTGTTGTCATTTTTTCAAGTTTAAAAGACGTTATATTTCAAATATGACAGTGATTGTGTTTTAATAGTTTTATAATAATATTTACACTATATTGTTGTGTCTCAGTTGTGTGCTTGATGTCTTTCATGCAAGACTTTTAAAATAAGATCACATTAAGTTTTAGAATAAGGTGTGTGTGTATATATGTATATGTATGTATGTACGTACGTACGTACTTGTATTTGTCCTAACACATTTCTGAGTACACAGATGTTTGAAAACTTTATTTCTCTCTTTCAGAATCACCCTTTAAGCTGATCAAGAACAACCAGACATGGGAGGACGCCCTGTACTACTGCAGAGAGAAGCACAGAGATCTGGCCTCCATCCTGGATGAACAGACTCAGGTCTTTGCTGAGCTGGAGGCTGTGAAGGCCAACAGTCCCTTTGTGTGGCTCGGCCTTCACTACACCTGCAGCCTGCAGTTCTGGTTCTGGGTGGATGATTATGGTGTTGAGTTTGAACGCTGGGATCAGAGCAAGAAAGAAGAAGACTGTGACAGGAGTGGAGCCATGAAGACACAAGGAGAACATCTGTGGTTCAGCAAGTCTGATTATGACAAGTTTAATTTTATCTGTGCTTTGTAAACAATTCTTGAATTTTTTCATACTAAAACTAACTATGAAGTTTCTTTCCATGGATAATTTCCTCATCATTATGTAACATTTAGGTAAAATGTTCTGGGACAGTCTACCCTTCTGAAGTTTCTTTGTATTCACTTAAAAATGGTTCTTACCCATGTTTATGAATATAAATTTTTATTATTTTTGTAAAGTTTTCGTTTTTTATCTATGTTGGAGACCACCTTTGTTTTTATCTGTTTTTAATTTAGCATTTAGTCATAAATAATACATTTAAATATTTTGATTATTAAACCTTTTAAAACCAAATGAATAACTGGCAGTGAAAATGTTATTTTTAGTTTGATTTTTACATACATCTAAATAAACATTTAGTAGTTTTGAACTGCTCATTTTTTTTCTTCTGTTTAACAGGCCTTTTTAAGTAACATTAAACAACACTTCTCAATAGTTTCTTTATCTTTTAGGGTTTTGTTTGTTTTTCCACATTAGCTGCTTTTTCTCACTATTTCTCAACCCAGATATTTATGTGATCATTTTCAGAGAAATATTACTTTTTTAAAATAAAAGCAATAATACAACCATTGAATCATAAATGAGCATTTAAATCAATAAATAAACCATGTAAAAAAAAAAAGCACAACTTAACAAAAAGTCATGTTAAACTGTCTCTTTAGGCGCGTTGTTCCTGGCAGACTGCCTGATGACCGACTCATTGGTCAGTTTTCAGATGAAACACAGATTATTAAAACAAATTGAACTGTGAGCCTCCCCATGGACAGTCCTACACATGGATTTGATGTCATGATGAAGAGGCTGACATAAACGCCATCAAAGGTCATCAAAAAGGTCAACTGGCAAGATGGGGTCATAATAAAGATTATAGGAGTGAGACTGTATACTTATATGTACTAAAATATCTGTGATGAACAAATAAAGTGAGTAAGAATAGCGAGATATTATTATTATTATTATTATTATTATTATTATTATTATTATTATTAAAAAAACATGATAAATGCTCTGTGGTTTGTGTATTTCCTGTGACACAGAGCACTAAACTGAGAGTCGGACATAAACATGTTGAGATGCTAAATTAATGTAGAAATCATTTTATGGATATCCAATGTTGCTTTTTACTTCAGTTTTTTAAATTTCTATAAAGTCTTGCCTTCAACATCAGCCTGTCATCAAAACAAATCAAGAGCAGAAAGATTCAGGACTTCAACACTTCTTTAGTTCTGTTATAAGGTTTGTTCGATCCTGACATATAATAAATAAACTCCTTTATCTTGATGTTAAGACTTGTGTCTCCACTGTGAACAGCTAAGAGGAATAAACCCAGCTTCTTTGACATCTTCCCTCTTGAACGTGATGTTGCTGTCTGCAGTATGTTCTGTAAAGACCTCCAGCTTTATGTATTTTCACCAGCAATAATGAGTCAGAGGTAGATCAACTCACAGCCTGGTGCACACCTCATAATGTGGCTATGAATGTCACCAAAACCAAAGAGAAAGTAACAGAGTTTAAAGGTCTGACCACCAGCACCATCTCCTTCTGCCCATTAGTAACTCAGAGGTGGTGACGGTTCACAGCACAGACTGATGGACTGAATACACATGCATTTTATATCTATTATATTTCCCACCTGCTTTCTGGGGTGGATCTGTTCTAAAAATAATGTAACCTTTCATATCGATTACATTATTTGTGAATAATGTATTTAGCCATGTCTCTTAGAGAACCATGACATCACAGCAGTCTATACAGATTTTGATTAAGTCCATTTTATAACAAGACTTTTCCTATTTAGGTGAAGAAATCAGCCTATTTGCAGTTGCTATTTTTTTACTGTCTAGAAGTTAAGTTGTATTGAATTTTACCTTACAGAAACAGATACAGGAACACAAACCATGATTTTCTTGCTGGACCAACTCACAAAACTTACTACACTCACTCACTCACACACAAACAAAAACCTTTACAAGAACTTCAGGCAAACTATCATCCAAGATAAGTCTCTCAATTTAACAACAAAAAGAGGCTATGGACTCACACAAAAAGTAATTTTCGAAATACATTTGTTTTGAATAGATTTAATGAAGTTAATTTTAAAAAAGAGCTAAATGTTGAGCCCCTTCCCGCTTCTCTTGTTGTACCTATTTGTTAAACGGAACTTTTCTTCCCGGAACTATAGATTTAGACGTTCGTTTTCCGGAGTGACGATGTGAATGATGGACCGACGCGCCATATGTCTGTAAACAAACATAAAAATTAATCTTGTATGGGTATTTGGGTTCATTTTCCTTCTTTAAACTGAATAGTTTTGGGGTTTCCTTAGTTCCGAATGGAGATATTAGGCAGCACATTTGATGACTCTGTGTTTTCGGAGGCCAGAGAGCGGGTTTGTGAGTCACTGTCGTCTTACAACGCCAAGCTGTGCGAACCAGAGGTGAGCCTCTTTATCAGGAGGGGAATTTGCTTATTTATTTTCCCAGCGTTTTTTGTATTGTAGTTGTTTAATCTCAACCTGTGATCTATAAGTCAAAAGAGATTGATTTAGATCACGGCACAGACAGTAAAAGAAGCTGTTAGAGCAATTTAAGACAAACAACTCAAGAAATTACAGAAGACAAATGGCATTGCTCTTATATCTCTATTTAAAAATATTTTATCTTGTCTTGTTTGTGTTTATGCCTTTCCCACTGGTACTTAAATGATACACTTCATTTACTGTTGGTTTTTATGGTACTGCATATAAAGAGAAGATTTTAAGTAATGGATGCAGACATTCAAGCTGCTCCCTGTCGTGTGTTAAAGTATTTTTTCTCCTCTTGTTTTTTCCTGCAGTGGTTTTGTGACAGCACCGCTTTAGATACTGATGATTCTTTGGAGAAACAGAAAGTGTTCAAGTTCAGAGGTGACTTGGCGCTGAGACGAGGGAACTACCAGGTAAATCACCAGTTGTCTTCTCAGACATTGTGATAATTGTGCATTTTATCTATAGGTGCCTTTAAACTCTTCAAGGTCACCTCACAAAAATAAAAGCACAAGAACAGAACTAAAAAAACATCAGAAAAAGCTTTTCTACAAATGCATTGGGGATGTGTTAGAAAGGGATCCACAGGAAAATACAATATTGCAAAAAACCAACAGTACTAAATCAAACATAAAAAAATGCTAATTTAAAAATATGCTTTTTAGGCAGGATTTTAAAAGTAAAAGAAAGCCAGTGTTGCATATATCATCATCATTAAGTCACAAAATCGCCAGAGTTGGCAGAAACTGATTGAAAGTGAAACCTTTTGGTTCTGCACCTGCAGATTTTTACATATTTACTGCCATATTTTCCATAGTAATGCACTGAAACTTTGTTTCTGTGCATCAGTAAATTCATTAGAATATGTCTGCTGATTCAGGAAAAACAGACAGAGTTTGTTTGGAGTAAAGTTATTTAATTTTTTTTTACAGTAAGATTTTTTTTTATCATGATATCTATATGAGTAACCAGAAATATATTTAGCCACAAGTCACTGTAATCTTTTTTTTTTTTCAAATCAGTGCAGACTGACCTGTGTTTTGTCAAACCATTACTACAATACAACCAATATATGCAGAGGTTTTTGAGTGTTAATCCGAATGAAATGTTGGTTTTTATTTCCATCACAGGCTGTTTGCCCTTTTAGCTGCTACTTGTGCCACTTTTAGTCGTTCAATTTAAGATGTTCGTGTTGAAACCTCTGTGTTTGTGGCTCAGAGAGCTTTGGAGGCATACAGCAGCTGCCTGCAGTGGATCGCCGACAACAACCTGAGCATCAGGAGAGATGTTCTGGAGGGCATGGCTCGATGCTGCACCAAGCTGGGACAGAAGGACAAGGCCTTGGACTTGGCTGAATTACTGGTAAATCTTTTTTCTGCAGGGATGTGCTGGGACATGCCCTTTGTCTTCAATTAAAAAAAGAAAACTAAAAAATTACTGCAGTGGTTACAATTTTGTTTTATTTTTATCAAAAACTATCATCAAACAATTAATGTCAAAGAATCATTTAAAACACACTTGTTCATTTTTGATGTCTGTACAGTATAAATGAGAAGTTTAATCTAAAATCATACTCAGTTTTGATCTACTAGAAAAAGACCAGATGTAATTCTGGTCAGACGTTTACATATAGGTATAATTTTCATATTAATTTCGGGCTTTCTGATCCATTTGTGATCCAGACTGGAATTATTAAACAACACGTTTGGATTTATTTTTAAGTGGTTCTGAAGATTATAGAATGTTTTAACTTTACAAGGTCAAGGCCTAATGTCTTGTTAGGGATCACGATTGACTGAAGCTGCTAGTTTGACAGCATTTATTGGATTTAATGATACTCATAACAAAGAGAAAGTTCAAGAAACTCAGTGAAGATCTAAGAATGAAAGGAAAATTGCTGGGATGTTTAGAAACCACCCAGACTGAAGCCTGCCATGAACTGGAAACTGCTGGAACATCGCTGTCTCTGTCTAAAGTGAAACCAGATTTACATTGCTGTGGTGTGGACCAAGAAAGAAGGCCCCGCTCTAAAAGGGACACCTTCAAGCTCAACGGAAATTTGTAGCTGCCCACATGGACGAACCTTCTAAAGAAAAGTTTATGGTCAGATGAGACAAAGATTGGTGAAGAGGGAAGGAGTCAAAGTAAGCCTTTCTGAGCTAACAACACTGTAGCAGCTGTAAAGCATGATGTTGGTGGCATCATGCTGTGGAGCTGTTTTGCTGCCACTGGTAGTGGTGCATTGCACAAAGTGGCTTGAATAACGAAGGAGAATTACGTCCAAATTCTAATTTTACCTCAATTAGATGGTTGAAACTTGGACACAATTCAGTTGGGTGTTCTAACAGCACAACGAGCCCAAACTCACATCAAAACTGGTCTCTGAATGGATAAAGCTGTATCAACACTCCACTGTGGAAAAAGAATAGTCTAAATCAGTCCTTAAAAGACCAACAAGTATATAACATTCTTGCCCGTAATGATTGTGTGTAAAATCAATCCAGACTGACCTGAAGAAATATCAAATATGTCTACTGTGTTTTAACAAATCTTTACTACAGTACTACTAATATAAGCAGAAGTTATTTGTGGAAACTTCTGGCTGTAACTATTTGTTGTCAAATGCTTGAATAGCCAACATTTATTTACCTTAAAGTTAGTGTCAAAGTAGTTTTGAATATAACTGTGTATTTTTACTCTTCATGCTGTGAACTTGAGTTAAAGATCAGAATGAAATTGTTTGCAAATATTGTCATGGTTATTAAATTTAGCTTTACAACCCAATAAAGTTGAATATACTGACTTTTTGAGTTTCCCACCAAACATTACTGACTTTAAGAAATCCCTCTAAACACAAACTTGGAAAATATTAAACCTTTATGGTAACATCTGTCTCTCTGTCTCCAGAGCAAAGAAGCTTCCAACACCTGCCACCTGACCAGCCTCCTCCTGCTTAAAGTCAGTCATAAAATCACAATCTTTTTGTCATCAGCGTAAATCTGACTGAGTGTAGTTTGACCTGACAGACATCTGAACTTTTCCTCAAGGTCAGCATCTATCAGCATGTTGGAGCCATGAGGTCAACGATGTTGTGTCTGCAGCAGCTGTGTAGCCTGCTGCCCTTTAACCCCTGGCACTGGTTCAGTCTGGGCCAGATGTGTTTACAGCTGCTGGGCAGCAACACAACCACAGGTACAGTTACTCCAACATCCCATCCTAATCAAAACCCGGATATTTCCTTTATGTCGGTTTTTAATCCCGACCCGATTGGTGAGCTAACGGCTAGTCTGAGCGAGGCCAAGACCAAAGTGGATTGCAGCCATCTTAAAACAACTCCAAACTAAAAAAGAAATTTTATAGCCGTTCATGCAAACACCATTTTGTAAACCTTTTTTAGTGCTGTCAATTTCAAAATATATGTGTAGATCAGAACTATCCATTTAAGGTCCACTGTTGAAAAGGTTTTTAAATTCCCACAGTCAAATCTTTGATTTTTTTAAGACCAGTTGCTGCATGTATGGATAATGTCTAAATATATATTTTTTGTCTGATCTTCCTACAAGAATCAGCAGCAGAGCCTGAGGAGAACCAGGAGGAGGCAGCAGAGCTCAGTGAGGACCAGATTTGGCTCAAAGCTTGCATCTGTTTCATCAGGACCAGGTACAGCTCACACATTTACCACAACAAATGAAACAATAGCTGCTTTCCCAGTGAGATTGATCAGGAAAAACAGTTAATTACATTCAAAGGTCCTTTGCCACAGCAGCTGCATTGATGTTCATGACAGGAGATAATGAGAATAAGATTTTATAATGAACTTACTTTTACTTTTAAAAAGAAAGATAACACTTGGACTTATGTTGCTTCATTTAAAAAAAAAAATCCCCACACATGTGAAATGCAAATATATGATCTGACAGTGAAAACAAAATTCTAATGTCAGCTCGGGAACATGAAAATAAGAGATCAGCTCAGACATCATAAGCTTGTCTCATTTATGCTGCCTCCCACAGACTCCTGCTGAGAATCCTGCAGCAGCAGCAGTCCTCCTTTGTGTTGCAGCGCAGTGAGAAGGCCCTACAGACGACAGAAGAGGCGTTACAGCGGCTGAGTCCCACAGAAACTACACTGCAGGCTCTCACCCAGGTGAAACTTTTGTGCTTTCTAAAACACACCAAGCGTCGAGGCTTGGAGTCCAGGCAGCGTAGGACTCAGTTCAAATGGATCTTTTCACCACAGTAACTTAACGTCTCTCGTGGATCATCCAGGTGATGTCGGAGGACCTGGTCCCAGAGAAGATGAGGGAAGACTATCAGGATGGGGAGAGTCTGGTCTGTGTGTGTTTGCAGAGCTTCAGGGAACGCTGGTGGAACAAGATTTTACTGACTGGTGTGTTAGAGACTCATCAGCTGCAGGAAACGTCTTCATGCTTCAAGACTGAATGTTTGCAGAGAAGTCAGCAGATGGTGAAAAAATAAAAATCAGATATAAACTATCGTGTAAGGGTTTTTTATTTGATTGTGAACTTGAATGTGGCCTTAAATTTTTTACTGGTTTAACTACAGTACTGTACTAATGAAATGTTTTTATTGTAAAAGGAGAAAGGAGGTGCTGACTGTTGGATTTCAACTCAGTTTGTATTTTCATTTATTGTTTCTTTTTTTTTTTTTTTGGAGAGTTTGAGTATCGATACTTTTAAAATAATAAAGTAAATGAGCTGAGAAGTGATCAAGAAGGTATAGAAAACAAAGTGTAACCATGTGAAAACACTGTGCATTGTAAGTTATATTATACTGTTTTACACACATATGGAATAATGTAGGAAAAAAAAACAAATCTTTTTAAGTTGGATTTTGATGAGCACAACTCTGACAGAAACTGATGTATCTTGGTTGCTTATAGATTAATTACTAAACCTTTTGGTCACTGTAGGTTACAAATTATTTACAGCGCATGGATAATTAACTGTTAAAATCTATTTCATGTTTTATGTCAGTTTTAAACCTTAAAGCTGTTTTTAACCCTGTTTAAACCGCAGCTCCTCTGTCTGGCTCTGGTTGCCCTCTCCAATATGGCGGACACGCTGACGTGTCGCAGCAGCTGAGACTGTTTGAACTGAGGAAGCTCCTCCAATGAGAAGCGAATGTCTTCAAGAATAAAAAAGTCTCAGCTGCTTTTTTTTCCAACTTCATATGATAACAGTGCCTTATTATTCGCAGAATGCTGCCGTTAGCTGCAGCTAACTCAACCGGAAGTTCCCCGTACAACATCCGGCGGAAGTGAAGGCGCTAACGGTAGCATTAGCTTCGTGTTATTTGGACTGAATCTTTGAGAAACTCCTAAATATTATGATTATTTTCAGCATTGTGGCTATCTTTTAACTTTACATAGACTTTCAGGACCATTTAATTTGTTGTCTGTAGGAGTCAGATGTGGAGGAAGGACAACAAAAATATCTGTTTTTCTACAGGTACGTCTTTTTAGGCAGTGTTTCTACACTAAAATGACTTGATTTTATTCAAAGGGAAATATTTCGAAGATGAGAACAAATGAAGTTTTTCAAGCTTCCATAAAATGAGCATAATTCTGATTTATCATCTCATATCTGAGGTTTTGCTCGTGTAAAGGTTGTCCTTCAAATGGGAAACTGTTCACTTTGTCTCAGCCTGATGTCCTTCTCTTTTGCAAAGTTTTACAATTTATAGTTTCCCATCAGTCTGTTCTACGCCTCTTCTTTAATCCTACTTATTAAAAGGATGCAATAACAAAGTCATTAAAATGTCATTTATTTTTTAGGCCCAACACAATATCAAGAGTGTCAACACGTATCAGAAATGAGTCCTGCTTCCCCGACAGTCGATCAGCTGAAGGATGATGTTCATCTCTCAGGTCTTTGCTGGATTTAGTTCTTGTTTCTGAAAGAAGTGATTTTCAGATGCTACTCGTGTGCTGGAGAAAGGTTTCCTTTTATTTTGGCCTGATTCTTGTTTTGTTCTCCTCTTATCCACGTTTCTCATTTATTTAGGCACAATGTGTTGTCATGGTCAGGTGCATGGACTGAAACTGAGTGAAAAAGGAGCCAAAGTCCAAAAAAATAAATACTTTTAAAGACGATCAGCAAGTCTTAAGAACTGTTAAAAAGATTACCGTAAAGTTTGGCTGTTTGGAAGAAAAATATAAAGATAATAGAGATGGGTTCAAGTTTTTTATACATTACTTATTAATTATTTTTATATTTATATTTATATTTATTTAAGCTGTTTTATTTGCTCTTTTATATTTTTGTTTAAATTTTTCTGATCTCACAAAGATGTAATTATTTGTAAAGATGTAAAAACAAAAAAAAAACCATGTTTCAGAACAGTTCAGCCAGAGTAGATGGATTAAAATCCCTTCTCCTCACCAACCAACAAATAAACCTCTCTGCGTCTTCTAGCCTGACCTGCATCTCTGTAATTAAAGGAAAACTTTCTAATATCTCTGACACAACCAAGCAGACACATTGTTGCCTGGTCCTGCATGTAATTGCTCTGTTGAAGTGCAGAAAACGGTGCAGAATCTCCATTTAGACCTAACTACACCGATGGATCCTAATAATGTTACCGACCTACACACAGGATGTTCCTGTCATCTGTACAGACTGAGGCTGACTGACTGACGAGTGATGCTGCTGAGGAGGAAACTGAAGAGAGGACGTCTGCGTAGCGCTCCAGGATCTTTGGTCCGGAGAGTTATAACCAGAACTCTGATTATAACTCTGAGTTTTGGATATTTGGTTTTCCACATTATAAAATAAACCACGAAGCAGGATCAGTCATTGTTTTAGTTGTTAAAAATGTGATTTTATTTATTCAGAAAAAGATAAAAGGATTTTTTATATAAGATGTGTACCACGATGGAGCGCCGGCTCGTGTGGTGGTGCTCAGGCCCTGACAGCACCAAACCAATTTAACTTTAGTCCCAGTTGGGCTGGTTACTTAGATAATTTACCAGCCCAACAACAATTCCACCGGCCCTTCCTTCAGATCCAGTTTCTAGATTGAGGAAGTAAAATGAAGACATGAAAAATAACTTTTTTAACATGTGTATTTCTCACAAATTTATACATCATTTTCTTTACCTGCTTTTCTGTGCCGGGTCACAGGGGAGCTGGTGCGTACCTCCCCTATTTCCTAAAATAAAACATGCCTGTCATCACTGGGGAGATTTCAGAAAAGACTAACAGGATGTTATAATGTTCCACAGCGAGCTCAGCATTCTGCGCAGTCAAGGTTTGAAATCACAGCCTGTTTTTGTGTGCACGGCTTGAAAACGTGTAGGCCATGCACGTTATTCCTAAAAGCAATCAATCACCAGGAGAAATCCCCAGTGCCTACTGGACATTCCAAAACATCAGCAGACAGACTTGTCAGAGAAGAAACACCTCAGTGTCGTGTAGAATGTTTGGCACCAACCGGGTGGTAGGTTAGCGCGTCTTTTGCTGCCTGACAACAGGAAAAAAAAGCCGCAATTCGCATTTGGAAGCCTTAAATTTCCAGCCCTGACCGTGGAGCGACTTCATTGAACGTGAAGACTCCAGTCTTCTGTTTTAGCTTACAGACCTTTCATACTCCTGTGTTCACCAGTGCTTGAAACGGACCGGACCGGACCCTCTGAGATGGGGTTTAGTGTTGTGCTGCTGCTGGATGGACAGATGTCCGGCCATCAAAAGTTTCTGATGAAATAGTTTCAGCAGCTCCGCTAGTTTTGAAGCTGCTCTTGTGTGTAAGGTCACACAGTGGACATCTGACTGGTTGTCCCTTTCAGTCCCTCCGGAGAATCTCTGCAACGTTTCATCGATCCTCAGCAACAGCTTCTCACTTTGTTGTTGACAGAACAGATAAATGGTTCACATTCATTTAGTTCTCATGTTTGAATCATGTTTGAATCAGGAAACTTTCAATTCATCTGTATCAAGAGTTCATTAAACTCCAGAACATTTTGGTACAAAAACATGTTTCTCACTGACTCATAAATGGGTCCTTTCTCACGCTGTCGAACTTTGCTGATGCTTCTGTTCAAATTAGAAGATATTAGTTTTGGTGGTTGGTTTACTTTCAACGTTTAAAACTTTTTCATTTTATCTGTTCATTCCTTCAGAACTCCCACGGCAACATGTTTAAAAGGAGGAGGAGGTCCTGATGGATCAGCAGCTCCGTAACCAGGAGGAACCAGAACCTCCACAGATGAAAGAGGACCAGGAGGAACCAAAACTCCTACAGGGTAAAGATGACCGGGGGGGATCAGAACCTCCACAAATTAAAGAGGAACAGGAGGAGCTCGAGGTCAGCCAGGATTTGGAGCAGCTGGAAGTGAAACATGAGCTCAATACCGTCAGGGTGATTCAGTGCGTGACCCAGTTTGAAGAAATCCCTGGAGGTTCTGGAACCAGGATGATGGATTGGGAAGTAGAGATAGATGGTCGCCGCAGACTGCTGAATGTCAACTGGAAACCCACAGTGGTGTTATGTAGAATCAGTAAGTGAAATGAAAATGGTTTGAATGTATTAATAGTCAAGTCGATATATTTCTAAATCACATTTAAAAACAACAGGCCGTAACCAAAGTGCGGTACAATGATAATTATATAAAAGACAAAAGCAAAGGTGAAAACAAATTAAAAATAAATGTAAAAAATGTATAAAACTTTAGAAAAAGACTAAATCAATATCAGCAAGAACAAATGTGACCGGTGCTGGAAAAATGAGTCACAATGAGGAGTTTTTTTCCAATATTGAGTTATTCTTATTTTTAAATTCTCCATTTCAAAACTTCACAATGAAATGTGGTTCGTTGAAATTTGTCGATTTATCAAATAGCCTGTCAACAAGCTGGTTTTGTTTATAAGCATTTTGGTTTATAAACTTGATTTTTATCGGTCTGGAGTGACGACGTCAGGAATTATTGCTCTGTATTTAAAAAGGGGAAACTTCACAGTGATGCCAAACATTATACAAAAGGATTTCCCAACAACAAAGAAACGGCAAAGAAAAATTGGATTAAAATTAAAAGTAGTATTTCTGTCATACCTAGAAGTGATTCCTATTAGAAAGTTTAAATGTAAAGTTTGATTAGTACGGTTATACACATTTTTAGTTACCAGGATCACTAGTTGGTGTCTTTATGGACTCATTGTGACTCAGATCTCAATTATGGCAAAAATAAATGTTTTCACGTTTTTTTTGCAATGCAGTCTGTACTCGTTCCAACTCATTTTGCCAGCACAGGGTCACAAATGTGTTTTTGAAAGAGATCTAAAAGCGGGGAGGTGAAGCAGCCTGTCTGATATTAGAAGGCAGGTTGTTCCAAAGTTCGGGAGCCACCACAAAAAAAGGCCGATCTCCTCTGAGCTGCAGCCTGGTTTTCAGGAAGACCTAAAGCAGCTGATCAGATGAGCTCAGGGCTGAGAAGGAACATACGGTTGAAGCGTGTTGGAGAAATACGACGGGGCAAGACCATTTAGACATTTATAGGTCAACATGAGAATTTTAAAATCAGTTACAATTCTGTTTGAGCTGATCCAAGTGTGGATCATCTGATTGGCTGTGCGCCTGTAGGATTGTGTGATGATGGAATAAGCCATTGATACAGCTGAAAAAAAAACTTTTGTATGAGAGAATGAATGGATTGTTTACAGTATCGGTGCTCAGAAACACGGTTTTTAATTTTTGATTATTATTATATCAGTAAGTTTGTTCTTGTGTGCCTTTTTGTCTCTCCAGAACCTCCTCAGCCACCTGTTTTTAAGGAGAAAGGGGTTCTGATGGACCAGCAGCTCTGTAACCAGGAGAGGAGCTGCAGTCTGGAGCAGGAGAAACCAGAACCTGCACAGATTAAAGAGGATCAAGAGGAACAAGAACGTCCACCGAATAAAGAGGACCAGGATGAACAAGAACCTCCACAGATCAAAGTGGAACAGGAGGAACCAAAACCTTTGAAGATTAAAGTAGAACAGGATGAACCAGAACTTCCACCAATCAAAGAGCACCCAGAAGAACTAGAAGATCCACAGATGAAAGAGGAAGGACTCTACAGCATCCACGGCGAGGAGCAGCTGGCTCTGAAGGAGGAAACTGACCTATTTTTGGATGCTGCTAATTATGGGGAAAGCGGCAGCGGTGAGGCAGAACCAACCCCGTCGTTTCCCGTAAAAGAAGAACCGAGTTTGGCCGTGGATGAAGCAAGACCTTATGTTTGCGAGACTTGTGGAAAAAGATTCTTCACCTTGCCGATGATGAATTTTCACCAAATGACTCACCAGGAGAAGGAGCCTTTTTCTTGTGAAACATGTCTGAAAAGCTTCAGTCGGCACGACAGCTTGTGGCACCACATGAAAACTCACAAAGACGAGAAGACTTACTCTTGTGAAACGTGTCTGAAAAGCTTCCGTCGACGTGACAGCATGAAGCGCCACATGGTGACCCACACCAGGGAGAGACCATATTCCTGTCAGATCTGCGGGGACAGGTTTGGACTGAGAAGTCTTTTGTCACGCCACATGAGAACTCATACGGGCGAGAAGCCATTTTCTTGCAGCGTTTGTCTTAAGCGTTTCAGCCAGAGCAACAGCTTAACTTATCATATGAGAATCCACACGGGTGAGAAGCCATACTCCTGCAAAGAATGTGGAAAAGGTTTCATTCAAACAGGGACTTTGAAGGTCCACATGAGGACTCACACAGGCGAGAAGCCCTATTCCTGCGACTGGTGTGGGAAAAGTTTAAGGTCGAGTACCAGCCTGCTGTATCACATGAGAACTCACACGGGTGAAAGACCGTACACCTGTCAAGTCTGTGGGAAACAATTCAGCCAAAGCACTCATTTGACCAGTCATATGAGAAAACACACAGGGGAGAAACCTTATCGTTGTGAAGACTGTGGGAAATGTTTCGGTAAAAATGCCGCTCTGGCCATTCACAAGAGAACTCATACTGGTGAGAGGCCATATTCCTGCAACCAGTGTGGAAAGACTTTGAAATCTAGCTCTGGTCTGCTGTATCACATGAGAAATCACTCAGGTGAAAGACCTTACACCTGTCAAGTCTGTGGGAAACAATTCAGCCAAAGCACTCATTTGACCAGTCATATGAGAAAACACATGCGGGAGAAACCTTATCGTTGTGAAGACTGTGGGAAATGTTTCGGTAAAAACGCCGCTCTGACCATTCACAAGAGAACTCACACGGGAGAGAGGCCATATTTCTGCAACCAGTGTGGAAAGACTTTGAAATCCAGCTCTGGTCTGCTGTATCACATGAGAAATCACTCAGGTGAAAAGCCTCATCTTTGTAAAATCTGTGGGAAAAGTTTCAGCCAAAGCAGCCACTTGAGCACCCACGAAAAAAGTTCCCACGAGTGAGAAATCCTGGAAACAGACGGTGTTTCGTCTCAGAATGTGAGTTTGTCCCACTTTGAGCAAATCGAAAAAAACAACAGAATAATGACAACAGAAATCTGAGTATTCTCAGTAATATTAGATTTGAACCATTTCAGAATCTTGTATAGACCAGGTCCTAATACCAGGGCTGCAGTCTTGTAATTCTGAGGCTGCAGGTTTGAGCCCAGGTTGTGTCAGGAAGGGCATCTGGTGTAAAACAATTGCCAAATCTTCATGCGAGTTCTCTTGTTGAGGCAACCCCTCTAGGAGAGAACAGCCCCCCAAAAACTATATGAGGGTGGACTTTTTTTTTTCTTTTCCTATGACTGTAGCATTTGTCTTTTACTGCCTGTCCTGTTATTGTTCTGTGTTGTAAGAAGTCATGTTTAAATAAGGTTTGTTTTGTCAAAGAGTTTAATCCCAAGAATGTTTCTTTTATTGCTGGTTATTTAAACTGGATTCTCTGAATATTGTCCTTACAAGTTATATTTTAAACTTGTTGAATTAATATTCATCATCACGAATCTTCTTCATGTTTATCATGTCATTGTTGCGTTTCTGACACTATACTATGTAAAGCAAAAAGTGTAAAGTATACATTAACTCTTATTATGTTACTGTAGGAAAACGGTGCACCAGAGGTGAATTCTAATACACTTGAAACCCATTTAGTGAGGACATTTTTAGAAATAAAAAGATTGTTGTGGAAAACCTGTTTCTGTGTGGTCAAGGTTTCAACCAATTAAATAAACTTCTGCTTCCACAGCAGCTCTGTCTCTGATTTGTTTACTGTTTAATTTCTGTTTTCTTTGTCATCAGTTTTATGACTTAACAGTCAGTGTTTTAACAGTGTGTGTCTCCCTCTAGTGGATATTGAGAAGCGTTATGTCTTCTTTGCTCTGCAGGTTTTTGTTCAGGGTTTTGCTGCTTGCTGTCACTGTAAGCCTCACAGCAGAGACAACCTGCAGATCCTTTAGTCTTTTATCATCACTCACTTTAATTCCTGTTCCTGAATGCGAGATCAGGAACTCTGGAGGATTTTCTGGATTTTGTCTATACCTGTCTGGAGAATCTGAAGGACAGATGAAGGTGCCTTCTAAACTGGACTGTATTCTTGGCTGCAGAAAGTCAGACTGAGAATTTAGTCAAATGTGACGATTGTGGTAAGACCTTCAATAAAAAGTCCTCATTGAAACCTCAAAGAATTCACACAGGTGAGAAACCTGACCTCGATAACACACGTGGGTTGGTTTCTGCCTCTTCAGCATCACAGGGACTCGGTCACATTGAAAGGTCACATTCATGCCAGTTATGTGATAAAACCTTCAAACAAAGTAGCCTGTTGTTGGCCCACGTGAAAACTCAAGAAGACAAGGAATATTTCTGCAAAGAATGTGGGAAATGTTTGAAACATTCTCGTTCTTTAGTCACATGAGAGCTCATACGGATGAAAGGCCATATTCTTGCAAATAATGTTAGAAGAGTTTTAATTAAGAGCTAGTTGTTGTCACACTAATGAGAAACTAGTAAAAGCCTTTTGGTAAGTCACATGAGAACCATATTCTTGCTCAATATATGGGATGAGTTTTAGGCTAAAGAGACCTTTGTTGCCCCACATGAAAACTCACTGTTGAGACATTTCTCTGGCCATACGTATTGGAAAATTTTTCATTTAAATTCATAGCTTACATGGAATTCCACACAGCTGAGAAGCCTCATTCTTGTTCCAGTGAGGAAAATAATTATTTGATCCTTGCTAATTTGCTTACTTTCAGAGAAAAGAACAGTCAGGCTTTGTCTCCCATAAACCAGGTTTTACAACAATATAAGCAAGTGATTGTGTACAGGTAAATGTTTGCAGGAGAATATTAAAATATGCATGTCTTAATGTACACTCAGTGAAAAATAACAAAAAACAGAAAAGCCTTGGTATTTAAGTGTTTTCTAGTTGTATGCTTATTTGGCAATCCCACAACTGTTGTTATTTAAAGGTACAGTCTGGTCATTTTTGGAAAGATGTTCTTATAAACAGTTATCAGTCATAGAACATGCAGCCCTAAGAAAAGGGCAGAAACCTTCCTCCAGGATAAGCTAATATCTATCCAAACGAGGGTCTATTTATCTCATTTTCCAGGCTGATGAAACAGCTGAATGTTTGCAAAAATATAACGGTGTGAAAGAATGTTACATTAGCTAATATTTAACCTCTACACTTTTGCACTACAGTGTTTAATTTGTCGCTGCTTTCTCAGCCAAACTATGCCCGTCTTACTATGTGATTGGTTACTGATGCTATTTATGCTTGCAAATAATCATAGAATTTCATATCAATTTTTGAAGATATGAGTTGTTTTAAGTTGATAGTATGCAGTTGGTGCTGTGGTTGCTGAATGTATAAGTCCACCTGATCAGCACATCTAGTCAGTCAAAGGTTCACTCGAGTCCTGGTGGATTGAGGACACCGACATTGACACATTCTATGCTCCACACGTTCACGTAGTAAGACGGGTGTTGTTCTGTTCAGAAAATGGCAACAATTAAACAAACTGCCGTGCAAAAGTGTAGCGTTCTTTCAAACTCGGAAAGAAATAATTCTTTCCTAAGTTTGATAAACAATATAAAACAAAGCCCTCATTGGTTAGCCATTAGCCTAGTCTGGAGAGGGACTTCTGACAGAGCACCACCTCCAAAATGATCAGACTACCCTTCTAAGTGCCTGATCAGACCCTCACACTCAGGACAGTGGCCTGGTGTGTGACACAGGCTTGTGTTTTCTGCTCAGAGCGTTTACATGCACGGCTCTGGACTCAGTTTGGAGGAAGGCCTCCTCTGAAGCCTGCTGTGTGTCTCTCAGTCATGCTCTTGCTTCTTCCCAGCGACGTATTCATCCTGGTCTGGAGAGGCCTCCAGTCCACCTGTCCTGCTGCCACATCAGCGCTGAAGCTGTTGTGGCGAAAAATAGCTCGGGGTCCTGCGGCCTGGTATTTCTGGGGGGTCCAGGTAAGTCTCGGGGGGATATTTGTCTGCTGGAGGGTGACAGGTTGCAGGTGCACGTTGGCTCTTGCGCCTGGCAGAAACAGCTTGGAGTCTGCTTGTAGCTGAGGACTCAGATGAGCTCTGATTCCCGTGGGTGCTGATTGTGAACAGGGAAGCTTTGTGTTAAAGTGTGACAGGAGGAGAGGTTGATCTTGCCTGCTGGTTTCTAGAGAAGACACTTTGGTTTGGAGCATTAACATGTGCCCTCTGCTGTTGGTAAAGGGGAACTGAAGGCTGGTCTTTAGTTGGGATTGCTGTGAAGGGTAGAGGAGTGTGGGATTGTCACAAGGAAATTCCACCTTTGGGTAAAAGTTTAACGAGTAGTTCCAACGGTCTGCTTGTGTGTTATTGCCAGAAGAAAACACATCCGGGTGATCAAGACTGCTTTTGTTCTTCAAAGATGATTGACAATGTACAGTTCTGGGCTGTCCTGGGGAGACATTCTGCTGAGGGTGTGGCTCTTGAACGCTCAGACTCTTCTCAGCTGTGGAGATGACCGTGGAACCAGCAGGGTGAGACCCAACATCTGAGGCAAGCGTCTGATCAGGAAGATCTGACTGACGATGGATCTGTTCTTGATTCCTCTCCACACTTGATCCTGCATCAAACCGATTACAGAGCACTGTGTGCTGTGGATTTCCCACAGTTCCACGCTGCAGGTTACAGTGTGGAACTGGTTGATCAACAGGCTTCTGGTTTAGTTGTGGAGTCTTTCTCTGTGCGTGTGAACCAGCATTGTTTCTCTCGACAGGCTGGTTACAACCTGTACTGCTCTCCACTCCCAGACCCTGTGGATCATGTAACTCCTTCACTGTGGCTTTTGTCTGAGTGTTTTCAGCCTTTTCGTTCCGAGCCCAGGGGCACGGTGTTCTTGTCTGCTTCGATTTTGAATTTCTACCAACAGCGTTTCCGTTCTGAGCTTCTTGTGATGAGGATTGATGGCAACGAGACTGTGGCACTGTGATCCAGGTGACAAATCCGGGGACTGGTTCGGAGCTGGAGTAAAGTCGGTTGAACTCCTGATGGAAATGTGAGACTAGGCTGCCTCTGACGAGAACAGCAAGACTCTGATGGACCTGCCAGGACAGCCAGGTGAAGCTGGGGGGATGACAGAAACAAGAAGACACAGTCTTAAAAAAAAGAACCTAAGAATAGAAGTTATCAAAACAAAGGACTATGATTTATACAGTTAAAACATACATACACTGTATAAAAAGAGAACTATATTCTCACTGTCTGAATAAAATCAGATTAAACCTTTCCTGTTTTAGGTCGGTTAGGATTCCAATAAATATTACTATTTGCTAAATGCCAGAATAATGAGAAAATTTTGAATTACTTTTATCAAAGTCACAAGTTATCACAGTTTCTTTTGTCCCATTCCTCCTGTCAGAACTGGTGGAACTGAGGTTTGTACGCCGCCTTTTCAACCCTGCACACAAACTTTCTGTGGGACTGAGATCATGGCTTTGGGATGGCTGCTCTAAAATACTGACTTTGTTGTCCTGAAGCCACTTTGTCATTAATTTGGCGGAATGCTGAGGATCACTGTTCATTTGAAGACCCATATGTGCCCAAGCTTTAACTTCCTTGCTGACATTTCAGGATGTTGCTTCAAAATTTCCACATAATATTCTTTCCTTATGATGCCATGTATGTTGTGACGTGTACCAGTCCTTCCTGCAGCAAAACAACCCCACAACATGATAGTACCACCCCAGAACTGGTGCTGTTCTCAGGCTTACAAGCTTCCCTCTTTTTCCTCCAAATGTAATGATGGTTATTATTGTTGATTCAGTTTTATCAGACCACAGGACATGTCTCCAAATGTTAAGCTATTTTTCTTTGTATGCAATTGCAAACTGTAATGTGTTTTTTTTATGTGTGTGTGTGTGTTGCTTTGGAAGTAATGGCTTCCTTGACGAGGGGCCTTTCAGCCCATGTTTAGGATGATTTAATGCCAGATGCTGAGAAAAAAAAAGTTGTTTTTTTATACTGCATACGTAAACATCCATTTTCAACTGTAGGTGTGTACTCATGCTTACAAAGTGTGTGTGTGTGTCTGCGTGTGTGGGTGTACCTGTATGACCCAGTCAGCGCCTCAGTCCAGTCAGTGATGATAAAACTCTCAGCTACCTGACCGGTCAGCTTCCTGCCTGTCTTGGCACAGTATGTCTGACCGCGGACACTTCGCACCGACAGCTTCTGTAACCATAAACACAACAACGGTTATCTGATATGTATAATTTATTTGTTTTTGTTGACTTTCTGCAAAGCCAAATTACCAGACCAATAAAATGGTAAACGGACAGTGTCCCAAAAATATTCTGCATGACCAAATGTTTCAAAAACCTTAAAATTTAAATGAGAAAACATTATTAAATATGAAGGTTTTTCATTTTAACTAGACAATTTCTGCAGAAAGTTTGAAGGGTGCCAATAACTATAAGTAGTACTGAAAATAATCCTCAACTGTAAGTTTGTAGAAGACATGAAAAGTTTTAGAGACCCTTTACTTCCAGGTTTGGATAAACAATTACACTATGAGCTCAAATATCATGGGAGTCAATGAGATTGTGGATGTTTACACTCTGCACTCTGGGTGGATTTGAGAGAAAACCAAGTCCTAGAGTAGTGAGAGGCACACTGGGTAAAAGAAGATGAAAATGCCTGTTTTGATGGATCAACTATAAGTGTAAAGACTATGGAAATAAGCAGTCTGTCTGCAAAAACTTTGAAAAGTTTAGACAGCTTAAAAGTTAGAATACGTCACATCATAACACTAAGTTAAAGATTATGTAGTAAAATCGTCAAAAATCACAAAACTTAAACTATGATTGATGTAGAAACTGTTCACGATATCAAAATGCCACTTCAATCTTATAAAGTCCAATTTTCTGTGACCCATTTAAATTCTGAATGGTGTTTCTACTGTGAACTAGAAACTTATCTGCAGAGCTCCAAAGAGGGCTGGATTTTATCACGTTTTACCAAAGTCCTATTTAGCAATTTTTTGTCCTCCACGGTGAACCTCTACCAACTTTGGAGCACACTTTTCCCAAATGAGTGTCGCTTTTCTTTTTCTTTTTTTGTCTAGAGAAAAAAAAAACAATTTGAAAATCCTGAGAGGAAAAAAAGGGGGTAAATAATAACAAGGTTGCTACAATGTTTATGCATTGGCACCATTACCTAGAATAGTCATACATATGGTACTGATAAAAAGGTCAAAAGTGAGGACAAAAGTTTTTTGCTCACCTTTTCCTGTTGAAATTTTATTTATTATACGTTAAATGTCAGTTATGTTGCAGGAAAATTGAACCCTAGAACCTTTTGTCATTTATGAAAATAGGAAGACGAAAACACTTAAAGGAAAGTTTTTGCTGTTGAGTTTCATGTCCTGCCACATGCCAACAAACAGATTCAGGTTGAGATGATCCAGCAGAAGATGAACAGAAACATGTCTCTTCCTGCTCGCCTCGAGAAGATCACACAGCAGCTCTGGGTCGCTGAAGCCGTCCATCACTATGGCCAGGTCCTAAACACACACACACACACACAGAGGCAGAAACAGCTGATATTTCTGTAGTACAGACATCAGTCGCTCACACAAACACACCTCCAAAGCATACCAGTTTAGCCTTTCTGAGGAACTGTCTGATCACGTCTTTCATGCCAGTTGCTCTGCTGCCAGACTGGAAAAACATCGTAAAGCTGCGATTATCTGGCAAAGGAGCAGTCAGTTTCACATCTGGAGCGGCAGAAAACACAACAGGAAATAGAAGCAAGTTATATTTTTCCAAAACCATAAACTGACCCTGCAGATGTAAAACATTTCTACTTCCTGGGTACCTTTTATACCACTCTGCTTCAACCCTTCCACGGTGGAGTTGCTGTCTGATGACCCTGCGGAGCAGCGGGAGCAGGACTCACAGTCAGCAGCCAGGTCATCAGATTCTCCTGTATCAAACAGATTAAAGCCCTATCATTTCATGAAGGAATGCATGTCACCTGCTGCCCTTTCATGCCAGAGTTTTAAACTGAAATCACCTTTGTGAAATCATGGAGCTGTGACCGGTTTAGTCAAACCTTTAAAAATAATGTTCAGCTCATTCTCATGCAATATTGCAAAATATGATCAGAGAATTTGTTGTAATTGACTCTCAGCTTCAACCGCAGCAAATCTTCGTACAATATCTGTAAAACTGACTAAATTATAGCCATGTTTGTGTTTTCTAACGTTAATTAGCTGGGACGGTTACTTTGAATTGGGTTGGCTTCAAAAGTTAATCAGTTGTAGATGTACATCCAGTGATTACCTTCTGAGAGTTTCATTAACATTTGTCCACTGGTTCATGAGATACTTTGCTAACAGACAGACACACAAGGCAAAGACATTATTGCTCTGCCTTCGCCTTTCAGTGGCAGGCGAGCAATACAGGCAGCAAGCTCTGACTGTCATATTGTTTTCAAAACAATATGAACGAATGTGTATGAATTTCATTACCTTCATTACCCGTGTTCCCATCTCTCCCGTGTTCTAGGATGTAGTTCTTCTCCATCTCGGACAGGAAATCCACTTCTCCCTCTGCCTTCAGCGCCTCGTGGTATCCCTCCAAGCCCTGGCTCAGCAGGCCATCCACAGCAAGCCGGCTGCTCTCGTTGTGGCTCAGGTCCAGGCCGGGCCCGCTGGTTATGTAATGAGAGGACGAGGGGACACGGAGGTCCTGAACCCGTCGCCTCACCTTCCCCACAGCTTTGGGCCTCATGTACCACGGAGCGCTGTCACCACCATCCATGGCTAGTGGATTTAAAGTCGTATTTTCAAGTGATAAAAACTATAAATACTAAAAGCACGAGCCTTGCATGGCAGCGTAGGAGAATAACTGCTGTCAGGGTGATGTTCCACCTCTGTGTGATCACTCTGAGACCTACTGATTCATAGAGACAGAGGAGGAGGGGACGGAGGGCCTGCCCCTGCTGAGAGCAAGGTGGTTTCCTCACACATGATGAGATCTGACAGGTCAGAACTGAGAGGAAAGTTCCTTCTATCTGTTAAAGATGAAAAACACACAAGTCTGTGCGTCAAAGTAAAAGAGATGCATGATCTGAGGGTAAAAACCTTGGTAACATAAGGGATTCAAAGAACTTTGAACCAGATCTTTATGTTTCTAACAGCTCACAGTTTGGGTTCTTGTTTGTTAACCCGGTCGTGATAACAGACGATAGGCGTGTAGTTCCCTCCCCAGGGCCCCGAGACGACCCAATGAGCACAGACAAAAGATGGATGGATGAATAGAGATGAATGAGTGACAGGAATGAAAATGGCTGTCACTTCAGCTCCTGTCAGACTACACCTGGAGACTGAAAGCACCACACCTGGATGAAAGGGAGGAGCAGAAGCACATCTGATTTAGATAATTACACATTTAGGTTCTCAGCCGATCTACACCTCCGTTTTGGACACGTTCTTCCCTTCTACTTCTTTATTTAGTGGGAACAAGAATTACTGGACCCTTTTCAACTTTTCCATATTTGAGCATAGTGTGAATGCTGATTCAGCGTTCACCCTATTGTTTTCTGACTTTTATATTTCCATAAGTGTTTTTGCAATCTAACTACTTCTGCATATCTTGAGCTGCTTAGCTATTCATAGAAATATCTAAATGTTTAGATCATTCAGAAGGTGGGTGCTGTGACTTTTAGTTTGTGTAACTTTTGTGCTTTCAAAATATTTTACAAATATTTTTTTACAGAAATTCGTTGAGATCTCGTTAACTTCTTTAAAACATTTTCTCTTTGAAATTGCTGTAGCACGCTGGCTGTTTTTGTGCTACTTTAAGCTTTCTGCTGGCCATTTGTCACTCTAGCTGTTAGCCAGCATTTTGTTATATTTTGCTTTTAGCCACTGTTTTGCCAGTTTGAATTAATGTTTTGCTAATTTCCTTTTAGCTATTGATCGGCTTATTTCAGCTTTAACAACTCAGTTTAGGTTTCTTCAGTAAAATCATCCAGGACTCAGTATTCACTCGGCATTTTTCCATAATATGCACTTTCTCTGGTCTTAAAATGAATTCAGTTCATTTTTTCTAATTATTTACACAAAATATTAAAAAAAAAACTATAATGCACCAACTGCATTTGTGTTTTTGAAATTTACCAGTGATAAGTGACTGAAATAAACTTCAAGTATTCAAATATTTTTTGGCGAGTTTGGTTAAATGACATCAGGCTGTTATGTTTTTTAAACTCTTAAGATATAGTCATGGCAGCACAGTGGAGCAGTGGTTAGTGCTGTCGCCTCCACAGAAATAAGGTTAAGCCTCCTGGCTTGGGGCCTTTCTGTGGGGAGTTTGCTGTTCTCCATGATCTGGAATATCCTCCCACAGAACAAAACATGCACGTTAGGGACAATTTAGAGTTAACAGTTAAGCTAGGTGTAAGTGACAATGTGAATGGTTGTTTGTCTCATTTGTCTCTGTGATGGACTTGTAACCTGTCCAGGGTGTCCCCTCACCTCTTGCACAATGAATGCTGGAGACGGGCATCAAAAAAGCGGGTACAGAAAATGATGGCTATAGTCATTTGGATGCTGTTTAACTACCTCCCAGTAGGTGTCAGGAATGACTCTTGTCTGGTTACTTTATCGTAAAGGCCTAACTAGTTAAGTGTTGCTCTGACAGTTCTCCCTTTGTAAAGTTTTCCCATCTCCAAAAGAAAACTTCAGTTGCCCCTCTGATTATAACCCATTGGTACACAGTCTGTCAGACCTTCTGCTTGCTGACTGCTGATGTTTCCTTTCGGACCAATTTAGACTGAAGGTTGTGACATTTACTCTAAATGCTACTGAAGTCTTATTGGAGCTTCCCTAAATGCCTTGAATTCAACACAACTCAGCCTTCAGGCCTACAGACCTGACCTGAGTCCCTTCTTAGATATATATATCAGCCATAACATTATGACCAACCATCTAAAACTGAGCAGTTTGTCCTCATGCTGCTGAAAAAACTGACAAGTTAGGATCTGGACAAAGAACATGTTAGGCCATCAGAACCGTTGAGCCATGTGGATTAGGTTTGTGTCCTGCTGATGCCATCAGACTGAGTAAACACCTCAGCCTCTGCTGTTGTCCACGAATCACTCCTAAACAGATTAAACACGGCCTATGATTATTCTGCGAAAGAGAGGCTGTTATGATTGTGCAGCGACTGTTTTGTGAAAATGTTTAGATGGGTGTAACATGCATGTGCATGACAGGGTGCTAAACGTTCAGAGCTAACCTTTAAATCAACACATCCTTCCAAAAACACATTTTTCCCCCATCTTACCTCTGCTGATAAAATCCTGTATTGTGTTTAAATGTCATCCTCTAATGAAAAAAATATACATATTCTGATCTAAATGCATTTTGTAAACAAAATTTTACACTCGCATTCAAGTATATCAGAAAATAAAAATTAAAAATAAAAAATGAAATTACTTTTATCCAAACTAGGCTTCAAGTGAGACAAATATGATAAGAAGTTTAGATTGAATGCATTTACACAAAAATAAATAAATAAAAACAAACAAAAAAAGAATTATGATAGTAAAACAACAAATTTGCAAGTGATCATTAAGCTTTGTGGTTACCATGGCTACAAGATTGAATCATGGATCATTTACTGCAGATAAAATCATCAGAGTTAGCAGAACGTGTAAAGTGATTTTCACAATGCTAACTTTTACTTCCTGGATTGAGGTTGCTCCTTCACTATGGAGGAAGTTTCAGTCCTTGTACTTCACCTCCAGGTGGTGAGCAGAGACAAAAGGCTAACGGTGGAGATATTTTAAGTTTAAATATTTTACCAAGATGGCTAGAAAGCACAAATCCTGCATCTCTACATGTAGCTCAGCATGATTTTTCTGTGTCTGCTACCCACTGTTACAGTGTGTGTTGGCTCTGCTGGCTCTGGATGGATTAAGACTAAATTATTGAAGCAAAGATATCTGATTTTTCACCTTCATCTCCTTTGTTTTTGCACTTCTCGATTGGGCTCTAACTTGCATCAGTACAGGAAGGAGCCAAAACAAGGAGATGAGAGTGAGGGAGGAAATAGGACACATCAGCACTCATGGTATCTGCAGCTTTGTGTGCAGTTTGTCCCAATCCACAGGCTGTTGAGAGCTGAGCTGAATTAAATCAGGCTGTTAATAGGTTTTCAAAATATTATTATTGAATCCGTTCATGCATTTCAGGCTGACTTGGATCCTACAGGACAGGAAACTCAAACGATGAACTTGTAAGTCTAGTGTTTTGTTGTTTGACACAGAGTGAAGGACGGCTGTGGTCAGCTCCGCAGTCTGCTGAGTCACTGTTTGAGTGAGCTTAAGTTGAGAGCATGTTTCTGGAACAGATCGGAGACAAGAGGGCAGAGCTGGTGGTCACTGACAGGCAGAGGACAGCGTGTGGACAGACTGTGAGGACGCCGAGCTGGACTCTTTCGCTCTGGCTGCCAGCTTCTGTCTCAGTTCTCTGATTTCCTTCAGCAGCTCTCTTTCACTGCTGTCCAAATGGGCCCGGCCTCGGTCCAGGGAGACTGAAAGGACATGAAGAGCAAGACTGAGTCTGATACAAAAATCTCATCCTAAACATAATTTTTGTTTTCTGAATGCTTTTAATTTAGTAGGAAGGAATAGACAAGAAGCAGCTTTAAAAATCTCATCTTGCCACATTCAGTGCGTGAATTAAAACTTTATGGGGGAACATCAGGAACACAAACTCACATCAGAACCCATCAGACAACTAAAAAAAATAAAGATTTTTTTAAGGAACACAGGTGAAGTCTCTTAAAAAGAAGAGAGAAATAAATAAATGTAACCACTTGATTTTGTTCTGGTTAAATATTTAAAGTGACTCACAGTTGGTGGAGATGCTCTCTGAAGGGGAAGTGCTGTTCAGACACACCATGTTGGTTCCTGTGGACCTCTGACAGGAGGCAGAGTTCCCTGCTGGACTCACGCCTCTGTTTCCGACAGAAGCAGCAGATCTGTGAAGACGTCCCTGAGTTGGACACAGCGAGGGGACGTTCGCCTGTCTCTGCCCATCTAACACACAGGAGTAATGTCCCATCAGGTGTGTCTGGAGTACAGAAGCTGTTTGTGTTTGTGTGGGGCCTTGCTTTACAATAAGCGTAGGTTCAAAAATACACCTTAATTATGTGCTCTGATAAAACAGTCTGACTTTCTGAGGCTTAAAATGTAGCTGTAGGGTCAAAGGTCAGCTGCCAGCGATGAGTTTTGATTATTGTCAGGGATGAAGGGAAACAAGTCAACACGGATTTCCTCCCAAACCCAAAAAGATGCAGGTGTGCGAGTGTGTAGAGTGATACCTGCTGAGCATGAAGACTGTCTCTGCTCCTGCACCTGGGCTCTGGTACTCATCACTTCATCCCACTGCAAATAAAACACAATCATGAGCCTGCAAGAACAGCAGTAACCAAAGTACAAACTTTAACAAATCCCACATTTGTTGTTTTTATGATCAGCTTTCAGATGATCTATTGATCATTTTCCTTCTTAAACAGCTGCTTTTGAAGGGTGCCGATGCAGCTATCGCCCACAACTCTATCATACGTCAAGTTCTCTAAAACCCAAAAGTAATTTTGGCCAAAATGCTGACATTTTGATAAGAAGTGTGAAGAAAACCAAGATCAGAAGGGATGCTGCCAGTAGATCACTGGGGTCACCATGGTAACCACACACCTGTGTCTAAAACTCCCTGACAACAGTCTTAAAAAGACAAGCAGACTGAAACACAGAGTAGAAATTCAGCCTCAGTCACTGTGTGAAAACTGTAAGAAATTCCTGATCTGCAAGTGGCAGAAGCATCTGGTTGATACAATCAATTTGTTTTTGTTTACAGCTTGTTAGAGGAGATATGACAAAAACATTTAGGTCCAGTTTTGATGAGGAAATTCTGATCTCAGATCCAATGGAAGTCAATGGGGGGATTTGAGTGAAACCTTTAAGGCCTATAGCAGAAAGAGACACACTGGGTGAAAGAAGACAAAAACGCCTTAATGTTGATGTATGAACTGTATAAAGAAGTGTAAAGATTGTGTAAATAAGAAATTTTTGGAAAGTTTAGACAACTTAAATATAAATGTGACCTTCTAACACTCCAAGTTGAACATTTGGTGGTAAAATCTTCAAAAGATTTTTTCTATAAAACTTACACTGTGATTGTTGAAAATGCCACTTTAATCATGAAAAGTCCACATTTCTGTGACCCATTTAAACACAAATCTATTATTATAAAGCTCCAAAAGGGGATGGATGTTTTCACTTGGTTCTCATTGTTGTCTATGTGGATTTATTTTTGTTTTTTAAACTTTGTCTAATCCATATGATGCACCTCTACTAAAGGTCATAACGCACTATTCCTGATCGAGCAGCTCGCTTTAATATATTTTTTCCACTTTTTTGATGTTGTGGGAGGAGTAGCAAATCAGAAATTGTCACACAAATAGAAGAATAACAGCTGAAGAGGAAAAATATTGCTTCAGTTTTTACACATTAGCAGCCTTAGCTTTATCTGCAACACGAGCGCGGTGATATGTTTGCAAACACATCGGTGTTGCTCTCACCTTTTTTCCTGCCACGTCTCTCATGGTGTCAGCCAGTCTCTCCTCCTCTGCCAGAGTTTGCCTCTGAAGCTCTGCCAGTCTCTCCCTCTTCCTCTCCTGCACAGCGTCGACCCGCTGCAGGCGCTCCACCACCTCCCTCTGCCAGTCAGACTCCAGACCCAGCTGGTACGCTTCTGCCAGGGACTCCTCCAGGGCCTGTGTGTGGTGAGAAATTTAACAGCTACAGGACTCAAAGATCTCAAGTATTTGTGCCAAAATCAGACTTGTGCTGACTGTGTTGCTTCAAGTGTTTTCAGACGCCAAAGTTCTCCACCGACCTGCACGTTGGACTCTGCGCCTTGTAGCAGCTCCGTGTAGCTCTCCTCCGCTTTTTCTGCTTCCCTTAATTTCAGCTGCACCTCCTCCTCCACCTCCCGTCCCACACGCTCCTGCTCTTTCAGCAAATGCTGAAACAGTAGTGAGGAAGAAAAGAGGAGGAAAAAAAACAGGAACAGGCCTCAGTGTTACTGTTTTTACCACACAGAGAACTGAATGTAGTGAAGGTGCTACATAGACATGGACAGCCAGTCCAAATGTTAATACATTTTTATTATATTTCCTAAATCTTTTGTGTGATTGGCCAAAGTTTTTAATTTTATGCATGCTGTAACTAAAACATGCGCACAAGGCCTTCAGCGCTGGGAGCTGATTTACTAGTTTTGATAAGAAATTTGACATCGTGTTTATTTTAGGAGTAGATTTCTGCTAACTGTAGGTCACTTTGAGAAAAAAAAATGAAGATACAAGTCACAAAAAATCCAGCTAAGGAGACAGAAAAGAAGGAGCATGAGGGAAACCTGGAGACTACCTGCTCAAGTCGTTTCCTCTGAGCCTCCAGCTCCATCTGTCTGACCTCGAGATCCTGAACCGCTGCAGCCGTCTCCTTCTCACGCAGATCCATCTGCAGCAGGACACAGAGATAAAACCCTTTTCAAATGACTAAGAACAGATAAATAAAATTAACAACTGTTTAAATTTGATGGTGAGATGCAAAGAGGCTGATCTGATCATAACTGGCAGCTCTAGGAGGATGATCTGTCTGCACGTTTGATCTAATCTTGTGAACAGATGTAAGCTTCTCATCACACACCGGTTTCATACAAGACAACTTTCCTATGGATTAGTGAGGGGAAAAGAAGTTCTCCTGTGAAGTTTGGTTTTTGCTCATTTTTGCAAAGGTTAGCTTGTAGGTTTGGTGCTCTGTGAAAAATACCTACGACTGAGGCAGATGCAAGGAAGAGCCGCCAGTGGAAGAGGTCATTTTTTCAAAATAAAATACCCTGTCCTCGGTCTGGTGGTTGGGGAGCCCTGAACTGAAAAATCAAGCTCCAGTTTTTGCCATTTTCTGTTTTCCCACCCAGCAGCACAATTTACAGAATTTAAAATATTAATCATCTCATGGAACAGATCCCTGAGTTCAGACAAACAGTAAAAAGATACCCAGCGTAACGTCTGCTCACCTTCCTGCTGATCTCCTGGTCCAGTCTCTGGATCTGTGAGGCTCGCAGGTCCTGCTGCTGTTGGAGGAAACGTCTTCTTGTGGCGTCCAGCAGCTGTAACTCCTTCACCTTCAGCTCCCTCTTCATGGCTGCCAGTCTGACCAGGATGGAGCAGAGTCAGCAGCCAATTCTCTGAAACTAGCCGTCATTTTAGCCCTAATTAGAAACCACGAAAACGCTTTGTTGTTTACTTCGTTCTCTGCTCTGTAAGCTTCTCCTCTTCTTGTGCCAGGATGTGTCTGCGCTGCTCCTCTGCTTTCTGCAGCAAATCCTGTGTTCAAATCATTAAAACCGACACGCAAAAGTTAAATTTATTGCCGTTCAATCGATGTTAGGTGCTTGCTTTTACATACGGGGGAATGTAGAGCATGAGAACTACAATACGAAACAATTTTATAGGAAATCCTGAGAAACGATCTACCTGTTGTGCAAAATAGGCTTTTTCTTCAGCTTGGCGTCGCACAAAATCTGAACGCAGTTCTGACAACTCCTGTCTAAAGACAACACACACACACGTGAAACATCTTCTATCAACAGTCACATCTACCCCGCAAGCTCGTTCTATTTTGCCCACAAATCATTAAACCAAAAATAAATGACGATACAATCATTAATTTGCTGAATTAAAACAGATGATTAAAACTCATCTAGACACAAGCACAGCAAGAAAACTGTGTTAATAAACAGGAAGACAACTGTTTGAACCCAGACTTGGATACGTCTTTTATTTATTTTATTAAGTTATTTCATGACGATCTTGGCCAACTCGGCTTAAAGTAAAATTAACCTTGCTTTTAACACGCTGCTTTAGAGCCTATCAGGCATTCATTGTCTAACTCATGACCAATGTTTGCTTTTGAAAATATAATTAACATTTTTCAGAACTGTAAACATTTTCTACATATTTGCAGCTGATGCAGTGATTTAAATGAAAAATATCAAAGCCTTTGAGTGGAAACCTTGTCTGTCACTTTTGAAAAATAAAAGAATAAGGCCAATGTGACATATTTAATGGCAGCAGAAATGAAAATGAATAAAAACAAACTTGTTTTAATGACCAAACATAGTCCAATTAAAGACTGAGCCCAGCACTGGCTGATGACAAATATTCTGGCCCTTGAGAAACTTTCGTTAGTGATCCCTTTGTCCAACAAATGATCGCTTTAAAATTTGTCTTGTTACTCTCAACTTTATGTGTCAGCTATTATATAATGCTACCAATATTTTAATAATTCATTTTATCTTCGATTTAAAAAGCTGCTACTTTGAGCCAGTGTAAATGAAGGTGGGCAAAGTGATTACTTTATTGAAGAGGTGAAAATGATAATTAGGTTTCCAAATGGTCGAAAGCAATCACACAATTATTGTTAATTGTGACAAATCTTCTAATATTATCAGAACAATTTCCTGCCTCTCGGTATGATTCATCTCACCTCTCCCGCAGATACTCCATCTCCTGCAGTCGTATTCTCTCCCTCTCCCTGCTTTGGTACTCTACTATGAATTCTGGGTACTGGTTGAACACGGGGTACTGGCCGCTGGTGAGCGGTGTAAAGTCTGAGAGCATCGCCCGGGGGTGGACGTCAGCTGGCGTGCTGCTCATGAGCCGGTAAGCCTCCTTTATCATGGCGCCAACATCCAGATTGTTCCGATGGTGAAAAAAGTACTGGAGACGAGTGGAAACCAGAGGTAAACTTGTGAAGGAGAGGCAAAAAGTTGACAAAAGGAATGTTTCTTTCAAGCAAAGAGAACAAGCAGGTGCACCTCAAAGTCCTTTTTCTGTGCACAGAGCAGCAGAGGCTCCCGGCAGCTGACGATGTACGCCACGCAGGCCATGAGCAGGAACGACGGATGATTGGAGAAGACGTTGTCGAACAGTCGGAGCCATTCATCGCGCGTTAGAACCTCCGAGAACAGCGTCTCCAACAGCGGCCACACATAGAGCTGGGAAAAAACACAAAGACGCAAAACAAGGACATTCGCACACGATCCCATACAGCAGTTACTCTGGGCAGCCATGTTGAGCAGCCATGTTGTCTCCCAGCTTCTCCAGGGGCACTGAAACGGGTCGCGGCTACCTGTGAAGTGACGCCGCAGTCCACTAGGTGCTGCAGCAGCTCCTTGTCGTGATGAGCCAGAACGTTCTCGGCCATACTCAGGACGTTCAGAGGAGGGTTGGGGAAATACTCGAACCAGTGTTGGCACCAGTTCACTGCACAAACAAACAAACGACTGACTCAAAACCTTCTCCACTGAACAATAAAACACAGATTTACTTTCAGTAATATAAGTTCTAAAAGTAAAACCATTCAAAATCTTTTTGTGTTACAGGATTAAGGACTTAGCTGCACAAACAGAACTAAAAATCCCCTTTTGGTTTCATACTGTTGACTGCAGTGGAGGCTTTCAGTGATCAATAATACCTTAATGCAGCTTAAACAGTCAGGTTGTAAAGTTTTCTAACTTCTGTGAGCACGTGAACAAGATGAAAGGTGCACTGTGGAAAAGTACCTATGACTGTGGCCACCACCTCAAAGCAGAGCATCGGATTGTTCTGGAAAAGCTTAACGAAAGGAAAAGCCACTAGAGGGAGATATTCCACCTCTCCAAAGATGGCTGCCCAGTGAGCTAAAGCAGACAAAACCCTGCAGGGGAGATAGAAGGAAAAGTGCACAGCATTAATAGAAAAAGAATATAAGTCTGTAATCGAAAGGTGTTACAGAGAGCATGACAGCTGCACATACACGACTGTGTGTCTTAAATTATCCCTCATTCGCCTCCAAGAAGACAGATTTTCTGGCAATATTTTAAAGTAATCTTGTTCTCCGGGTTTTCTACAGGATTTTCAAAGTTGTTTTTTTGGGGGTTGCTTTTTTTTAAATTCATTTTCAGTTCAGTTCTTGACTGTTTTCAGACAGAGGAATGCATTTTCTGTTTAAGCCACTTTAAGCTACAAATTAGTCAGACATTAAAAAGACTCCTAAACTCAAGGGTTGAGCTGGTGTTGTGTCGACACTAGAACCAATTTCAAATTGGATCTTTAAGAAACTTCAGGTGCTTTCAGATGGCAGGGGACCAGTTCACAGTGGTGGTACTGTGGCTGTTTGGAGATTTTATAACAACTTCTTATAAACTCCTGTTAGCTCCTGTTGCAGAGTAGGTCCTCTCTCAGCTTAACAGGAAAGCCTGAGTGATGTAAGAGGATGCGACTGGTTCATAAATAAGCACTTTTCCAGCTGTTTCCAGCACCTGCATCATCTACAACTGCTTTCCCACTGTAAACATTACGTTCTTTCACCAAAGATTGCTTTAAAACAAGACTGCCCAGGAAAAAAATGGACCAGTGTTAAAGTTCAGGCTTTGCCGAGTCTGTATGAAAGAAAGCAGATTCAGTGAAATGTCAGCTCGTCTAAAAATAATCTTTCCTAACTGGGTAAGCTTCAGCGTCCTTCATTGTTGCTGTTGAAGGACGGTTAATGTGAAGTGTTTTTAGGAACAAATGTTGTCATGGTCAGGTACAAGGACTGGACAGAACATGGGTAAAAAAAGAACAGCCAAAGTCCCAAGAAAATCTTTGAAAACCTTCAGAAATCTTTAGATTTGTTAACTGAGACCTCTTTAAAAGGTTACAAGAAAGTCTGGTTCCTTGGAGGCAAAGCATGAAGACATTTTTAGATAATAGTTTTAAACATGTGCACATTAAGAGAAAAAGTACCTCTGCAGTCCTCTCTGCAGTTTGTGACTCTTGATGGGGTACTTTTCGTGCAGAGTGAGGAAGGCTGAATGCAGGCCTTTGTCGGTCAGACTGCTGTACGCTGCGTGGTTCTCTGGGAGACACAGCAAAGACCGCCACACAAACATCCTGCAACAAAGATGCAGAAAACGTTCATGTAAACACTGACGGCACACACGCTCATCCCGGCTCCCACTTATGAAAAGATTTTACCTGTATTTAGCAGGATATTCTCCAAACGCCTTGAGCAGAGCCACCAGTCTCTTCTTATTCAGACCAGCTGGGAGTTCATTCTAGTTTTTAAAATAAGAATCATGAAAACCTAAACATTTCATCAACTACAAAGAACTGCCCTGTTATTTGCATTTAAACCACAATAGAAATAAAAAGGTGAGACTTTTTTTACCTCTTTCTCCTCAGCTGAAGACGCTGCAGGCGGTCGTAGTATCTTTACTTGTGTTCGTCTGCCCGAGCTCTTGGCTGGTCTCTGGACCGCCTCTGATCTAACCTTCATCTTGATGTGTGAAAAGTCCTGATCCGCTTCACCTCCAGAGACTACAGCCACCTGAGATGGAGGAGGCTGCAGAGGGGATGAGCGTGAAACACACACATGTACATGAGTATACGAGAAGGGAAGAACCTTTCAACAACAAATGGGATGACTCCTGTGCCCCCCCCCGTGTGTGAACCCACTGTCACCTTCTTTAACTCCTGCGTGAGACTCTGAACACTGTAGATATTGATGCTCCCATTATCCATGATGGCCACGATGTGCCGGCCGTTCGGGCTGACGGTCACTGTGGTGATGTTGTCGTCGACAGAACCCATGTGGAAGAGAAGCTTACACGTGTGAACGTTGATGAAACGCATCACGCCGTCCTGGCTCAACACACCTAATGTCTGTGGAGACAGAGAAGAAAAAATCAGTTAACTCAGAGGGTGTTCACAACCACTACAGGGTAAACTGTGGACTGATTTAGATCACGTGGACGTCACAGATTCCCATATGTCATAAATCCACTCAGGAGGCAACAGATCCAGGGTTCCTACACATCTTCAATTTGAAAAGTTTTTTACTTTTACAGAATAAAAACTTATATCAGCCCATTTTTAAGTTTGCTATAAATCTATAAGTTAACTGCAAACACAATAAAACAAACAAACAAAAACAACAACACAGGATAATACTTCTTTAAACACCTTTTTAAATCACATTTTTACTAAGGTGTTAATAGTCAAAAAAAAAAGAGGAAAAATTCAGATCTGCCTTTTTTTTTTTAACTTATTTTATCAACTGAGTAATGTTTTAGAAGCGTATGAGTGTGCATGTGTCTGTGGTTTCTAAGCCAGTAGCATCAGTTGTTTTATAAAGTTTATCATTTAGACAAAATCGGTGTGAAAAGGGCTCTGATTGGTAGTGCAAAATATTGTCAGATATTCAGATTATTCATTTTTAGAAACTGCTTACAAACAAATATTTGACTGATTCTTTCCCACGCCTAAAAAAAAATACTAAAATCAAATTCTATCCTTTTCCAGACTGTGTAGGAACATTGCTGATCAGCTCTCTGTTATTACTTCAGCATGAGACAAAACACCCAAACAAACCAGAGAGGCATAAAGAACATTTCAGCTCCAAAATGTCTGATGCTTTATCCCAACATCATGAAACACAAGGTGGCCTGACAACTCAGATCCACAGAACAAGTTATTCATGGTGCTCAGATATAGTTAGGTATCTAGAAGTAAAATGGTCAGATGTACCTGAAACAGGCGCTGTATGAAAGGTAAAAGCCTGTTCATACTGATTCTGATCACATATAGAGATATGATAATAAAAAAACTAAAAACTTTGAATTTGTGTTGTGAATAGGTGCCCAAACACAAACAAAACAAAACTGAGAGATTAAATAAAAAGAAAGAAACAAACAGTATTTTAAATAAAATTAGATTATCTTTAGAACGAGATAAGAGTGAAGCCTCTACATATAAACATGAAACTCAAGTGTGATTGGGATGTAGCTGTAAATATACTGAGTATTTACACTGTAAATATTTACAGGTAAAAAAGTCACTCAAGGAGAAATTTGGTCAGTAAAAAATAAAAAAGGTGCTCAGTCAGTTTTTCTGCTGCTGCTGTCTCTGTACCTGACTGGCTCCTCCATCAAAGCTGTCAGGCAGGAACTCCAGCTGCCTGACGGTTCGAACCTGAGAGGGCATCTGGATCACTCTGACCAGCTGCTGGCTGTCCAAACACCACAGGTGCAACAGGTTGGAGCGCCCCCCGGCTGCCAGGCTTTTACCATCACTGTCAACACAACACGCAGCTTAAAGGCTTCACTGGGCTGGGAAAGCATCCTGACAGGAGCTGATTGTGTGAGAGGCGGCGGAGGGGGAGACCCACCGTGTGACAGCAAAGGCCTTGTAGCAGATCCTGGGTCCAGAGTCGGGAACGGGGAGCTGGTACCTGCAGAAGAGTGTGTCGCTCTCCCACGCAAAGATGGAGTCGTCACTGAAACAGCTCAGGATGGTGTTGCTCAGAGGCAGGAAAAACACCTGAAACGCAAGCAGCAGCGTATCGTTACAGACCTATCAACTTGGAAAGTGAGGAATGTATAAGACAGTTTGAGCTGGCTCGTTTCTTAACTTCACAAATTACAGTGGAAGTGTTTATCCCAAACATAAAAACTGAACTGTTTACGGTAGATTAAATAAATCCTTTTAAAGACGGCTTAAATAAATTCATCTGTGACTGTGAGAATCACATTAAAAGAGAAAACTTTCACTGAGAAAACAGATGAATACACAGCAGCTTATTACACAGATTTTTTTTATCTCATTTTAATCCTCCTACCACATTTTTAGTAATTACTTTTCCATTTTTTTAATCCTAAAATTGAATCTTTTTTGGTATGCCTCTACCAAAAAACAACATTTTTTTAAATTAGCAACAAACTGGTTAAAAAGTGCAGCTGTCAAAACAGATTTAATGCACAGAATTAGAAATTATTACAGAGCCAAGAATACATTGAAGGATGGATGTACGAGTAAAACATGGCTTAAAAATGCTTGTTTTAAGCTTTAAAAAGACATAAAAGTTACTGGTTTTATGTAACTAAAAAAAACATATTCATGAACACTATTTGTCATTCCTAACAGTAAGTTTTGAATGTTACACACTTCAATTTTAATTAGATGTTTTCACTAAAAGTGTCCAAACTTTGTCATAAATTGGCCAAGTGACAAACTACACTTCAGTGATGGACATCATTCTCCTGTGAGAAGTTACTTTTATTGTATTTTTAGGCCAAGGGGGGAGACCACGGCCAAACACGTTTCTTTCAAATCAGATGTGAGTTACTAAGAATCCCTTAGTAATAATTTTATACTCGTTTCACTGAGGCTGCTGTACACAGGAGAAGATGATCTTTGTCCTTTCCAGCTCATTTAAATCTTGTTTTCTGCTTCATTTAAACTCAGCTAGACCATTTAAACGTTTTGCAACATGTTTCACCGACATGCGTTACTAAAAAACTTAAAAATTAAACACAGGCCTGAATCCATCCCCAACACAATTTAAATATACAGTTTAATATTCTCCATTTTGAGTCCCTGAAACTGAATATCAAACTATTTGCATTTCTTTTCAGGTTGATGAAACGGAGAGAAACTTTAGTCTGTATAGTTACCCTCTGAATGCCGACGGACTGCCTGATGCTGAGCTTCCTCTTCCTCTGGAAGGTGTCCAGGTCCCACAGCTGAGCCGTGTCTGACGACGTGCTGATGGCATATCGGCCCGAGCTGTGCACCGAGATGGATGAGACCGCTCCCTCGTGACCTCGCATCCAACTGACCAGCTGTTTTGTGTCTTTGGGATAAAACATCCAGTTAAAAAAACAAACAAACAAACAAAAGAAAACAAGGTAACCACATCTGTCAGAGTACAAAGTAAAAACTCTTGTCTAGTGTGTGGAAAAAAATACTCATTCGAGTTTATTATAATTATTAGAATTACAGTTAAAATATAGAATTAAAGACCTAGCATTTCCTGACATTACGCATATCACCCGCCGCCTGTCAAGCCAGAGTTTGACTGAGACTTTTTCTTGAAGAAAAAGTCGTTTTGGTCCAGTCTTGTAAATGATGTTCTACACAATCTAATGAAAATACTGCCAGATTTCATAGAACTCAGAAAATGTGTTGAAGACAACTCTCAGCTACTACCACTCCAAATGTAGCTCAATATCTGCAAAACTGATGGAGTTAAAGCCATTTTTGTGCTTGCTAAACCTGATTAGCTGTGGCAGCCATCTTGAATGAGGTTGACCCTAAGAGTTAATGAGTTGCAGATGTGCGTCCTGTGGTTACTTTCAGAGTTTCACTAAATCATATCCAGTGATTTACAAGATATTCTGCTAACAGACAGATAAGGTTAAAGCCAACAATGCCACATATCACACCATGTGTTAGCTGTGGAGGCCATATTGAATTGGGTTGACTCTTAAAGTTTCTCAGCTGTAGAGGTACATCCAATGATTACTTTCTGAGTGTCTCATTAAAATCCATGCAGTGGTGTTTCGCTAACGCTACAGATAAATAAACATGCAAGCATGAACTGATAGACGTGAAACCTCATTATAAAATTTTGTTTTTATCATTACTCTGTTACTACACTGTGTTCTGTAATATTTATGATCTTAAGATGATGTTATTGAATTTAAAGACAACACACACACACAGACTCATCTTTGGAGGCAGGCAATAAAGATAAAAATGCGTCTCTTCAGCCAGTGTGTTTGTTGCAAAACTGCTAATAACTAGCTCTTTTTATTAGGAAAGATACTAAATCCTGACTGTCTGGTTCTGATATGCAAATAATTCTGAGCTAAAGTTTAAAATGTAGGGTAATAATTTTGGCTTTCCATTCTACCTTTGTCAAAACATTTGATGGTGTAGTCCACCAAAGCAACAAGAAACTCTGTGGTTCTGCGGAGGCTGAACGCCAGAGCAGTGCAGGCTTGTCCTGTTTTCTGCACCAGGCGAAACCTACCAAAAGACATAAGATAAATACAGGTGCTGGTCATAAAATTAGAATATCATGAAAAAGTAGATTGATTTCAGTAATTCCATTTAAAAAGTGAAACTTGTATATTATATTCATACATTACATACAAACTCATATATTTCAAATGTTTATTTCATTT